>NC_060119.1:101718337-102024449 GCF_021461395.2 Schistocerca americana
TAAGGGCCTTTATGGATACAGAAAATGTTCGACTGCTGCCCTGGCCAGCACGTTCTCCAGATCTCTCACCAACTGGAAACGTCTGGTCAATGGTGGCCGAGCAACTGACTCGTCACAATATGCCAGTCACTATTCTTGATGAATTGTGGTATCGTGTTGAAGCTGCATGGGCAGGTGTACCTGTACACGCTATCCAAACTCTGTTTGACTCAATGCCGTATCAAGTCCAGAGGCTGTTGTTCTGGGTACCGATTTCTCAGGATCTATGCACACAAATTGCGTGAAAATGTAATCACATATCAGTTCTAGTATAATATATTTGTACAATGAATACCCGTTTAACATCTGCATTTCTTCTTGGTGTAGCAATTTTAATAGCCAGTAGTGTATGTTCCGAGAGACAGTTCAGCGGGAGGGAACGGAGACTGCACTGCGAAGCTGAAATTACATGGGACGAACGCTGTCGACACGGGCGGCAGGAAATCATTATTTATAGACAGTGGTTGGGCAGTAGGGGGAGATTGGGTCGCCGGTGACCAGTGCGGCACGTTGGCCGGCTGCGACTGGAATTACTGTGGGTGGCCACGGCCGGCACCGCCGCCGCGCCGCGCCGACCGCCCCAAGGCCGAAATAGCGCCGCCGGAAATACGGCTGGCCGCGAGGCGCGAGGCGCCAGCGGGCGTTCCGGGGTCCGCGGTGGCGTCTGGAGCGTGGCCAAGGCGCGCCGCCCACGCACCCACCCAACAGCTGCTGCTGCTGCCGCCGCTGCACCCGAGCCGCGCCGCCTCCGCAGCTGCCGTGTTTACAACTGTAACACGCTTCATTGGTAACTTGTTACGGTGCAATACGGTTGCACACTGCAGTCGAGTAAACACTAAATACACTGATGAACCAGAACGTTACGACCACCCAACCAAACAGTCGGTACGTCCACCTTTGGCTCGCGGAACAGCAGCGACGGGCCGTGGTGTGGAAGCAGTGACGCCTTGGTAGGCCGCTGGAGAGAGCTGACAACACATCTGCACTCACCAGTCACTTAAAAAATGCCTCCAAGCACTATGGGACTCAACATCTAAGGTCATCAGTCCCCTAGACTTAGAAATACTTAAACCTAACTAACCTGGCATCACACGCATCCATGCCCGAGGCAGGATTCGAACCTGCGACAGTAGCAGCAGCACGGTTCTCGACTGAAGCGCCTAGAACCGCTCGGTCACAGCGGCCGGCTCAGTCACCTAATTCCTGTTAATTCTGGGGAGGGGAACGATGAGCTCTGACGCCTCGTTCAGTCACATGTGTTCGATCGAGTTAATATCTTGTGAGTTGCGGGCAGGGGGGGGGGGGGGGCGAGGGATTGGGCAGCACATCAATTGGAAGTCGCACCACACCATCACGCTTGTGGCCTTGTGACGTGACAAATTATCTTACTGAAAAATGCCACTGCCGTCGGAATATCATGGCGGGATCATGAATTGGTGTACGTGGTCTGTAACGTGTACGGTATTCCTTAGCCATCATGGTGCCTTGCACGAGCTTCACTGGACCCGTGAATGCCCACGTGGATGCTACACAGAGTATAATGGCGCCGCCGCCAGCTTGTCTCTACCACAGTAGAGACGTCAAGGAGCTGTTTCCTTGGAAGACGAACGATTGGCGCCATCCCATTGTCATGATGAAGAAGGTACTGGGATTCATCAGACCATGCAAAGCTCTGCCACTGTGCTAATTTCCAGTGACGATGGTCAATTGCCCATTTCAGTGGTGTAAATAATGGCACACGTGTGGGTCGTCGGCTGTGGAGGCCCATCGCTAGAAGCGTTTGTGGGTTGTGTGTTGAGACACACTTGTACTCTGTCCCGCGTTAGAATCTGATGTTAGTTCCGCCACAGTTCGCCGCTTATCCTGTGTTACCAGTCTGCCGAGCTTACGACGTCCGACATCTGTACTGAGAAGTCGTCGTCCAACGCCACGACGTCAGAACGTCGTTTCTCCTTGACAAGTAAATAAAACCACATACACCCGTCCTTATGATTTTATTTTATTTTGTCGCTACCAGTTTCAACGCTTCAGTGCGTCATCTTCAGGCTGTTTTTGATGCGATACAGGGTGATATGATCCCCATGGATGCCACATCCGTTGCCAGCATTACAGAATACGTAGTTGGCAGTTGATGGTTGGAGTGCTGACACTTATCTGCGTATCTAGTAATGCTGGCAACAGATGTGGTATGCATGGGGATCATATCAACCTGTTCGCATCAAAAACAGCCTGAAGATGAAGTACTGAAGCGTTGAAACTGGTAGCAACAACATAAAATAAAATCACAAGGATGGCTGTATGTGTTGTTATTTACTTGTCACGATAGTAAACGGCCGTTGTCCCAAAGACCTCCTGCTAAAAGAATGGACGTACAAAAGCTTGATTTCTCCTTGGTCGCGCCGTGTGCTGAAGGCACTCAACCACATCACTCTTGGAACACCCGAGAAGTCGTGCACTTTCCGAAATGCTCGTGCCGGGCCTCCGGTCCATCACAATCTGCCTTCAGTCAATACATCGCGCGTCTTGGCCATTCTACACACAGAGGGCACGCTCATTGATACCTCGTATATACCCCGTCTGTGTGTCTGATTTGCAGTTATTCCTCGCCAGGTCACGCTGCTGTCGCCTGGACGGGTCTATATCGATAGTAGTTCGATAATCTGGCTGATCAGTGTACTTGCCTGAGGGATACCCCATACGAGTACCCCAACAGATTTCAGTAGGACATTGTCGATTGTTCCAGGAATAGAGTGGTCGTGTTTTTCATGGAGAGGGCTTGCACCCCTTCTTGTTTTGCGTGGAACTGTCACAATACAGACCTACATTTATGGTTTAAGCACTTTCTTGTTTCCCACCGTTGAAGAGCAATTCGGGGTTGGCGATTGCATCTTTCAACACGATCGAGCACCTGTTCATAATGCACGGCCTGTGGCAGAGTGGTTACACGACAATAACATCCCTGTAATGGACTGGCCTGCACAGAGTCCTGACCTGAATCCTATAGAATACCTTTGGGATGTTTCGGAACGCCGACTTCGTGCCGGGCCTCACCCACCCACATCGATACCTCTCCTCAACGCAGCACTCCGTGAGGAATGGGCTGTCATTCCCCAAGAACCTTCCAGCACCTGATTAAACGTATACATGCGAGACTGGAAGCTCTCATCAAGGCTAAGGGTGGGCTAATATCATATTGAATTCCAGCATAACCGATGGAGGGCGCCACGAATTTGCAAGTCATTTTCAGCCAGGTGTCCGGATACTTTTGATCACATAGTGTAGGTTTCCGGGTACTTTTTAACAGGTAGTGTAGTATTTGAACGATTTATCGAGACTTGTTTTTTTAAGGACTTGACAAGAAGTACGGTTTATGGAGGAATTTGAAATATCGATGTTGGAATTCGTAAGAGTCGACTGCACCGTAACCACTTTGCACCGGCGACAGGGACGCAGTACACAAACGCGTCTGAAGCGGCCGTCCCCCTAGCCTCCAGGACGGCTGCCACCGGGTCACGACACCGTACGCTGTATGCTGGAGGATCTCCCTCCCGCTCTTCCCCACCTCTTGTTGTCGCTGTAGTGGATATGCCGGCCGCGTCCTGCTACCGGCTGGGCTAACGGTACGCAGCGCGGAGCCGTGCGCTGCCCGTTTTTACCGGCGGCGGCCTCTGCCGCGTCTCGAAATGCCCTGCCGGCGTTCCAGCGCTGCGTGTGCTGTGACGTGCCATCAAGTGGACCTCCGGTGCCGAGCGCTGCCGGGCAGAAATCAGCCGAACGCCGGCGGTTACTGGCGGGCGCCGCTTGCGACACGCGGACGGGTGCTGTGGGAACCCGGCGGACCTTACCGTCTGCGGCGATGCGAGGCCGGGCCTTGCGCAACGCGCAGAGTCGCGCAATCGCAGCAGAGGAAGAGGCGACCCGCGGGTCGCGGCGATTACACACACAGAGAGAAAGAGATGCTCCCGCTCGCCTCGACACGCCGGCCGAGGCTTCAAGGCGAACCCCGTCGGAAGCGGGTCACGCTCGCCGCTCGTAATTGCGCAGGTGGGAGGATATCGCCGCTGTTCAGCCGAGGCTCTCTCCGATCGATGCCGGACTGCTGAGGGGTTACACATTCGCTGCAAAACAAGGACCTGTAAACTCCCCCCCCCCCTGTGTCCTAAACGCCGGTCAGGCGGTTGTAAACCGTTCGCAGGGGTTGTCACACTGCAGCGACTGGCTGTGCCTTTTGGAACACAAGTTCGTATGCTGCCGGGGATTTAACTGTGATCTAACTCAGTCTCGACCGCGGAAAGCATTCGATGAAGTTCCCACTTAAAAGAGATTCCAGTAAGTGAAGCGGCGAAGGTGATGGTCAGAACAAAATGGTTCAAATGGCTCTGAGCACTATGGGACTTAACTACTGTGGTCATCAGTCCCCTAGAACTTAGAACTACTTAAACCTAACTAACCTAAAGACATCACACACATCCATGCCCGAGGCAGGATTCGAACCTGCGACCGTAGCAGTCGCGCGGTTCCGGACTGCGCGCCTAGAACCGCTAGACCACCGCGGCCGGCGATGGTCAGAACAGTCAACACTAATAGAAGTTTAAATATTTACTTAACATTATCACAAGCATCGTAGGCTGTAAGAAATAACAGGCCAACGACGTAAAACGACCCCACAGCGTAACACTGTTGGTACTACACATGATGGCAGGTAACGTTCTTCCAGACCCTCACCGAATCTGAACCCTAGCCTCGGACTGCCACGAGATGTAGAGTGATGAGCCAAAACATTCTGACCACCTGCTTAATAGCTTGTTTGTTCCCCTTTGGAACGAAGTACATCACTGATTGCGCTTATTAGGGGTCGGACAGTTTGTTGGTAGGTTCGTAGAGGTATGTGGCCTTAGATGTCTACGCACAGGTCATGTAATTCGCGTAAATAACGGACTGCTGATTTGTGAACGCGAGGAATGCGCCAGTTAGTTGCATAAGATTTACATCACGCGCATTTGGCCGCCGAGACATAAGCGTGAGTTCACTATAAAGCTCCTCGAACCACTGAAGCACGGTTCTGGCTCGGCTCTAAAACATAGGCAATAGTATTGCCGAAAGATGACATGAAGCATTAAGGGATGCAGGTGGTACGCAGCTTGTCGTCGATTACTATCACAGGTCCCATGCAAGTGCAGGACAATGTTCGTATAGCATAACACTGCTCCCACCAGCCCGCATCCGTGGTGCGCTGTACGTTTCGAGCCGCCGTACACTTCCATGACGGCGTTTGTGGAGGCGACCATCGACCTAGTGTAGAAAAATGTGATTCACTCGAAGAGCCGAGACGTTTCCTTTAATCGACGGTCAAATCCCGATGGTCCCGTCCCACTGCAGTCGTAAATGACGATGTCGTTGCGTCAACATGTGAATACGTAATGGTGGTCTGCTGCGTAGCTCCATGGTCAACAATGTACGAGGAGAAGTGTGTGCTCTGAAATCCTTGCGCGTTCACCAGCATTGTGCTCTTTCGGTAGAGATGCCACGGATCAGCATTTATATTACTTTCCGGAGCAGACAAGCCTCCGAACGCCGCGTTCTGTGAAGCGGACGTCCAACAATTTAACGCCTAGTGGTAGTTTCACTGTCGTTTTACCTCTTTTCGTAGATGCTGACGACGGTAGCACGTAAACCAGCTTCGCCGTTTTCGAGATACAGCCTCTGTGTAATAATAATCTGCCCTTTGTCAGAGTCGCTTGTCTCAATGGATTTCCTCATTTGCAGCGCATATCTTCGCTAGGGTGAGCCCCTGTCCTTGGCTGCTCCGCTTACACTCTTCTGTTACCGTGTTACGTGCCCTCAATGCCACCGAGCGGCACCCAACGTCGCGAATAGCAGCGGTCATAATATTTTGGCTGTTCACTGTAGCGTCGTTCTTCGCTCCAAGTCAGTTTTCAGTCATCCAGTGCCCATTGGTGACACTCTTTACGCCAGCTCAAGCTTTGCTCAGCATGGAGTACAGCAATGTGTAGCTCCTGAGGAGCTGGTCGACCGTTTTCACCCATTCCTTGTAAGTCCCTACGCACAGTCATTGTGCTAGCTGGAATGCTGTTAGCTCTTTGGAACTCATTAGTGACTCCTTCCGCTCAATTCAAGTGATTTTCTTTATAATCATCCTCCACAGTGCTCGACGATCCCTATTGGTAATTACGTGAGGCCTACCTGTACATGATTTAGCAGTGATTGTTCCTTCGCGTTTGTACTTCACAATCACAACACCAACAGTTGGCTTGCGCAGCTTTAGATGGACTGAAATGACCCTGACGAATTTGTCACTCATCTGACATCCAGTGACTGTCACTGAGCTCTCCCGGCTGACCCATTCTGCTGTCACTGCTTCGCTATTGACAACACTCTGCTGTCTGCCTGCTTTTATGCTGGAGGATCCGCCTCCTGTGACATCTGGAGGCCAATTCGACATTGCACAGGAGTGTCTGCATACTTTTGACCAGATATTGTACATGTAAACTGTAATATTATCCGTCCGAACAGGCCATGAAGGCCCAACGGTACCGACCGGCCGCCGTGTCATCCTCAGTCCACAGGCGTCACTGGATGCGAATATGGAGGGGTATGTGGTCAGCACACCGCTCTCCCGGCCGTATGTCAGTTTACGAGACCGGAGACGCCACTTCTCAATCAATTAGCTCCTCAGTTTGCCTCACAAGGTCTGAATGGACCCCGCTTGCCAACAGCGCTCGGCAGACCGGATGGTCACTCATGTAAGTGCGTTGGCTGTAATATTATAGGACTAAGAAATTTTGAACCAAAAGCTGGCCCTGTCTAGTGCGTTGTGGGTAACATCCGCGAGCTCCTCAAGAGTGCAAGCGCTCGGGCGTATCTGTGACTATATAATGTGCGTGGTACTCTTGTCTTGCCACAATCGCACAGTGCCGATTTCGCATCTGATTCTTGCAACTCCGGGACTTCGTCAAAGATCTGTATATGTATCACCCCGCTATGTTTCCTGAGGGAAGGTCTTCCTTGAGTAAAAATCAGTTTCGGGGATGGACTTTTTTTGCCACATTTCTACTCTGGTTTGTTACAGCGTATCAATGAGATTCCCTTTTGCGTACTGGAGATTCCTCCCCCATGTACGTCGGCGGCCGGCTGGTTGGTATCCAAAGAAGGGGTATGTCGTAGAGTAAACGGTTTAGTTCTTTCGTTCTTGGCTGCGAGTTCGCATTTGATGTTAGTGAGAGCAATACCTGCTAGGAAGTAGAACCCGTCAGTCGATGTTGGTCTCAAATAGCCTGTGATAATGCGGAATGACTCACTGAGTGATGTGTCCACTTGTTTTGGTATTGTTGGAGTTATACCACAAGGAACTTGTATACTCCGTAGCTGAGAAGGGAAAGGCTAAAGGTATAGGCCTTACTGTCCTGGGATGTGTACCCCGTGTAGTAGATGTTGGTTTGCACATAACATTGTTACTGGCCTATACTTCGTGCTTCAGTTTCATACAGTCTTTAAAAACGCCATATGTTCTACGGCGAAAGTACAGCACAGTGCAGCCTTCACTGACAAGTTAATACTACCTACATGCAGAGACAGCAGTCACTGCATACAGGAATCAATGTACGTAACTATCAAAATGAATTATACTACATTCTGGTTATTAAAATGCTGGAGACAGTTGGTTTCGAAAAAGAATCCCAACGGGGTGGCCGAACGATTCTAGGTGCTACAGTCTGGAACCGCGCGAGTGCTACGGTCGCAGGTTCGAATCCTGCCTCGGGCATGGATGTGTGTGATGTCCTTAGGTTAGTTAGGTTTAAGTAGGGGACTGATGACCTCAGAAGTTAAGTCCCATAGTGCTCAGAGCCATGCACTAGCAACCAAGGTGACAAAAGTGTGTTTTTTTCTTGGGGTGGGGGGGGGGGGGGGGGGGGAGAGGGGGGGGGGGGGTTGCGATGATAGCTCATTGAGCAGGGTGACGTCACGCAGCAACAGCGCAACGTAGTCGCTCGCGTTATTGGAAACGGAGACGCCGAAACTCGAAGTAATGAATATCACTTTCGCATCTGATTCGTCTCTTCTGGTACCGTTGGTCTGAAGATAAGCTTGCTAACTGGGTCTGGGACCACTGCGCTCTACGGTTTTTGCGACCTCACACATCTCGAACTCCTGACCATGCGACATTTTCCAAAAAAAGAGAAAAAAGAAAAGACTAGTATAAACCGATGGGAGAGGTAGGGCATCCAAATGCCAAAGCACGTTGTGTTTGTATCACTGCGCCACTTCGAGGAAGAAGAACAGCTGTTTGGATTTTTATCGTAATTCTAGAGTTGCCGCCATCTTGAGCACATAATTAAATCCTTTACAATGATCGTATTCGAAATCAGGTACACTTAAACTTCTCCTCAGTACGTCAGTGATTTCTCTATTGCAGTCTTTTTTCTCTCTGAATTTTTAATTAGTGGTCAATTTGCACTAAATATGTGGGGGAACTCTAAATGAAATTGATAACAGGCGTTTTTCCTGTAGTAGTGGCCTTTCACGAACGGTACGCGGCCCGAAGTGCGACGAGGCTGGTAAGGTCATCCCAGTACAACCGCTTGCGGCATCGCAGGCTTACGACATGCCACTTCCGGGCTGAGACTGCACGCGGCGCTCTTCCTACTCGCTATTGTGGACACAGGGCCAGTTTCCGGTAGCTGGGGAGTGGTTTTGTCCAGGTTGCACGTGATCGCCCGCTCCTTCCCCAATCCTCCCAAATGGGTACTCGTTTGGCCCCCACTAGACTGGTTTCAAGGGCGAGAAATTTTCTCGTGATATAACTTCCAGTTTAGTCAAAATACAATTATGGTTCTTCAGTTTCTGATTCACCTGCATGACATTTAGTGTTCGCATCGACGTTACTGCCCCAGGTGCTTGGGTCCGTCCTCATGCCTTATGCAGTGCCCATTTGTGGACCGTTGTAGCTTTCCATTTATCCCCCCGATATTGAGATACATCACCGTATTGACTTTTTGCCATTACGATGTAGGTGCCAGCTGATGTAAATTTATGTAATACCGTCAGGTCTTAAGGGGATTTTATCTGAATTTCTTCAGAGCCATTTGTTCACCTCATTACGACTTGGTCTCACACTATTCTCTTTTACAAGACTGTAACATCCCCCTTCCCCCCTCTCCCCCCCCCCTCCCTCCCCCCCCCCCTCTCTCTCTCTCTCTCTCTCTCTCGATTTCTTTCACAGTCCCTAACGACACTCCCGAACATTTCAGCCAATACTCACAAAACTGTGTATTGTCATTACCACTAGCCCCAAGAAAATAAGAAACAGTATGAAAGTCTAGCGCAGTGCAGCCTTCGCCGTCAAGTTAATACTACTTAAATGTAGAGACAGCAATCAGTGCATGCAGGAATCAATGTACAAAACATTTTATATACTGTTTCTTATTTTTTTGGCTATATATTTTACTCGTTCCTAACAAGCAACCACTCTGTTGATTCCAACGAATATCTCGAATAACTAACAGAAAATAGGCCAGTCCAAACGTAAGACGACAATTTTTTCTGCTGTGCGTGGTAATGACACCTGACAAACGGCGTGTGAATTATGTTCTGCCATCCACTGAAGCGTTACCACTGTACTGTTAAATATTCATTGCCAGCTATCCAAGATAAGTTACCAAAAACCGTAGTCTGAAGCTGTGCATTAGTAAGAAAGAATATTTTTAATTATCAATATTTTCGACTGTATTTCCTTGGCCTAGATGCCACAAAAATACTTAATAGCAATGTCTTGTGAATTTGGGATGGTGAAATACTCCGCAGAAACAATGGTTATAGCCTAGTAAGTTTTAGAGTTATTAAAGCTACCTTTTTCTTCTCTCAGACATTTTTCAAATTTTAAAGCTATTAGAGTCTGAAAAAGCTTTTCACACGTGTTCTCTGTTTTGTTCTAGGTATGTTCCACACACGGCTACCCTCGTCACTTAAGAAAAGCAGTACGGGTGGAATCATTTGCATCAAAACCGGTAATATTCCTCACATCGGAAGAATATTAGCAGTCAGTCCTAATAAAACGCAGTAAATGTAAAATTTACTGATTATTATATTCGTTAGCTTGTCTGTGATACATGTGAAATAGCACTGACATGAAAGACATACAGACGCCCACATTTATCATGTACGCAACGAAGTGTGCATAAAGTTAAACAAAATTTGTGTGGAACAGTTGATTACTTTTACAATACTGGTAGGTCAGAGTTCCTGTCAGCCTTCTGCTGTGCATACTTTTTAAAAATGTGGATGAAATGCTTCGTGTCTGAAGTAATCCTTATAACTTTCACCCCACGTGGTAACTCTCTGCTAATTTTAATTTTTTCTTATAATTTTATTTGGATTGTTTAATTTTTGCACTTATTTCTGCTGCCTTTAAAGTTCTCCATAGACTGCCTAAAGGTAGAGTTCACGCCAACTGACTAGGTTCCGCTCTACATTCTTATGTGTTTATATTTGTCATGTTACGGGCTGATAGCTTCAATGAGCACATTAATTTCCACAACAAAGTTTATTTCAGCCAGTACTCACAAAACTGTGTATTGGCTATACCGTTTGACACTGCCTAGTCATTATCAATAGCCCCAAGAAAATAAGAAACAGTATATATACTGTGTGTGTGTGTTTCTTATTTTTTTTATTCATGAAAGTATAGCACAGTGCAGCTTCACCGACGAGTTAATACTACTTACACACAGAGACAGCAGTCACTGCATGCACGAATCAATGTACAACATATATATATATACTGTTTCTTATTTTCTTGGATGTACATTCAAACTAAACGTACCTAAATATACTACATAAAACTTTAAAATATGATGTGAAGCAGAATTCCGAATACCGTTGCTTTAAAAGTTTGCCTGCGTTGGTGTGACGGCAGGGCAACCCATTGTTGGGAAGTCTTAGTCGATTGTACGGACCGCTTCCACTCTTCCCAACACTAGATAGTCCAGCGGTCACACCGATGCAGCTACATTTTTAAAACAAGGGTCTATAATTAATGATCCACCCACCAGCAATTGTGACGAAGTTACAATGTAAGGTAGACTATATTGACTGAATAATACATTCTGACTAGGAGCTGTGGGTACAACTATGACCTGTTAACATAGCTGCACGTGATAGCCGGCCGAAGGTGGCCGAGCGACCGCTATGGTTGCAGATTCGAATCCTGCCTCGGGCATGGATGTGTGTGATGTCCTTAGGTTTGCTAGGTTTAAGTAGTTCTAAGTTCTAGGGAACTGATGACCTCAGAAGTTAAGTCCCATAGTGCTCAGAGCCATTAGAACCATTTTGCACCTGATAATGCGACACGAAACCGGTTGTGTATCAATAAAGCAACAATTTTACCAGCTGTCAGCGGAGTCCTTCCTAAGATCATGCCTTTTAACGGCTGCAGGTGCCCATAATATGCTTTGGATGTTGATGAGGAAGGTATTACAGTTCAATTTGTGCACGAGTTAGAATTAAGTTAACCTAAAATATTACGTAAGAGTAGTTTACAATGACAGTGAGCAATCAAGAATTATTTAATAACGATTAGAAAGTGAATTACGAAGAGTATACAGAGTCGCCTAATGTATGGAAGTGCCAGTCGATTTCGAGTAATTAGATGATTTCAAAGATAAAACAGGAGAGTATCTCATGTTGTGTCGTATGATCAGGTCGCAGACGAAGAAGTTAGCGATGTATGTAGTGAGTGCAGTTGGTACTGCTTGCAAATGACACCACATGCATGATGGAAATTACATCCCAAAGAAAAACAAATGTGATCAGTTGTTGACTATTAGCTCAAAAACTTGCTTGTTCTTCGGCCCCCATTTCAAAAAAATTTTGCTTTACTGAAAAATGTTTAATTATTTTTCCGTTAAGTCTACTTTTACGAAAAACGAGAAAGAAAACGAAACGACGGAAGAGCTCCGGTGTACCTGGGGACGGCAGCGCAGAGAGGCGACAGGGACGCTTTTAAGCGGAGACGGCGCGGTCCTCCAGATCGCACGGGTCGTCGGTGGCCCCTGACCCCGCGTGTTTCGCTGCGCGCGTAACCGGATAGACGCGACGCCGACGTCGGCGCCTGCCGCCTGGCGTAAAAAAGCCCCGGCATGCCCCGCCACTGGCGACGGTGGCGCCGCGCACGGCTGCCGGGTAATTAGACGCTGCGGGCACGCGCCGCGCGCGCTCGTGCTCACCGCCGGACGGGATGCGAGCGAGCAGCACTCTGGCGCCCGAGGGACTCGCGCCGTTCTTCTGTTTCTTTCTCTGTCGCTGCTCTGCGCGCGCGAGGCAGAGACGGGCGCAAATTACAACGACCACCCCCCCCCCCTCCACCCCCACACGCAGGGCATCAGGAGGTTGAGGAGTCGAGCTTCCAGTGGCACGCACCAGGGACTGGTCCAGCCGCCAGACCGTTCCAAGTCTGACGCCCTTTGTATAGCCGAGTCCACAGAAACTAGCGTTGTAAAGGATCGCTTGGATTTCTCAAATCACCGCTTGGATTTCTCAAATCACCTGTCTCCCTTTAACGACACTGCTCAATGCGAGGACCCCCTCAGGTCGTATCGTGAGAACTAGAGTGGCCGTATAGAGTTCTATGACGTCACAGCGCCGATTTTTAGTTATAAGCACTAACCCTCTTAGTACCATGAGGATGGGGGGAGGGGCTTTATGCCCATCTTTTGATGAAAGTATTCCAACCTAGTCAGTTACTTTATATTTTAAAATTCTGAAAAATATTTTTAATGAATTCTTCAACCAGATACCATAATTTCTCAAATTCTTCAGTTAAACTCAATTCAAAAATTTAAGTCTAACATGTTACATTCCACATTGAAAGTCGTAGTCAATACTTCCATCTACAGGGCCTTGCTTACACATAATTATCTATTTAAAAAGTATATTCAGACTAGAAGTCAACAACAACGGACGAAATTTACATTTTTCAAAATTTTTTGTGGTAGTCATAAAGTTGGTAGTATTCGTTATAGGTTCTAGGCCCTACTTACACATCAGTAAGTCTTTAGACAGTGTGTCGTTGACATACTTGTGACCTAAAAACAGTTAACGATCAAATTTTTTTAGGATGGGCATAAAGTACCCCACCTCCCTGGTAATATGCGAAGTGGAAAACGTCTTGGTGTTGCTTGGGTTAAGCCGCGTTCTCACAGGGAACTGAAGCGATGCCACTGGTCGTGGTTTGTTTCAATGGCACCACAGTTGGACGAAGCAATACCCAGTTTTCGCTGGAGTCGCTGCACCCGTATCACACTTTCTGCCATGCCACTGAAAATCTACGTCCCTTGACACCACTAGCTTTCGTCCTCCTGTGAATAGCACCATTCTGCTGCTTCCTGGTGGTTGTACTACTAATATAAGCATTCTCCGCCAGTTATGCTGTTCTCCGCTAGATTTCAGCGTCTTTCCATTTTCGTACTGAAAAACAAATGTTAAATGCGATATCGGCAGATACATCTTCGCAATTCTGGAATTATATCAGGTTGCTTATGGAATAAAAAAAGCGAGTAATTATGGTTTGAAAGAAAAGCACTTCCAGAAATTGTCGTATGTATGTGGGAGTCAGTGCGCGAATGTGAAAGCAAAAATTACAAATCTTCGAAATGCCTACATTAACGAATACAAACATTCGAAAATCTCGGAAGACTGGTGAGTCTGCAGATGATTTACTAGCAAGATGAAGGTTGATGTGCTATTGTAGACAGCAGCTTTGTCTTCATTTTCGAATTCAGCTGACATCTGGATGTACTTTTCCTTGTACACACATCAAAGAAAGTTTTGCATCACCTCGGTGCAGAGAGTTCCGGAACCTGTACGGAAAACTGGAATAGAGATCAACATAAAAATGCTCATGAAAATCACACATTGCATGTTGTACCACCATACAGCGAGACCTTGAGCGGTGGTGGTCCAGATTCCTGTACACACCGGTACCTTTAATACCCAGTAGCACGTCCTCTTGTATTTATGCATGCCTGTACTCGCCGTGGCATACTATCCAAAAGTTCATCAAGGCACTGTTTGTCCAGATTGTCCCGCTCCTCAACGGCGATTCGGCGTAGATTCCTCAGAGTGGTTGGTGGGTCACATCGTCCATAAACAGCCCATTTCAATCCATCCCAGCCATATTCGATAGGGTTCATATCTGGAGAACATGCTGGTCGCTCTAGTCGAGCGATGTCGTTATCCTGAAGTGTCATTCACAAGATGAGCACGATGGGGGCGCGAATTGTCGTCCATGAAGACGAATGCCTCACCAATATGCTTCCTATATGGTTGCACTATCGGTCGGAGGATGGAATTCACGTGTCGTACGGCGCCTTCCATGACCACCAGCGGCGTACGTCGGCCCCATATAATGCCACCCCAAAACAGCAGGGAACCTCCACCTCGCTGCACTCGCTGGACAGTGTGTCTAAGGCGTTCAGCCTGACAGGGTTGCGTCCAAACAAGTCTCCGACGATAGTCTGATTGAAGGCATATGCGACACTCGTTGGTGAAGAGAACGTGATGCCAATCCTGAGCAGTCCATTAGGCATGTTGTTGGGCCCACCTGTACCGCGCTGCATGGTGTCTTGGTTGCTAAGATGGACCTCGCCGTGGACGTCGGAAGTCAAGTTGCGCATCACACAGCTTATTGCGCACAGTTTGAGTTGTAAAACGACGTTCTGTGGCTGTAAGAAAAACATTATTCAACATGGTGGCAGTTAGGGTTCCTCCGAGCCGTAATCCGTAGGTAGCGGTCATCCACTGCAGTAGTAGCCCTTGGGCGGCCTGAACGAAGCATGTCATCGACAGCTTCTGTCTCTCTGTATCACCTTCATTTCCGTACAACATCGCTTTGTCCGAGACGCTTGGACGCTTCCCATGTTGATAGCCCTTCCTGCCACAAAGTAACAATGCGGACGCGATCGAACCGCGGTATTGACCGTCTGCGTATGGTTGAACTACAGACAACACGAGCCGTGTACCTCCTTCCTGGTGGAATGACTGGAACTGATCGGCAGTCGAAAACCCCCTGTCTAATAGGAGCTGCTCATGCATTGTTATTTACATGTTTGGGCGGGTTTAGTGACATCTCTGAACAGCCAAAGGGACTCTGTCTCTGATACAATATCCACAGTCAACGTCTTTGTTCAGGAGTTGTGGGAACCGAGGTGATGCAAGACTTTTTTTGATGTGTGTATCTGTCTCGACGCAAGTGCCATAATTTATACGTTATATGCCACAGTCATTTGCAGCTAGCGCTCTATTGAAAGACATGCGACTCCGTACAATTTGTGGCGTCCCGTGGGATTTCGCATACGTGCTGCGAAACGCTAATCAATACGATACAAGATCGCTTTGTGTGTCGCATTGGAATAAAGCGTAGGAAGTGAAAGCGTCGTCCTTGGTGGTTTTTATATAGTTACTGTGAAATATTCTGTTTCAAGGCAACGTAACATTAAATACGCGTCTGTTTTGGTACGATGTAGTAATAAAATCGTTGGAAATGATTAAGTCATTGTGTGGAAGGATACTGTACCTCTAATAAGTGAAGTATCCTAGCTCGAACGAATAAAAACGAACAAAAATGATATTAAAATGTGATCGAACGAAGTCGGTAACCACTGTGGATAGAGTGCAACAATCAACTGTAATAAAAAACATTTTAGCAACGAAGACAGGTGGATCACAACAGATACAGCATACATCCATATGGCGTATGACTGACTTGCCAACATGAGGTTAAGGTGAGGAAAGGGACTGATGGATATCACGGTAAAAAAATACATTGCTGCGGGAATCATTTTCAAAATTTCTTATGGACGTGTGAACTGCATAATGGTGTCGAATTCTTCAATGATTCGCCGACTCTTGCAGGCTACACCCTGCCATGCTGTCGTAGACGAGCTGCAATAATGGCCGACACCTTTGGAGACACTGCAGCGAAATTCTGTTACACCACCAGAAGAATGTACTGGAACTAAATCTGGTTACTCAGACCCAGATTTCGACACAACTGCGTTCAGAAACGTGCTATAACGTCAGCCACAGCGTTGTGCTGTAGTATCCGTCGAGACCCCACATTACACCCACATCTGACTCGTTTACTACAAGCGGTTTCCTCGAGTAGTTGGTGGGGCCGCATTTTTACAGCCTGGTCATTCCAGTGGGAGCAATGTGCTGCGACCGAAGCCAGTGCCGGCTCCCTCAGGACGTTTCTTATTGCGAGTCGGGCCACGAGGAGAGCTACTTACCAACCGACGTCCGCCCCATTTGACAGATTTCTCAATCGCGAAAGAATTCGTGGCTGGGCGGCGCCTGTCGATAAATTACGCCATCAACGGCCGGGAGCCAAAGATTACGCCGGCGGCCTACCCGCTGGGGAAATGTAGCGGAATGCTGATGGATGGAGCGGTCGTTTGGGCGCTGCCGCTGCTTCTGGTCACCGTTGTCGCTATTGATCTCTCTCTCCATCCGTTGAGTGTCCCCCACTCCTCAGGAGATCGCTTTCGTTCGCTGACGGTCCCTCCCTCTCTCCTCAAATGGCCCACCAAAACTCACTACCTTCTGGTCAGCCATTGTTCTGCGGGAACGAAGTTCTCCCGCCGGCCCATAAATTTCTCGCTATTCTTTCCTCCCCGAATTAGACTAACATTTTGAGCTTTCGACGATATTCACTTATCGTGACGGAAGCAAAAAGCATGGACACACAATTTAAATAGGAACCAAACAACATTGCAAACAGACGATTGCATACCAGAACTTGGCTTAGGTGCACGAGTGTGTGTGTAGGCGACACTGGGACCTCATCTCTGGAGATCAGTTCTGTTTCTTGTGATACCGGAATGAGTCGGCTGAGTGCCATCCTGATGGTCCACTCATCTGTGTGGCCACCAGGAGATCCCTCTTCAAGTATAATCAACTCTTCCAGATGCCGGGTTCCAGCGCGCCATGTTTGTGTTCTTGTTGCTGTAATAGTACTGGTAGACCCTCTGTTGTCTTGAGGAAAGTCTTTCTTGACCTCAGTCGTAGACGTGCCTGATGGTAGCTGAGCGGAGGATAGGCTTCTTAAGCTCTTGCTTCGGACTTTTCTTTTCTGGCTGCTACTTCGCGTCGAATGTCAGAATATGCGATTCCAGAGATGTTATATCGTTTCTGCAGAGAATTGAACGGTACACAGGTGACAATGATAAGACACAGTCGTTAACAGCTGCATCTACTGTTTTCCTGTGCTCGGTTGGTTGGTTGGTTTGGGGAAGGAGACCAGACAGCGAGGTCATCGGTCTCATCGGATTAGGGAAGGACGGGGAAGGAAGTCGGCCGTGCCCTTTGAAAGGAACCATCCCGGCATTTGCCTGGAGTGATTTAGGGAAATCACGGAAAACCTAAATCAGGATGGCCGGACGCGGGATTGAACCGTCGTCCTCCCGAATGCGAGTCCAGTGTCTAACCACTGCGCCACCTCGCTCGGTCCTGTGCTCGGTTCTGTACCATATGGAGCGTGTTTCTTCAGTTGTAGAGTAGCACAAAGCTATAGCGCAGAAGTTCTTACGGTTTCACGTTGTTATCCTCACGTTGTTCTTGTCAGTTTGCGCACAACAGTATTTCTGGTAACCACTTTGAGTTTGGTGCATTTAACCAACTTTCTTCTTGACACCAACTAATATTTGCTGCATGATAAGCACTTTTTTCTGCCAAGCTTGCTTTGCCATTTCAATTCTTGACCTTATACCTTTTCCTCTCGTCCAGTTATTAACTAGCGTGCTACACAAATATCTCTACTCTGCAACTTGTTCAGTTTGAGCGTCGGTTCTGCACACTTTCATATCTTGTTTTCCATGTACTCTATTTTCAATTCGTACTCTTGCAATCCTTCTTCAAGTCTAGATAGTGCTTTTGGAAAAGAAATGTTTTATGTGCAAGCTGTATTTTGTAATCAGAGGACTGAATGCAGTTGATTTTCCAGCCTCCTATGTTCGCTCCTTCCTCCTCTTCTTCTACCGTCTTCAAGTCTTGGGTATATGTGATAGGCAGAGTTGGTGAAAGACATCAACCCTGTCTTAGTCCTCTTTGAATTTCAGACCAGTCGATCGTACCATTTCTTAGCCGTATGGTTTCTTTCTGCCTTGTGTACAACTCCGTAACTTCTCTCCTGCCCTTCCAGCTCAACTTCTTCAATTTTTGAACTTCCGTCCTATTGCCTCATTTCCCTCGATCAACGGCCTTTTCTAGATCTATGCAGGGCAAACTCGTTCCTTTCTTTGCTTCAATATACCTCGACAAATCATTGTAATTAGTCCATTTGAAATCCTTATAAAACGTTATTTTTACAAGGCTTGACTCTGTGAAGAATGTGTGACAGCTCGCTTGGCTTTCAATGTAACCTTTTGTCTGTCCCCTTTCACTGTACTCCGGCGACTGGGGGCAAGAAGAAGCAACAGAGTGCCGGGAGGGAGTTTTCCCTGGTGGCTCCAACGATTCATCAGTGGTGGAATGTTCCCTCCCTGCCAATCTGTATTTTACACTTTATTTCGCAAATTATTTTGTAATTTAGGGATGTGCAATCAATTTTTTGACGATACAACGTTCCTTTTCGTACCTGGCTTTTTATTTGTTAAATTATTGTGTAATTTACTAATGAGCACATTCTGTTTTCACTTCACAGCCTGCTGATTAGAACTACTGTTGTATCTTCTCATATTCTCTCACTACATTTTATTATTTTGAGTTGCTGAACTCGTTTATTATCGTAAGTTAACCTCCCAATACTCTTTTGTGTATTGTCCAACTTCTGTTTCGTTACTGTGCATATTGTGGTGCCCTCTAGTAGATATACACTTGTTTTATCTTAAACAGCAGCATCACAAAACAAACTGTAGTTTTAATGGCTCAACATTTGATTGTACATTGTGTGACGTGTTACACAATGTAACGATATTTTATGGTATGTTCTTTGTCACTTGCGAGTAGGTAGAACTTTTTATGGGTAGTATTTTTTAGTATCTGTTTTAGATGCTATGGCGTTTCTCTTAATGTGGCGGTCTTGTATTTGTTTCGGAAGTAGTTGTTCTCTCTCTACTGTCCGACCTACATCAAACTTAAAGGCTTCTTGTTGTAATTACCGATTCAGGTAGAATCCACAGAAATCTGGGGCTACACTGCTAAAATGTAATATCATGCATATAAACGACTTTTTGCTAATGTTGAACAGTCCCTGACTATCTCTTACTATTCAGAAGACAAGTGTAACACCTGCCTATTATAAAGAGAGAGGAAAAAATTCGTGAAACTAAACGAAAAATTCACTTTCTCAGAATAAATCAGATGTAAGTCGCACACCAATCACTAATTCATATATCATAATTAATTTTGTCTGAGTCTGACTGAAAAATCTTTCCGTAACAGACCACGCGACTGATCCAGTCCAGCCAGTATTGGCTGAACGACTAAATCACGTTCAAAGGAAATTCAGAATAACACATTTATATTTTCGCATAAGTCATACAAGTGCACCGCCAAATTTCTGACTACTGTGAAAATTATTTATCACAATTAAAATTCATTTAAAAAAAAATCTCTGCGGTGTTAGATTATTACAGGACGTAGCAGGACAGACTTTTAATTTTTTTTCGTGTTTTGTATTTATTTTCAGCGGCGTCCGCCAATTATCTTTGTCTTTGGCGTTATTACAGCATCATCGACCATCCATCGGTTACACGCTGCCAGTGGGCATACACTCAGTCCCCTGGTAGTGGCTGACAAATGGTTCAAATGACTCTGAGCACTATGGGACTTTACTTCTAAGGCCATCAGTCCCCTTGAACTTAGAACTACTTAAACCTAACTAACCTAAGGACGTCACACACATCCATGCCCGAGGCAGGATTCGAACCTGCGACCGTAGCGGTCGCGCGGTTCCAGACTGTAGCGCCTAGAACCGCTCGGCCACACCGGCCGGCCGTGGCTGACATATTTAATAGCGTTAACACAAGGAAATTCGCCCTGTTGGACTATGTATGTATTCTCGGCTGCCCTTTGGCACTTACATCATCCGACCCCTTCACTCTTGAAATTTAATAACATTGCGGCGACAAGTGGACCCTGAAGATTATCGCTAGCACGGTCGAAAGCGCTCATATCGTTTTATAGATTCGCGATCTAGACGAATAAAGGTTATACCTACAAATTTTGTTTCTGTGGTTTAATGTCAGTCCGTACTTCATGCTCGACAGCTAACATCAAGTGATGACTTACCCCCCACGAGCGGCACGTCAGTACGCTGCGAGGAAGCCGTGAACCGTAGTTTCTCCAGCCGCGGTCAGGGGGTACGGGTCGGTGACCGGAGGCGGTGGCGGAGGGTGTAGTTGGCCGGACGCGCAGTGCGAAGAGTGGAACCGCACAAACACACGGCCACGACCGCAGAGCCGCGCACGCACCTGATTGTAATTGGCAGTGCGAGCAGGCGGCGGGGCGGCAATCGCAGCCCCTAACGAAGCCCCATTGAGGCGCGACGGCTGCGCGTCTGTCGCGACTAACGCAGTTCGTTACAGCGTGGCCGGCGCCTCCCAGGGCGCAGGGCGTGCGGTCGCGGCGGCTGGACGCCCCTATTAATCCCATTCCGTCCGCTGCGCGTCCACCCGTGCGCGGGCGCTAATGAAGCGGCGTCTCTGGCCCCGGTCGCTCTGTGGGCTGGCTCTGGCTCCCCTGCAGCAGCGGCAGACCGCGGCAGGCACTAGCGCCACCGACCACGCCGAGTGGGAGCGGCGCGAACTGAAACTTCCTGGCAGACTTGAGAATGTGCACGGGAGCTGGAGTCGAACCGAATACTTACCTCTCGCGCCAACGCTCTTACCAAATGAGCTCTCCCGCCACCACACACGAGCATTTCTCACATACCAGTAGCAAAATTTTCTAGATCCCGATGTACCTATTCCAGATAACTCGAGCAGGGTGTAACAGAAACGTACGACACAAATCGCAGGACACGTTCCACACACGTAGACGAAGAAATTATGTTATATGAAAATGCTTCGGGAAACGCTTTGTTTCCATGTTACAACTCATTTTCTCCAACTCATTAATCGTGGGAAACACGCAAGAGCAGAACGTTAGAATTATGAACAACACGCAGTCTTGGCGACTTCTGGTTACATGGTGCACCGCCAGTGTTTTGTTTTGCATGTCCCTGTTGCCATGCGACGTACGTCATTGCCTGCTTACAGGTATCACCAACTGTTCCAGCGATCAGTACGACCGTAGCAACCACGCGGGTTATTACGTAGAGTTAATCACAGACTTGGCTAGAGCAGTGGCGGTGTACACAAATGCAGAGACGGCAGATGCCCATTTGATATGTGGCTTAGCTGACGGCAGTGGCGCCCGCGCTCAACGTTTGTACTGGGAGAGATTTCCAGGACGATAGTGCATCGCCAGGAAAACGTTCGAAGCCATTGATCGTCGACTTAGGGAACGTGGGGCATTTAAGCGAGATAGTTGCGACCGGGGAAGCCTAGAACAACGAGGACACTGCAACGGGAGGCGGCAATTCTTCATACAGTTGACGACGACCCTAGTGTCAGTACAAGACATGTAGCTGCGACACTGAGTGTTGACCACATGACTGTCTGGGGAGTGTTACATGAGGAGCGGCTGTATCCATGCCATTTACACCGTTTGCAGCCAATGTCAGCAGCCGATTTTCCTACACGAGTACTCTTCTGCGTATGGTTTATTCAACAAACTGTCAACCCTAATTTTAGTGCAACAGTGCTATTCACAGATGAGACATCGTTTCGACGAGACCAGATTCTACATTTTCACAGTCAGCATCTATGGGCAGATGTCAGTCCAACTGTTGAAGCAAGTTATGAACAAATATTTTCTGTCAGTGTTCGGGCCGGCATCGTTGGTGAGTGCTTGGTAGGGCCTCACTTTCTTTCATCCAGGCTCAACGGACGAAGTTATCGTAATTTCGTAGAGAATGTTGTACCCGGTCTACTAGCAGACCTGCCTTAAGCTGTGCGCAAAACATGTACTTCATGCACATTGGAGCACCTCCTCATTTTAGTGTTAATGTCCGTCCGCTTCTAAAGAACGGATTCGGTGACAGATGATAAATAGAAGCGGACCAGTCGCGTAGCCTCCACGCTCACGGGACCTACACCCACTCGACTTTTATTTGTGGGGGCATATGAAAGCTCTTGTGCAAGGAACCCCAGTACCATGTGTAAGGAACCTCAGTACAAGATGTTCTGAGGCTTCGTGCCCGTATTATGGTAGGCACCAAAACCGTACACAGTACTCCATGCAAACATAAATGCTTGCGATATTCACTACGACGGCGGGTTGATGCATGTACCAGTGCATACCAGGACATACTGAATATCTCCTGTCATAAGAAGGAAAGAAGGCATTTCCAGACGCATGTTCATATAACATGATTTCTTCACCTACGTGTGACCAATGTGTCCTGCGATTTGTGCCGCACATTTTTATTACACCCTCTATAGGATGAAAAAAAATGTAAACATAAATCTAGAGTCCTCTCCTGTACTTAAGGACGCAATAGATAAAGTAACATAACATAACATTAAAGTGCAGAAGCACGCCGCCGATGGTGTCCCAGTCGTACAGAGTATGTTGGACGTCACACGGTCTGACGCCAGCGTCAGTGTAGCGCCAGATGAGGCTGGTCCCGCAACACGAAACAGTCGAAGGAACGGGAGAAGACCGTGTGTGTCAATTAGCAAGCAACTACCGTGGACTGTGACGGCGTTCTTCATTACACCACGGCCCCGGGACAGCATTTGGATGACTTCACATGGGGAAGAATCATCGGGAAACTGAAAGAAGTACGCCGGTCGGGGTGTCCGAGAGGTTCTAGGCGCTTCAGTCTGGAACCACGCGACCGCTACCGTCGCAGGTTCGAATCCTGTCTCGGGCATGGATGTGTGTAATGTCCTTAGGTTAGTTAGGTTTACGTAGTTCTAAGTTCTAGGGGACTCCGCTGTTAAGTCCCGTAGTGCTCAGAGCCATTTTTGAAAGAAGTACGAAGTGTGACAAGCGTAGCTGAGGAGTTTTGGTATTGCTCACAGCACTGTTTTGTGTGTACAGGGAGCGTTCCGAGCCACAGGTACTGCTGGACGAAGTAGAGAAGTTGCTCTAGCACGGTCAGCTGCTAGTTGATAGCCACACTGTGCAACAGGCAAGAAGGGACCCACGTCAAATAACGGGTGCAATTGCAACCACATTTAACAGGACTCCACGGCACGCAATCTCACGCTCCATAGAGGCACGGCGACTGCTTGGGGGCGTCTCCTTACCCGACACCAGAGCACAGTGGCCGGACCAACGAGAAGGGCGGTGTTTGCGGCGTGCTCTTCTTGAAAACTAGGAGAATGACACGCTTTCTTCCAGTCGTTAGAAAGCTTCTCCAGGACCTAAGGTACACCGCTGCCAGAGGATGATGAAGCTCTATTGTATACCGCACGTCCGCGCCCCAGGCTAGCGGGAACGGCAGCGTGTGGTGGAACGGCGCACAGTGGACGGCGGAGCGGAAGGCAGGCGCGCACCTCCACCCCGCATTGAGCGCGCCAAGGGCGAGGTGGCCGCTGTGTGGTGGTTGGTGGCTGTGGCTGGCAAAGTGAGCGACGCGGCCAGAGGTCGCCGCGTAGGCGTGGGCCGGACACAATGGCTGCCGGCGCATCCCGCAGAACAATGGACCGCGCCGCGCCCACACACCGTACTCTGTGAGTCCGGCGCCGACACCTCGCACACCGCTCTGACGTGCCAACACGCGACGCGCCCAGCCGCGCTCACTGACGCAGACGAGGGTCCGAACTGAAACGCCCAGCAAGACGCGCCCAGAGCGTCGGCGGGAGGCCTCCGTAGGAACGCTCCTCCAACACGGAATAACGCAACCGACCGTTATGTACTGGATCTGGTGCTGGAATATGTCAGCAGTAAAAGGACGGGGCGGAGAATCCATCTGCTGCGGCTGCATTCTCACGCTGGCATCTGCTGTGGGGAAGTTGGTGTATTAGCGGGCCAAGCTGCAACTATAGGAACTGTCCTCGGTCTTAAATTGCCGCATACATGAGGTCAAGAGTCTCGAAAAATAAAGTGACGAGAGATGTGTAAGTCGTCACGAGAAACGAAAGGTGATATTACAACGTCCACATCGTTTGCTCTACATCCACACAGAAACACCATTTACGGTTGTGATTGTGGTTCCCTAGTTGAGCTGCTGCCAGTCTTTGTGGAAAGGTGAGGCCCGGATGGGACGGGATTACTGTGTGTTCAGTGCGCAGTACGGTGATTATCGCTTGTGGTGTTCAGACTTGACAGTCAGTATGCCTTCCCACACATTGTCATGCGGTCCAACGTCGGGCCACTGTCACATCCTAATGTTATACAAAACCTGATATTGCACGATCCCACCGGCAGAGCAAATGGGAACCCACAATGAAGCTCCTTTCAAACTTTGTCAGGTGCTTATAATACTGTCTCACACGAGTACGCGCCATCTCCATGCTCTTCACAGTGATCAGTCATTTTACGCTGTTCACTCTTTTCTTACTTACTACACCAGGGCTTGTAGCAATACTGATCACAAACGACACTAATATACGCTGGTTGCCGTTTTACCTGTCACAGATAAACTATAACAACTTACAAATTTTTTTTTCTACCTGTCTACGAAGTTACATTGACAACAGTCCAATCGTAAATAGTAGTGGCGCTACAGCTTTTTCTTGATGGGGAGACTAGATAAATTACACACAATCACTGGCGTACCGATAAAGACGACACGACACGTCACGTTAAAAGGCATACAGCGCAAGGTGATTCTCCTGCTTCGATGGCGTCGAGCTCCGTCTTGCATGAACCATTTGTTGTCGAAATCGGGGTCACTTTGGATAAGGAGGATGAAATCATCTTCCAAATGATAAGGGACGTAGACTGCACGACTTTCTCCCTGACATAAGGCACTGGGTGAGAATTAAACATATCGATCCCACCTGCGGTGTGGTACATTTCTCAACTAGACACGGACCTTACCTCACGCACTTAAACCGCGTAAGTTTGAGACAGACACATTCACATGTGGGGAAGAAGGTTCCCCAGGACACACCGTCTTCTTCTGAGGGCAACACCCGAACACTAGACGAACACTGCACTTCCACTACGCAGAAACAGACAGACATTCAGGGTGACAATTATTGAACTATACGAAAAAAAACGTAAATTAGTTACAAACTACGGCGTGCACACACTTTGTTCAACATGTAAACGTCACTACAGAATTTCGGATTTAGGTTAGTACATGTTCGCTATGCCTGCCATCATTGGTGATGATGTGGCATAGATGAATAGCGAAATTCTGTATGATCCGATAAAGTGCCGGAACATCGTTGATGTTGATGACCTCCTGAATGGCTATTTTCAGGTCAGCAATGGATTTGCGGCTATTACTGTACATCTTGTCTTTAATACAGCACCACAAGAAGGAGTCGCTTGTGTTGAGTTCGGAGAATATGGCGGCCCATCGAGGCCCGTGCCAGTGGCTTCTGGGTACCCCAGAGCCAGAATGCGGTCTCCAAAGTGCTCCTCCAGGACATCTAACACTCTCTCGCTTCGATGGGATCGAGCTCCGTCTTGCAGGAACCATATCTTGCCGAAATCAGGGTCACGTTGAGTAATGGGGATGAAATCATCTTCCAAAACCTTCACGTACCGTTCGGTAGTCACCGTGCCATCAAGGAATATCGCACCGATTATTCCGTGACTGGACACTGCACAGCAGACAGTCATCCGTTGAGGGTGAAGAGACTTCTCGATCGCGAAATGCGGGTTCTCAGTGCCCAGGATGCGCCAATTTTGCTTATTGACGAACCGATCCAAATGAAAGTGCGCTTCGTCGTTAAACCAAACAAGAATGCGCATACTAGTCGCCATCATGCCCCACTGCCATCAGTGCAGTTTGAACGCCCTAACGCAAAGTGTTCAGAAGCTAAGACGATTTTATTTCATATAGTTCAATAAGTGTCACCCTGTATATACATACATACACAGCAGTAAGAGACGAATAACAGTGGGCACAATTAAAAGCATTAACAAACAGTTCGTATTTCAAAAATAGCTCGTGAAGTGTACCTGTGAACACTACAGTCACACATTTTTATTTCCAACGTAACAACAATCATCAGAGGGTGAACAGCGACACACACACGCACGCAGTGACAGCGAAAAGGTGACACGGAAGACGAACAGGAGGAGGAGGAAGATGAGATGTGACAGGGAACAAGACAGCTATAATGATGAATCAGACAGAAATGCCAAAACGCACTGACAGGGTGTACTTGTCAATCAAATAATAATTAAGGACAGCGAATAGTAGAGTAAATGTAGCTTAAGGTGCTGGCAATCTAGCGAAGAAACACGGATGGATACCTAATGTTAATACATAGCATTTGCAATACCACTTCTGCACTACTAACTATAAACCACATGAGAAAAAGTAACACCACAGCTGTATCTTGAAAATGCCTTTATTCTGTCACATGAGTAGTTGTGGCGACACATTACCGCCAAAACTAGTCGTGTGATAGAGTAAAGGCATTTTCAAGATGCAGCTGTGGTGTTACTTTTTCTCATATACAGAGTTTTTCAGAAGTGAGGTCAATGTTCAGGTATATGACAGAATGATCATTCGAAATAAAAATGTCAAGTAAACATGGACTGTAAAACGCATGCCTTCAGCAGTTCGCGATCTTCGATGCTGTGAAAGAAATCTCTTCTACAGCACGCTCTTGGCTTTCCACATTTTGGGAACTGGTAGTACGGACCAAAACAAGAAAGAAATGTCCAGTAAACATGTGCGTTAAAGTGCATACCTTAAGCGCTGTTATAACTTGTTCATCTTCGCTGCTCTGAAATACGACTCTTGTAATGAACGAATGTTCATAACTTTTAAGGTATGCATTTAGAGCACTTGTTTTACTTGACTTTTTTGTTTCTAATGATCATTCCTGTCACATCCCTGAATATTAACCATTACTTCTGAAACGCATATTATCAGGTGAAGTCTCTCGTCCATGCAATAAGATGGACATGCATAAACTATAAACTATTTTGTTGTGAATCGCGGTCAATAGTTAGAAGAAACCATCCCAAGGTATTCACCGCGAGTCACAATCGGTGAAGGCACTAACAAATTCCCCCTATCCGGTGATCTTTTTAGAGTTTTCTTAATTCTGCTTAAAACAACAAAATTCTGTTTCCTGTGCTTATCCATTACGGATGGTTTAGAACCGTGAGTGTATATTGAATGTAAGTAAGTTATGCAAAGCTGCGACCAGTCACTTTTTTGAATAATTATGTTTTATTCCGTGAACCGGTTTTCGAACCTTTTCAGGTTCATGTTCAGATGGTTTCAGGAAGATACATCATTACTGCTAGCATAATGCTGGAAAAGTCTCGCTGTCAGAGTGTAAATTAATATAGTTTGTATGGAAGTGTGTGTAGTGATATAACAACTGGACATCAAATTGGAAGAAGACAGATGGACACTAACCGAAAAAAGCCGCCTATACTGTCGCAAGCCAGCTCCCAGCATTATGCTAGCAATAATGATGTAACTTCCTGAAACCATCTGAACATGAACCTGAAAAGGTTCAAATAGCTCTGAGCACTATGGGACTTAACTTCTGAGGTCATCAGTCCCCTAGAACTTAGAACTACTTAAACCTAACTAACCTACGGACATCACACACATTCACGCCCGAGGCAGGATTCGCACCTGCGACCGTAGCGGTCGTGCGGTTCCAGACTGAAGCGTCTAGAACCGCTCGGCCACTGCGGCCGGCTGAAAATGTTCGAAAACCGGTTCACGGAATAAAACATAATTATTCAAAAACGTGACTGGTTGCAGTTTAACTTACTTAAATTCTGTTTATATATCTACCTCTAATTATTTGTTATTTCAAAAAGAGTATTATTCTTTGTCTAATGTTGCAGATATAAACGAAGCAAAATAAAGTACAAAAAAGATGGCAAACAAATATTGTAACATGTACGACCTGTTTTAAAATATCAAGCAACAGGTGTTTAAATTTGCAATGAATGAATAATACAGCAGTCCCTTGGGGTACTCGCGAAATTGCCGTAAGATTTATCGATTTTGCGCGGTCGAGAACGACGTGTTGAGCTCCACGAACAAGCAATCCCTTCGTTAGCCGACGTCGCCCGCTCCTCGGAGTTTACCTCGCGACGCCCTGCAGTAGCCGCAGTCCGCCTCCAGTCTTCTTATCAGCAGCTCTCGCGGAACCCGAGCCCCCGGCGCCGCTGCGGGCGGCAGATTAGAAGGCGTCGGAGGCGCCGACTCGACCGCGACCGCGGCGACCACATCACAGGCGCGGCGGATTTGCGCCCCCGGAGTTTCGGAGGCAGGCGGCGCCGTAATGGATGTTGCGCCCGCCCCCCTTCCAGCTCGCGTGGCCGCCCGTCATTAACGTATTAGGCGCTAATGCCGGCCGGCCCCGGCGACCTCCCGGCGGCGCCCGCTGCCCTCAAACAGGTGCGGCCGAACCTCGCCTTAATGAGCCCCACCGGCCGCTTCCTTTCCGTTTCCCTCCGGCGGCGCGGCGTGGCGGGGCAGCGGGCGGTTCGTGACTGGTCGCAGTTCTGCTCCGCTGCTCTCCTTATGCGGGACGGGACCCTTAACTTACTCGCGGAGCCCGCAGCAGACAAAAGAGAGGAAAAAAAAGGAACCGGTACGTACATCACCGGAGCTCTTCCAGCTAAGTGCCGGCCAGACTTGTACCCGGCGTCTCGGAGCGAAAGTAGCTCTCTCGTTCCCGTAACGCTTCAGAGGATCTTTGCTGCTTGTACTGAGGAATTCAGCCGTACCGCGCTCGTTGTAAAATACTTGTTTAAAATCCTCGAACACTGCAGCTACTACAACAAGTTTTGCTGTCCGTGTACACTGCAGATATTTCCAAAGTTATGATCGGCTTAGGCTCCATCGAACCACTTTCACTTGTAGCATTGTACCTGATAATGCCTTAAAAGGCGAAATGTGGATCGTACAAAAGATAAGTATAGTAAGGCTCAATAGCACCGAAAACTTTTCTTTAGTTAAGTGGCAGTCGATCTAGAAACTCAAAAATACAGGGTGCAAAGTCAGACTATGCTCCTACCTGCTTCACTTTTTTTTCCATCCTCGTTGGACGAAACGAAAGCACTTAAATAGTGAATAATCCGAAAAATACCCAAGCACCCATGTGCCCGACTGGGTAGCGTATAATGGCCATATACCTAACAAAAGGCTAAATCTACTGAATACAGTATGCGCATATGTAATGTAACAAATGTACCAGACGCCACATGTCGGTAATAGTGTTGTAATTAATATAAATGACGTGCATTCTGACAACCAATTTTATGTCACACAGCATGTGAAAGTTGCTGTATTTGGACGTGTTACTCCTGTAACCGAAATATCAGCTACGATCTGGTACATTTGACGTTGATTAGATAGGCTGAAAAAGGTTTGCATTCGCTAAATAGTAAATTAGTATAATTATCGTTATAGATCTGAAGATGGTTCTAGAGGAACCGAAACCGGTCATATGAATAAACATTTTGCAGTCAATACGAATTATAAGTAACATTGTAAAATCATTCATTGCGGCTATCCTATCAGACATTATGTGTGTTTTTGCCATGCAAATTTGGTTATGGAACGAATTGCGCGGCCCCTCCCGCCGGAGGTTCGAGTCCTCCCTCGGGCATGGGTGTGTCTGTGTCTGTGTGTTGTTCTTAGCATAAGTTAGTATAAGTAGTGTGTTTAAGTCTAGGGACCGATGACCTCAGCAGTTAGGTCCCTTAAGAATTCATACACATTTGAACATTTTTTGCTTATGGAAGCTTCGTGCGGTGAGTGCACTGTTGAAATGCAGATCCTCGGTTCTGTTTCCTGGGATTGGGGTGTTGGAGGGAGTGGGAGGAGGTATGAGCTGCGGCACAGTTTTTTACTGTGTCTCGCCTAGAGATGGGGGATGCACTCTTGAACTAATTCATAGAGTTGAATCTTTCAAAGGAGTGAACAATCAGTGATTCAGAAAAAAAGAACGGTAGCTCCAAACGTTTCCCACGGCAGAGAGAGAGAGAGAGAGAGAGAGAGAGAGAGAGAGAGAGAGAGAGAGAGAGACGGAGCATATCAGCGGCGCCTCTGCTGGTCACAGCACAGTGCACGCCACACAACACAGCCAGCGCCGGCCTCTGCCCTGCTTCTACCTTGGCTGCCTCCATTGTGCAGTGCCCCATTGGATTTAGTGTTTCACATATGCCGTGCCGTCTCTGTGCGTCGTCTGCCGCGCGCAGTGTCTGGCGCAGCTTGACTTCGCATCGCACTCTGTCGGCGATCGTTTCAGTCGCACGTTCTGCCCTCTGGGCAGTTGATGCGAGCAACAGGACAGAGAGCCACCTAGCGGATAACATAGGAACTACTTGCAACAACCTGCTCGCAAGAGAACAGATGATTTGTCTCGGAGCGGGTGAGTTCACCGCTCCCCCCACCCTCGGAACTCGCCCGCTCAACGCTCACCCCACCGTCTCGACTCTAGCCAGAGCGTTGAGCAAAGCGACTCAGGTGTCACTCTGGTCTCTGCGGTCTCGGCTCACGCAGTAATACAGCTCGCGGCTCGACCTGCTCGACTCAGCGGCTCTGCATCGGAGTTCGTCTCTACTGGATATTGTTCTTCGTAGTAATACCGCTACGTATATTACATTATTATGTTATGTATACATCATTTGTTTTTATTTTATTTTTATTTGTTTAAACTGATTAGATTAGGTTCCTGACGACTCCTCTTACTATAGGATTTTTATTATGGACACTCGAATTTACGCTTTAATTACGAGCGAACCGATAAACGTATCGCAAAATGTGATACACCAATATTTTCCTTGTTTTATTCTGCGTAAGGCTATATGCAGCACTTTCGTTTTACAGTCAAATTTATAGTTTTTTTCTTATTCTGGTACGGATTTTGCGATTTTAGGCGTCTTCGGAAGGAAACGTTCACTTTAAAAATATATGGCTTGCGATGTATTTGTATGAGGTTAATGAAATTTTAATACATTGTAGCCAAATATATTGTTAATGTAAATCTCAAGTTACAACATTTTCCGATCACCCAAAAAACCACGATAGTGCAAAATAAATCAATAATCAAAAACTTTGTCATATCGTGGAAATTTCAATAAACAATACAAAATTCTTACTCATCATCTGTGTTACTTCAAAATAGGATCAAATAAGATCAAAATACAGGTATAGTACTGGAATAAACCAAGTTTAAAGGGCAATGTGCCTTCCATTTATTTTCTATTGTAAATGAGTGGTGAGTCATGAAAAAGAGCTAATTCATTTCAGGGAGTGAACAGTTCTGATCCGATCTCTGAAAAGAACAGTTTTGCCCATCTCTACTCTCGCCCTCCCGTGCCTAAATGTAAGATTCTCTCACATCCAACATTTAACATGACTACCGGCCATTGAAATTGCTACACCAAGAAGAAATGCAGATGATAAACGGGTATTCATTCGACAAATATATTATAGTAGAAGTGACATATGACTATGTTTTCACGCAATTTGGGTGCGTAGATCCTGAGAAATCAGTACCCAGAACAACCACCTCCGGCCGTAATAACGGCCTTGATACGCCTGGGCATTGAGTCAAACAGAGCTTGGATGGCGTGTACAGGTACAGCTGCCCATGCAGCTTCAACACGATACCACAGTTCATCAAGAGCAGAGACTGGCGTGTTGTGACGAGTCAGTTGCTCGGCCACCACTGATCAGACGTTTCCAATTGGTGAGAGATCTGGAGAATGTGCTGGCCAGGGCAGCAGTCGAACATTTTCTGCATCCAGAAAGGCCCGTACAGGACCTGCAACACGCGGTCGTGCATTATCCTGCTGAAATGTAGTGTTTCGCAGGGATAGAATGAGGGGTAGAGCCACGGGTCGTAACACATCTGAAATGTAACGTCCGCTGTTCAAAGTGCCATCAATGCGAACAAGAGGTGACCGAGACGTGTAACCAAACGGCACTCCATACCATCGCGCTGGGTGATACGCCAGTATGGCGATGACGAATACACGCTCCCAATGTGCGTTCACCGCCATGTCGACAATCACGGTTGCGACCATCATGATGCTGTAAACGGAACCTGGATTCATCCGAAAAAATGACGTTCTGCCATTCGTGGATCCACGTTCGCCGTTGAGTACACCATCGCAGGCGCTCCTGTCTGTGATGCACCGTCAAGGGTAACCGCAGCCACGGTCCCCGAGGTGATAGTCCGTGCTGCTGCAAACGTCGTCGAACTGTTCGTGCAGATGGTTGTTGTCTTGCAAACGTCCCCAATCTGTTGACTCAGGGATCGAGACGTAGCTGCAGGTTCCATTACAGCCATGCGGATAAGCTGCCTGTCATCTAGACCGCTAGTGATACGAGGCCGTTGGGATCCAGCACGGCGTTCCGTATTACGCTCCTGAACCCACCGATTCCAAATTCTGCTAACAGTCATTGGATCTCGACCAACGCGAGCAGCAATGTCGCGATACGATAAACCGCAAACGCGATAGGCTACAAAAAAAATGGTTCAAATGGCTCTGAGCACTATGGGACTCAACTGCTGTGGTCATAAGTCCCCTAGAACTTAGAACTACTTAAACCCAACTAACCTAAGGACAGCACACAACACCCAGCCATCACGAGGCAGAGAAAATCCCTGACCCCGCCGGGAATCGAACCCGGGAACCCGGGCGTGGGAAGCGAGAACGCTACCGCACGACCACGAGATGCGGGCGATAGGCTACAATCCGACCTTTATCAAAATCGGAAACATGATGGTACGCATTTCTTCTCCTTACACGAGTCATCACAACAACGTTTAGCCAGGCAATGCCGGTCAACTGTTGTTTGTGTACGAGAAATCGGTTGGAAACTTTCCTCATGTCAGCACGTTGGAGGTGTCGCCCCCGGCGCCAACCTTGTGTGAATGCTCTGAAAAGCTAATTATTTGCATATCACAGCATCTTCTTCCTGTCGGTTAAATTTCGCGTCTGTAGCACGTCATCTTCGTGGTGTAGCAATTTTAATGGCCAGTAGTGTAGTAGCAATAAAAAGAAAATAAATAAAACGTAAGTCCCCCGGGATTTCAGGGCGAAAACCACAGGACATTCAGAGAAACGACAAATATCGTCGGATAATAAGTTCTCCACCCTTCCCCGGCCACCCCGGCACCCCTCCGACTCCGCAGTCCTATCCCCTATGGATCCGCGTCTGACAGCGTTCAGTACCTTGTGTGGTACAGCCTTCAGGCGAGTCTGTCCGGTAATCAGGCGACTTCGCGGAAACTTGCTTCCTTAACGCTGTCAAACTGGAAGGTAAATCAAAAGGAAAGCAGGCGTGGTGTGTGACACTGACGGGCACCCCGCGGCGGAAACTACTCCGCCGCAGATCGAGGCACTGCTGTCGTTCCTCCTTAGGAGGAGGAGAAGGTAGTGCGAGCAAACGCCTGAATTGCGCTTCACGATGCCGGTGCCTCCTTTACGGCTTCATAACACCTCGGCAGTCCTAATGCGCCTCCTGAAATGCCTTCGCGAGAAATAAACGGCGCGGGGACTGCGAGTTGAAAATACGAGAATATTAAACGAGCGTCTCGCGCCGGTCGTATGGAAATAGTGCCGGTGTACACGCAGCCGGGACGAGCGCCATAACGCGGTCGTAAAATAGCTGCGTCGTCGGCGCGTCCATTTTACGCTGATGGCCGCGGCGGTGCCCGGCTGTAGGCTCAGACTCCGCCGGCGCAGGTTTTTCCGAGTTTGTTAAGCGGGAGGCCGGCGCAGAGCGAGCGGTAATTAGCCAGGCCGCGCCGTTTCGCGGAGTCGCGCCGTGTACCGGCTTATTAAGCGTTGCGGCGAGGCGAGGCGCGGCGGAGTACGTCCGTCAACCGAGGCCAGCCAGGCCGGCTGGACGGCTACCGGCCTAGGCTAGGCCAGGCGCGGCCTCGGCCGGCTCCGGGATTCCGCGGACGCCTACGCGCCTACGCGCCGGCCAGAAGAAGTCTGCAGGCTCGCGAGGAATGGCTCGTCCCCTGTGCCTGCCTGGTCGCTGGCTCGTACGTGCGCTAACGACGCGGCGCAGCCAGGACGTTGGCCTGTCGTCCTAGCCGCAGAGTCACGTGGTACACCGGAGGCCGACAAGTACGCGCGACGCCATAGCTGCAATGCTCTCGCCACAGCTTCCTCCCACTCCCGACATACATAACAAACGTAATACTCCTATCGGAGCACAGAAAGGTGACTACGCTCCTGTTCACACTGAAGGGAAAAAAATCGCAACACAAAGAAGAAGTTATGCTACGTAAACGAAAGTTGGTAGGCGTGTTTCTACATCTAAAAAGATTAACTCTATTCATGTTTCGCGCCAGTCGCGTAAGAGTGACGCTAGCAGCGCCACTATGGGGATCAGTTTTGTTTTAAATACGCGTTTGTAACTGTCGTGAGCGTTAGTTACCTTTGAGACTGGACGTGGTGAGCTGATGTTAGTCAAGAGACAAGGACTCCATTATCAACAACTATCTGAGTTTAAACAAGGTCGTCTAATAGGCCTATGAGAAGCTGGATCTTCCTTTAGCGATACTGCGGAAACACTTGGCAGGAATGTAGCCACTGTACATGTTCCTTGGAAGCGGTGGCCAAGAGAATGCACGGTCGCAAGAAGACCGAGCTCCGAACGGCTTCGTGGCACTATCGGGAGGGAAGACCATCGTGTTGCCGCATCCGCATCTGCAGCACTAATTTGAACAGCAGTTGGTACCACAGTGACACAAAGAATTGTTACGAATTGGCTTGCGTCAAGGTCAGATCTGAGCCAGGCGCCATTGGCGACTTCAGTGGTGTCATTGGAGGTTAGCATGGAGATCTGTTGTGTTTTCCGATAAAAGCTGGTTCTGCCTGGGTGTCAGTGATGACCGTGTGTTGGTTAGTAGATGACCGGTTGAGGTCCAACAACCAATCTGTCTGCGTGCTAGACACACTGGACGTACACCTGGAGTTGCGGTTTGGAGTGCGATTTAATATGCAAGCACGAGCTCTCTCGCAGTTATCCCGCGCAGCCTGACTGCAAATTCATACGTCAGTCTGATGACACGACCCGCCGTGCTGCAATTCGTGAACAGCATTCCAGGGGGTGTTTTCCAACAGAATAACGCTCGAGCACTTACTGCTGTTGTAACCCAACAGGCTCTACAGATATTCGATATGTTGGCTTGGCCTGCGCGGTGACCAGATCTGTCTGCAATACAACACATACGCGACATCATCGGATGGGAACTCCAGCTTCATCCACAAACAGCATTAACCGTCTCTGTATTGAGCGAACAAGTGTAAAACGCATGGAACTCCATTCCAACAAAACTGACATGCGGCACCTGTACAAAACAATGCATGCACGTTTGCACGCTTGCATTCAACATTCTGGCGCTTACACCGGTTATTAATGTACAAAAAAAATTGTTCAAATGGCTCTGAGCACTATGGGACTCAACTTCTGAGGTCATTAGTCCCCTATAACTTAAAACTAGTTAAACCTAACTAACTCAAGGACACCACAAACATCCATGCCCGAGGCAGGATTCGAACCTGCGACCGTAGCGGTCTTGCGGTTCCAGACTGCAGCGCCTTTAACCGCACGGCCACTTCGGCCGGCTATTAATGTACAAGCCTTTCACATCTGCAATGGCTTATCTCGCGCGTACGCTAACCTGTGATCTTGCAATCTTCATAATTTAAACACGTTACCTAGACAAATGCATTTCCGGAATTTCATTACTCTCCATTTCCACTTTTAGCAGGATACAGATATCTTGTCTGCATCGTTTTGCAATTGGTTTTGATCACCTGATGATTTTCAAATACGGTAAATGACAGCATCATCGGCAAGCAATGTATGAGGGTACTTATTGTTGTTGTTGGCAAGAGAGCCAACACCGTTTTACTAAAGGAGGCCGAAATGCACGCAGGCTGGCGTGAGGTCTGGAACATGACAAGGAAATTAGAATTTAGAAAAACGGACGTAGCTGGTGGAATACTTAACTTTAATCCATTAATGATGAACGTCGGTCTTGACGGTACATGATTCGCAATATCAATAGTAACTGATAATGGCGCCTTGCTAGGTCGTAGCAAATGACGTAGCTGAAGGCTATGCTAAACTATCGTCTCGGCAAATGAGAGCGTATTTTGTCAGTGAACCATCGCTAGAAAAGTCGGTTGTACAAATGGGGCGAGTGCTAGGAAGTCTCTCTAGACCTGCTGTGTGGCGGCGCTCGGTCTGCAATCACTGATAGTGGCGACACGCGGGTCCGACGTATACTACCGGACCGCGGCCGATTTAAATGCTACCACCTAGCAAGTGTGGTGTCTGGCGGTGACACCACACTTGTATTGTCTGCTATGTCGTTTATGTTGATCAGGAACAGCAGAGGGCGAAGAACACTTCATTGGGGAACACCAGATATTACTTCTGTTTTTCTCGATGACTTTCCATCAGTCACTACAAACTATGACCTCTATGACAGGAATTCGAGAATATAATTAGAAGCCTATGAGAAACCGAGTGAAAAGCTTTCTGGAAATCTCAAAATGTGGAACCAATTTAAGATTCCCAGTCAATAGCACTCATTAGTTCGTGATACTAAAGAGCCAGTTGTGTTTCACAAGAACGATATTTTCTGAATACGTTTGGCTGTTTCTCAATAGATTGTTTCGAGACAATTCATAATGTTCGAAGACAGTATACGTTCCTAAATGTACTGCAAATCGACGTTAGTGATGTGGGTCCGTAACTCAGCGGATTACTCCTGTTTCCTGTCTTGGTATTGGTAAGATTTGAGCAACTTTCCAGTCTTTGGGTACGGATCTTTCTACGAGCGAGCGGTTGTATACGGTTGCTAAGTATGGAAAGATTCCATGGTCCCGTTGTGGCCCCTTTATATTGTAACCTGCCAACATAAATAATAAAAAATAAATAAACATCCAAAATTTTTAGTACCTTTTTTTAAGGAATGAGCGATAACGCGTTTTAATGTCCAATGAGCGTTGCTCATGAAAGTCGCACTTGCTGTAAGGTTTGGACTTCTGTGTCTTCGCGCCTCTGCGGAGGCGGACACGGAAGGCGGCCCACGGGCTGGATGCCTATGCCTAGGCTCGGCTGGCTGACCGTCGTGTCGCAGGCGGCGGCGGTGACGGCGCGCCGTCATTGTGCGTCAGTAAATGCTTGTCGGCGGTACACAGGCGCAGCGGGGGCGGGGGGCGGCTCGCTTTCCCGCGTACAAACAGCCCCCGGAGGCGGGCGGCTGCGGCGGCGTCCCTGGCGGCCGCCGCTCCCGGGACATCGATTATTCACCGCCGGCTGCTGGGCCTCCGCGAGTCGCCTGCCGTGCGTCAGCTCGCCTGCCGCTCTCTGTTGTATCGGGCTGCAAGCGGGAGCCAGTGATGGCTCGTGGGTACTGCGTTCGCTAACGCTTCAGCCCGTTAGACGATAATAATCTCCGCGGTATCAGAAGACGGCTGCGCGGAAGCTACAAGACATTCTGAAAATAGACACATAATCGGTGGATGGTGCATCTCACATTACAGGTGCTCGACACGGGCATAATTTGTGACGCGGCAAACGTCAATACGTGCTTTTTATACACTGTCCAATCATACTAATGTGACCACTTGGGAAAAGCCTGAGAATTACGTTTAACAAACTCAGCAGAAAAGAGATTGGCAATAAACATAACAATAAAGTAAAGGAGGACGGAGGAGAGGAATTGAACGGGAATAACGAAATAACGCAATCCAGAAGGAGCAAGGGGGATGTAAGTAGCAGACTAACACAGCGAGAGAGGCAGTTGCTCTCAAAAAGATGCCTCAGTTTGTGGAAGAAATTGCTGAGAACGTACGTTCAAATGACTCTGAGCACTACGGGACTTAACATCTGAGGTCCTCAGTCCCCTAGAACTTAGAACTACTTAAACCTAACTAGCCTAAGGACATCACACGCACGCATGTCCGAGGCAGGATTCGAACATGCCACCGTTGCGGTCGCGCGGTTCTAGACTGAAGCGCCTAGAACCGCTCGGCCACAGCGGCCGGCGAGAACATGCGTCTGGAGCCCGTATTACATGAGAATGAATACTCGTGTACTGTGGAAAAACGGTAAAAGAAGACGATTAAGGAGTTCGATACTTGGAGTTTGATATTTGGTATTACACATGGATGGTGAGATTTAAGTGACTGACAAGACAAGAAATGAGGAGGCTTTCCGCAGGATGGACGTGGGCAGAAATATGAGGAAAACATTGAAAAGAAGAAGGGACAAGATCATGAGACGTGTGTTAAGACATCACGGAATAACTTTCATAGTGTTAGGAGGAGTTACAGGGTGTTCAAACTGTAGGGGAAGACGGAGATCGGAATATATTCCACAACTAATTGACGGCGTTGAGTGAAGAGCTATTCAGAAGTGAAAGAAGAAGAAGTTAGAAGAATGGTGGTAAAATACCTTTTAAATTAATTAGAACATATGGTGCTCTTGTGCGGCGAATAAGTATGAGAATTTTATTAATTCTAAGTGTGTATTAAGGATCATATTTGAACTTACAAACAAGATTTCATTTTAAATTTTGCAGCTGAAGATGGCCGCTAGTGAAATTCGTGATAAATTTACTATAATTTGAGAAGAACAGCGGTGTCCATACATACACGCTTGAGAAAAAAAGACATTTACTACAGATTTTTAAGGCTGCCAGTAACTCAGAAAGGAGTTCAATATGGAGCAGCAAAAATCTTTGAGCAATTGCTCAAAACATAAAATGTCTGTGAGGTAGCAAAGCAAGTTCTGAATCTAACGTAAAATCATTTCTCCGGGACAATTCTCTATTCCGTTGTCGAAGTTCTACTAAAAACTGGTTGCCAGAAAAACCTTGTTTTATCTGTAGTTTAATTAGTCGAACTAAAATAATAATGTCTTCATTAATGTTAACACTAATCCTTTATACATATCCTGTAAATTCGCTCATTCTACGTAGTTTCGATAAAAGAATCGTTCAGACGATATGTGGAACTTGGACCTAAGTAACTAGCTAACTAGCCGCCTATGCCGATCGAAACCGGTAATCTAAAAAATGTAGGCGCGAATTGTGTCGGGTAACACAAATTATTTTAATAATTGTAAGTCGTTTCCGTTTCTCAGTGGGTTTTCAGTACTAACGATTTCTTGCTTGACAACGGAATCGTCATCAGAAGTGTACGAGTACTGTTTGCACCATCTCTGAAAGCGACGCAAATACACGTGTCGGCCTAGGACGCCGCTAGCGCCTTACTCCGGTGTCAGCGGACCACCGCTGTGTTTCCCGCCTCCCTCCGGGGACGCGAAGCGCCTGCCACAGGTCTGACCGGAGCGGTATTCGTCCGCATTTGGCGGGCAGGCCGCGACAGACGTTAAAACTGTCCGCTGGGGAAAGGACGCAGCAGCCGAGGGCGGCCTTCTATTATGCATGTGTTTGCACAAATACTGCCCGTGGGGTGCGTGCGTGCGCGGCCGGCACCTCGCTCCACAATGACAATGTTGGTCGCGCTGCATTGTGCCATCACTCATTTATGAAACAACATTTGACGTCGTGTTAATCAAACAACAGCTGCACGGCCCTTGTGTATCTATATTATGCCGCTGAAACATTTACCTGCGCGTGATCTCGACTGTAGGGACACAGGTTGATCTCGACTGTAGGGACACAGGTTGCGAGTCGCTTAAACATTACCCGCCAGCTCGTATTTCATCGATAATTCATTTCGTTTATTTTGTTCTTCATATGTGCTCCATCAGTCGAAGAAGAGACTTTCAAGGAAGAACAGTGAGTGATACGGAACGAAGCTTACTAAACACTGATGCCAATTAAACGAAAACGAAATACTCAAGGAAACAGAGCAACAGTTTGCACGAATTACCAGTAGCAGGCTTTAGTTTTGAGCACATGCAGAAATTTTACTGTGACAATGAATCGTCAAACGGCAGCCAAATTAAAGTGCAGCCTTCGCTTCTCATACATCGTAACTAACAGCCGAATCCAAAAACGTCAGCTAACGTTAAGACCTTCCTAAGAGTGTTGTTTTCCTGCTCAATAGCCGCGCGGTCTAAAGCGCCTTGTCACGTTTCGCGCGGCTCCTTCCCTTGGAGGTTCGAGTCCTCTCTCGGGCGTGGGCGTGTGCGTTGTCCTTAGCGTAAGTTAGTTTAAGTAGTGTGTAAGTCTAGGGACTGACGACTACAGCAGTTTGGTCCCATCGCACCTTACCACAAATTTCCAAATTTCCTGCTCAATAACAAACTAAAATCAAAGTCAGTAGTATTTTGACATATGCTTAATTTTATTTGACGTTGGAGAATTCGGCCCCTTACCTCAGGGACATAGGGATAATCAACGCGGCCACAACGGCATTAGAAGATGTGAGACGGGAAATGTTTTATTATCTGTCTTCCAGTATTGAAAACTTACAGGCGTGCGCTGCTCGTAGCGATCAAATTTCAAACGAGAGTAACACGGATTCGTGAATGACGGTCATCTTCAACTGCGGTACATACAGGGTCATACCTCGTGATGATATTCCGAACATTCAAGGATGATGGAGACAGGTTAATTAACCAATTTAAGGGACCCTGCCCCGGAAACGGCCGAGTCGAAAATTATAAGCGAAAATCGTTCTGATACTTCTGACAACACGTATACCGGCATTGTTGTTCCGAACATTATAGGGCGATCAACTTTGAGAGGTGGGAGGACGGACTAAGACGAGAAACAATGTCTAGTAAACATGGCCCCTAAGCCCACATCTCGTGGTCGTGCGGTAGCGTTCTCGCTTCCCACGCCCGGGTTCCCGGGTTCGATTCCCGGCGGGGTCAGGGATTTTCTCTGCCTCGTGATGGCTGGGTGTTGTGTGCTGTCCTTAGGTTAGTTAGGTTTAAGTAGTTCTAAGTTCTAGCGGACTGATGACCGTAGCAGTTCAGTCCCATAGTGCTCAGAGCCATTTGAACCAACCATGGCCCCTAAAATGCATACCTTAAGAGCTATGGGCCCCTTGTTCAGCAGAACAGATATATTTCACAGTAACAAAGATGAACAAGTGGTCATTTACTCTTAAGTTACGCGTTTTAGAGTCCGTGTATACGTAGACATTTTTTGTCCTTTGGTCTGTACTAGCACTTCTGAAAGTCTTAGCATCAACTGTACCGGTTCAAGTGTTCCACTGTCAGAGGCATCATAACGATTTTCGCTTTTAACATGCGACGCGGTCATTTTCGGACCTGGATTACTGATCTCGAATTGACACATCTACCCTTCTCCATCATACCAGAAAGTCTGTAGTATCATCGCGGAACCACCCTATATTTGGGGCAAGGAATATAAAATTAAATTAAGGTTTTTGCTATGCAACGTAATGAGTAAACGAAAAAACGACTTTCAGTACATTTAGTAGACATTTGCGATCGTGTCTCATATTGTATAACGCATTTCAATACGGTTATTGCTATTTATCAGTTAATCATTCTCTCACGCAGACGACGCAACAACAGTTCTTCAGCCCTTTACACTGTCACATCTACGGAGTCGGTGAGCTTGACAGGGATCTATCTTCAACAGAACAGTCGAAATGTTTCGAATGGTGTCGCCTTTCATCGATCAGTACTCTACAGCCGGCGGTCAGCTTATCACCCCGTTGCTATAACTAGTCTACTGGGCACTCATTGGTCACCAATTTACGTAGGTGACAAATTCATAACAAGGTCTGTGCATATGCGACCCTAGGTACAGCCAGACATTGTCAATATTCACTCTTGAACAAAGACGCTTGGCAGCACTGAGCTACGATCTATAATAACGGGATAAAGTCCTTATCAAATGAAATAAAACTGCGCATCTTAAGCGGTTACAAGCGTTACACACGTTTAAGAAGTGACTGGACTCCTGGATAATGAATAGACAGCTTAAACCGAAAATACATGAAGTCGCCATCAGGCTAGTTATAACGTGCGGATGTAAAATAAGGATGTTAATAAGACTGAGCAACAACTGGGAATATTTAAACGCAATATTCTGCGCGAGATCAGTTCGGGGTAACAGTGGTTCCTGGAGATCTGGAATGAAGTCTGAGTTGAACTGCCTTGTCAGGGAGTTGGTTGGCATTGTAAGACTAATAGAAAATAGGTGATTAAAAAGTAGAAAATAGGTGAGTAAAGGATGAATACAGTACACAGATAGGAAGACTAGGAAAACACTAGGCAGATGGCGTGGAACAAGACGTAGAACCTCGCAGAATCAGAGCATGGCGACAAATCGCACTGAGGAGAGCAGATTAGCGGAAACGTGTTAAAGATATCAAAATGCTGATACATAAGCGCTTATAATGCCTTAATAAGAAGATATCCTTTCGCCGGGTCATTTGCAGCATTTGGTGTATCTGTTACTTTGAAAGTGTTGCGATCTTCGAGTACCAGGATCGTGTATTGGGTGTCACACAGACAAACACTCTCTCTGTTACGTGAGTCGCATTACGTGAGGCGTCCATGTCCTTCTCACATTGATTTTTTGTGCGTGTGACATTCAGAAAAGCCATATAATCGGATGAATTTGTAAATGCTCGTTTCTCTCAGTTTGCTTTGTTATTTCATAGCTAGTTCTTGTTTGGGATCCTACTTCCACACCTTTCCTGGTCATCGACAAAATTTGTCTTAATAAAAAAATCACATATGCTATAAATTTATCAATCATTTTTAGCGTTGACACCTTTTAACCAGTTTTCACGTTTTCAACACACATGATCTCTTCGTGCAGGCATGACGTAATTAGCTCATTTAACTCGTGTGTATTGGTCAGGTGACACCTATAATGAAACTTCTGTTTATGTCATCCTAGATCTGTTGAACAGTAACTGGAAGCACAAAAGAACTTGAGCCGTTCCACCTACACTGACATTTTACGCTTGCGGTTTCAGCGCTGCAGTGTGAATGAAACGGCCGCTACTTGAGCCTTCTTGTCTCCAAATAATGTCATTAAAATGCACAACGTGTGTTTTTTCATAAATAAAAGATTCTTCCGCTTCCGTTGTTTTTTTAGCTTTATATTATCCTGCTGTCTGCATGTAGGGGTTATTTCTGCTGCGGCTCCGCGCGCTGGTTACTGGATAATGCGCGAAAAAACAAGGGGCTGCAAGCGAGAGCTTAAATGCAGGGCTAACAGCGGTTCACGAGTTGTTTTCTCTGCCACAGTACCCTTTGTTTCTCCTTTCGTGCATTATTATCAGTTCGGGCCCACGCGTGTCGGAAAAGGGGAAAAATGTACACAGCTAATGACGTAAGTGAACACAAGTAGCCCTAATCCTCAGTGGCTCAAAATTTGTTGTGCTGAAAGGCGTGCGGGCATACAGCTATACACTTTACATTTTTGGAAACTTGAATTAAACACTGTGAACTATACAGTTTCTTATTGGAGTGGAAGTCCGAAAAAAAAGAAGTGGTAAATTATTAGGAGCTAGTCTGCAATACTCTTAGTAAGAGTAAAACATGTCTATTACTCGTGGATTAGATGATAAATGTACCGTTTGCGAAGATCATTTTTAGTTCGTAAGAATAGCTTTTTAGTCAGTACGATAGCACTCACATTAATGATCGACCACCGCTGTCTCGAAACAGTGATGCACCGGTCTGCTTTCCCGAGACGTCATTGCCGTTTGGTCAACATCCTCCACAAAACATGTCGAACGTAAGCACAGTTCCTTACGACAGCATATGTTCATTCTTCACAAACTATATGCTTTACGACACCAGTTCGCAATTTTTAGCATCGGAAGATCTTAACCACGGTTTTCACGTCGGCAGTCTGATTCGAATCCGACTAAACTTTATAATAGTTAAAAACATGCTTTTGCACTACTTAAAACAGAGCTCTGTTTTAATTCTCGTAATTTGATTAGTACCACAAATAACGTATTATTGGCATCTGAAGCTGTCTCAGCATGCTTATTGTAATATGGTGGAGTGGGAATTCCTGTAGAAGAAGAAGAAGATGATGATGATGTTTAGTTTGTGGGGCGTTCAACTGGGCGGTCATCAGCGCTCATACATAGTCCCAGTTTTCACACAGTCCAATCTACCCACTGCCACGAATGATGATGATGAAATGATGAGGACAACACAAACACCCAGACCCCGGGCAGAGAAAATCACCAACCCGGCCGGGAATCGAACCAGGGGCCTGTAGAAAAAGAAATACTATATACCTCACTCTTCGCCGATGACCAGGTCCTGACAGCGTGAAACGAAGACGACTGCAGCTATATGTTCAAGAAACTGGACGAAGAAAAATGTGGGCTGACACTAAACGCCAAAAATGCGAAATATATGGTAGTGGAAAAAGAAGAATGAGAAAATTTGGGTGTAGCGTTCTGCAAAATTGAAAATGTCTGACCATTTAAATACTTGGCCGCCACTATTACAATAAATGAAGGAAGCATACAAGACATCGCAAATAAAATTTGTGCATGGAAAAAGTCTAATTGGCCAACTTAACTCCTTGCTACGGAGTGACAAAATTACAAATAAAAGGAAGGTCTTGCTGTGGAATTGAGTCGTGGAGAGTATCATCACGTATGGCGCTGAAATATTGGAGCTAACCAAAAGGAGGAAAAATAAACTCATGTCCCTAGAGATCGATTTTTGGCGAAGAAGTCGTCGTATATCCATACTGGAACGCGTCAGAAATGAAAGAATACGAGAAAAAGACATTGTTTCCGATGGCGTAACAGCAAAATATAAATCTACTAGGCCACCTCCAACGAGTGGATGATAACCGATAGCCAAAAAGGTTACGAATGGACACCAGCCGAGAGAAAAAAACGTGGAAGATGACCTAGACGATGGATGCAACGTATTAAAGATGCAATGAATTCAAACGTCTTTCAGGAAGAAGATGGAACTGATGGAAAAGTATAGGAGCTGAGATGCAGAAGACGACGGCCGTTGTAAGAAACAACAACAAAAGGCTATTGAATTCAACATCAACACTATGCCTTTTCACTGGATCACAGTGCTGGGTTCTACCAAAATTCCTCCACGTCCCTTTTCGGCCCTTAGGCCACTTTTGAAGTGTTCACAACTGTAAGAGACATATCAGAAGTATCATAAAACATTTAAAGCATTTTTATGTAGCGTAATTAACAACAGTTGTGGGCAACTGAAAGTGGCCTAAGCGCGGAGTACCTTGTGGAGAGATTTTAGTGGAACGTGTACTATGGTTCAATAAAAATTACTAACAGTTGCCCTCTGACCAATATGAAAAATAGTAGATACGCTTTTCCTTGAGTTTCGGTTCATATTCAACCAGTCAGTGCAGCTACTCATTTCGTTTAGTCTACTTCAGTGATTGCAAACTTATTAAGCATATTTGTCAAAGAACAGAGGCGGTTTATGCATTATGAGAACGCGCATACTTGATACGAGAATCTGTGTACGTAAATCTACGTGTCCAATTTAAGTTACTGAGTTCGAAGCTGTAAGTGTTCTCATAGTCAGCACGAGACTCTGGCGAAATACTGGTCGTATTAAACAACTGGAACCGGCTAGAGCTTGATGGCTGTAAGTGATACATAGGCAAGTATAATTCTATCATTTTCTGCATTTCTTTGGAAACAGTTTAAAATCGCTAATGAATATATAGTTCATTTCGACGTTTTGGACTGCTTACGCAGACAATCGGAACCGCAGATGACATTTCATACCTTTCGACTAGAACATCTGAATTAGATGTTAATTTTCTCTCAGATTTCATTTTAGCGTCGCTTTAAGTAAGTGAGAGAAATTTACCTACCACTGTGTGCTGCTCTGTTACGTTGCGTCTGATGCAACACTGAAGCTAATCTACATACTTTATCCCCAGCGGAAAGCCAACTTCGTTACAGACTTGTTGATTGTGAAACAAAAAAGTAATTTAGCTCGAAAGTGCAGACTACCGATGCGCCGAGTTAGCGGAGGGAATGGGATCACGTGCGGTTCCGGTCCAGTGTCCACAGCTGCAAAGAACTCTTCCCAGCTTAATTAGCCGAGCGCCGACGCCGGAACGAACGCGCTAAACGCTATTTCGGACGGCAAAACGCACGATGCATACGTATTTAATCGAGTCGTTCCTGAAAGAGTCTAATCAGTGTACCGGACCATGATCTGACGAGTAAAGTGATGAACCCATTGTAGGGTACCTTACAACAAGATTAGCATCATTCCTTCCACAGACAAACTTTGTTCGGAGCTCTGCGTGGTATAACAAGCAAGAAAAAGAGATTCCACGTGCACCCAGGGTGGTAACATCTCGTACGCTTGATCTATTTACCATAGCCCGCTAGCGACTGGCAGGATTTAGTAATACTGCTTGCTTCTGCAAGCATCTTCCCAATTGGTCTTAGGAAGCGCATTGTAACCAACTGTAACAACTCCGCACCAGATCTCAAATATTCATTGGCAAATCGAACCGGGTGCCTTGAGAGAGTGTTTTGCCTGGACTCCAGATTGCATGTTGTTTACTCTAGTTTAGGAAGATGAAGAATCGATTGCTGACGAACCTCGCGGTGCGAGGTAGTAACTGCTTGCCACGATCGCCAATGAAGACGATGGAGCTAGGTAGCTGCCGCGTAGAAAGACCGTGTCTCCCATGAATGCGAAGCTCTGTTGCCTCAGTGGGTGACGGTTTCGGACACAGGTTTCCATCCTCAGTTGATTTTTCTCCTTTATACCGGAAATCACTAGGGATTTTAGAGAGTTCTAGCAGAAAAATAAAATGTGTGGATGGAAACCAGTTTCCGAAACTGTCATCGCTCGAGGCAACAGAGCGTAGGAGACAAGGCCTTCCTAGGCAGCAGCTAGCTTCATCGTCTCCACTGGCGGTCGTGGCAATCAGTTGCGATAACAAACGTCATAGCGAGACATTCCGCCTAGGATCCGTCAGCGTATAAGGTTACGTTTGCTGCCGACCGGTTAGCCTAGTGGCAGGCAGCGACGCCTATAACTTCGAACACTGTAGCGTTGTTGTATGAAGTTTACGTACAGGGGACCCTGTCCTCGATTTGTTCTCCAAGAAACACTCTATAGCCCTCGTAGTTTGTCGCAACATTTCTGGGACACTTACTAATATCACTTAAAAGTGCTGCCGCGCGGGATTAGCCGAGCGGTCTGGGCCGCTGCAGTCATGGACTGTGCGGCTGGTCCCAGTGGAGGTTCGAGTCCTCCCTCGGGCATGGGTGTGTGTGTGTGTGTGTATTTGTCCTTAGAATAATTTAGGTTAAGTAGTGTGTAAGCTTAGGGACTGATGACCTTAGCAGTTAAGTCCCGTAAGACTTCACACACATTTGAACATTTTTTAAAAGTGCTAAACATTCTGTTTCTTAGCTGTAACGTAGTTTAAGCATTTATAGTTATTGGTGAAGTTAAAAATAAAATAGAAAGGAAAATCCACAGAAACTCGTAAACCACGGCACATATAACATTTTTGTTGATCATCTACACTTCCATCGTAGCAGACGGCTTACTAGTAGTTCCTGATCTTAACTACTGTGACACCTCATTTGGCTCTGAGCACTATGGGACTCAACTGCTGAGGTCATCAGTCCCCTAGAACTTAGAACTAGTTAAACCTAACTAACCTAAGGACATCACAAACACCCATGCCCGAGGCAGGATTCGAACCTGCGACCGTAGCGGTCCTGCGGTTCCAGACTGCAGCGCCTTTAACCGCACGGCCACTCCGGCCGGCCTGTGACACCTCAGGGTTAATGAAATTACATTCTTCAGGAAGCCCCTGTTGCAGACTTCTACAACTGTAACCTGTGCTAACATTACTAACGTCTCTGCGAATGAGTCGCCGATTGCTGAGGTCAACATGCCAAACCTTTAGAACTCGAGTTCCACGAAGCCCGTATCATCCTCAAAACAAAACTGAATACAACGCGTATCAGCCTAGAGATGGCTCCACAGGTATGCAGCTCCGTCGTACGCAGTCCCAGTGGTGTCAACCAATGGGACTTGACGGATCGGGCACACCGTTCCTAGTGCGTGACCTGCGTTTGTTGGGAGACCCACGTGTCACCCACAAGCTCTCATTCGTTCTATTGGTACTGCCATAGCTGTCACGTTGTTGGCGACAGAGCCACTCCTTATGGTCATTCCCTGCTACGAGTCAATTCCGGCGTCGGCGACTTCCCGGTTATGTTCACTGCACTCACAGCATCCACTTCAGTACTATCGCGTGCAACCTGGTGTGCTCTTACAGTGCGTCTAACCTACATCTATATCCATACTAATAATAAAATTGCAAAACCGACGTGTCTCGTTTGTCTGTTTGAACAAGCTAATCGCCAGAACTGCCAGACCAATTTTCATTAGGTTTTCACAGGTGACTTAAGCGTGAATTGGAGGGAACATATATGCTTTCTTTCATCAAAATCGGATCACGGGAAAGGCTAACTTATCTTAAAAATTTATCTGAAACCATCATGTCTGTTTGAACATGCTAATCTCCAAAACTACTAAACGAATTTTCACGAGGTTTTCACAGGTAACACAAACGGCGCGTGGCAGTGATTTAAAGTTTTATAAATGCGAAAGTTTTGTTTGTCTGTTACCTTCTCACGACTAAATCGCTGAACCTATTTTTGATGAAATTTGGTGCGGAGGCATAATATTGGGTATTGGGCCGCGCCATTGTAACTACCAAAACAGCTAAATTGGCGAAGTTTCGGCCGACTTTCTGCTGTCCTCTTCATTGAAACGTCCTGAAGAGGACCGCAGCAAATAGTTCGAAACGTCGCCATTTTAGCTGTTTTACTAGTTACGGTAACACGGCCCAGTACCCAAACTTATTTGATCGTAAATCATTTGAAGATAGCTTGGATGCTAACGAGGAACATACGCTACTTTATGAAGTGTGTAGTACAAGTTACTTGTCGATTTGAAGAATCAGGAAAAAAATTTGCTGTTTGAAAAAGCTATTCGCAACTGCGAATAAGAACAACCATCGGTTGCAGAATGGAATGACAATGAAAATTTGTCACGACCGGGACTGGAACCCGAATTTCCCGCTTATCGCGAACCTTACCAATTGGCTATCCGTACACGACTCAGGCCAGACCCGAAGCCATGCTTCTACGACCTAGACTCGCGCGTCAATTATGTATATTCCCCTCCAGGTCAGACGTTGTACTTGAAAGTCGCTTGCCCGGCATCGGCGGATAAATACGGTATTGCAGTGCCTGTGTTATTCTGATTATGATGCAAAGTTCCTGTGAATATGCATGGATGTCCAACGGAACTTTGCATCGTAATCAGAATATCACAGGCACTACAATATCGTATTCATCCTTACTTGTGAAAATGCTTTTATTAACGTTTTCAGGACTAAGTCGCTGAAGCGATTTCGATAAAATTTGATAATGAGATAGTCTAAACCCTAAGAATGAACATAGGCTACTGTAGAAACTAAAAAAGAAAAAAGAAAATGAAAAATCGAAAGTGTGAAGCAGGAGATGGAACACTTTTTTACAGGAGTGAACTAAAACCATGTTACAAAATTATTGAATTTGTTGCATAATGTACATACTTTATACTGTATAGCTATTTCAATGCTCGTACCAGGGTATACCCGTCTGCATGCACCGCTCGGCAGGTGTGCCGTATGCGTGTCACGTCGCCGTGCTTCGGGGAAGTTGGAGAGGTGCGGGCGCGCCTATGCGTCGTGCCACGCTTAACCGAACAGGCAGACGCGTGAAAGCAGCTGACGTTATTGCACATGCAGTAGCTTACTTACTTACCTTCATGTATCACAACAAAACTAATGATATGCGAGCGTAGCCGCGAGTTTGTTTTTCATTGTTCCTTGGCGGATGCCTTACCTGCTGCCTCTTTGAGCAGGTGCCGTGGAAACGCTTGCGGCCACCTGCCGACGGCGCGTTCCGCCGATGCGACGCTCCGCTCCGCTATGCAGCACGGCTGCCGGCGTCTCGGCGTCAGAGCGCCACCGCGCGCCGCGGCCGCGGCACAAAGCGCGCGCTGTAATTAATTGTGGGCGGCCGTGTTATTGGCACTCCGTTTTGGATCTCTTCCGACAGCTCCATTTACATACGCGGCCGCCCGGCGCCGCTAATTAATTGGTTTTAAGCGCGCAATCGGCGGTTTCGGTGCCTTTTTCAGCTGCCGCCGCCGGTTCGCAAACACCGCGTGTCACTGGCAGCCTTCCCCTCAGCCGCATAATACCTGCGCACTGCGACTGCTGGCTCCCAAATCCAACCTAGTTTGCTTCAGCTACGCTTTGGTATCAGACAGTCAGCTTCACTAATAATTCTATTTGCATTGCCTGTGCGAGACCGCAAATAGTATTACATGCCCGGACAGGCCGCGACAGAAGTAATAAGGTCTTTCGCCGTGCGTGAATCGCAACAATTGCACGAGTGCAGGACGTGGGCACTCCGTGACATGTGGAGGTTCGGGTCGGTCCTCGAAGCGTGCTCGGGCATCCGAAGTGACCGCTCGCGTAAAGCGAGGAATCCGGGTTCGACTCCTAGTTCTGCACAAATTTTCGTTTGTCATGAACAAATCCTACAGCTGAAGTCTAACATTATTCGCAATTCCGAATAGATTTCTTCTATCCTTAATATACAGTAGTCCCACGTGGACTGACAACAGCACGAATGTATATTCTTTTCTTTTCCATTTAATCTCTATGGAGCAACTCCCTGCAGTCCAGAGTACTACGTTACTCCTTTCTTTCGTTTCGACTACAGCAATGGTGGCAGAATGACCAACAATGAGAACACTACGCGAGCTGTGGCGTTGGATACAATCCGCATTGTTGCCTTTCGGAGAAATAAGAAAAGGCAAATCATTACAGCCATATTCTCAAATGGTTTCTTATTATTGCAGTCTTACTTTCTATTACTTCTATTGTTTTGTTAGGTACATGTTAGTTACTAGTCCTATTTATATATTTTTTTGCGGAATGGAATTGACACTTCAATTCACGAAGCCATGCAAGCGTCCAGAGGGACCAATTATCTTTGCCTTCAGAAAATCGTGAATCTTGTATCGTATGTTCGTAAGAAAGGCAGTTTCGTCCATAATGACTGCTGATGAAGGGACGGGCAAAGCAGAAAGACGGAAAGTGCAGACACGTGCCACAAATTGTGTGATCTCTGCAGTTGCGCAAGACTCGCTTGTCAATGGTCAGTGGTTATATTTTATTCCTACTGTACGTTGGAGATATCAGTTCTTTAGTAATTCATACTGCTAAGAACCCAAACAACTGCACTCGATGACAATTTTCTGCACCTATTGTCGTATTAGCTTTTTCCGAATGGCTCTGAGCACTATGGGACTTAACATCTATGGTCATCAGTCCCCTAGAACTTAGAACTACTGAAACCTAACTAACCTAAGGACAGCACACAACACCCAGCCATCACGAGGCAGAGAAAATCCCTGACCCGCCGGGAATCGAACCCGGGAACCCGGGCGTGGGAAGCGAGAACGCTACCGCACGACCACGAGATGCGGGCTCAGCTTTTTCCAGAACATGGGCGAGTCTCAGCTGCCATTAAAATTTAAACATAATAAACTATACATTGACCATGACTTTTTCGATTTTTACTTATAAATGGATATTTATCTCCATGTGGACTGACAGTCCGCAACGACTACTAATGGTACGAAAAATGGTGCGACTTCTGCAGCGTTAATAATTATTTCTGAAGCGACTACTGGACTGGTACGAAATAAAAAACCTGTCCTAATACTGCACGATAAAGAGTCCACATCATTACTGGGTAGTTATACAACGATTCACTCGATAAACCGTTTTGTACACAACGTATTTAATTTTAAAATATGTCACTACATGTTTCCACCTAAACTCATCTTCAAGTAAATGCTCACAATATGTTAAAAGTTAGGTTCATCCTTCCTACAATCTAACCTGCGATATTTTAGCTATATATTCGTTGTCAATGTATTTTGAATGAAAGTCGTCGAGATATATTATGAGGCAAGCATAGTTCTGATCTTAGTAAAGCAACTACACCGCTATTCGCTCTGTAGCAGTTGGGGAATCCAGAATTTCTCTATGAATTTCGCAGATGAAATCTGTTCGGTTCATCGGTCGAATGTCAGCGTCCGTATAGAAACAACGTTTCAACGCGTTTCCTACTCGTCACAGTCAGGAGAGAACATGACGTGCAGATAACACGTTGATACCTTGCTTCAAAACGACGACGCGGATCAGTTAACAAGCGCAGAAAATTTCATCAGTGAATGATAGAAAACTCGAATAATGGGAATCAGACTATTGCAAGGGGAATTCGAAATCGGCGCTGCTGTTCTGAATGGCAGTTCGCCGCTGTGTAGACAGGCCTTTGTCTCGTGTGAAAGCGATGTTCTGTTGCCTCGTTGAATGACGGTTTGAGCCACAGGTTTCCATCTTCAGTTCATTTTTCTCCTGGAACCCTCTAAAATCTCCATTGGTTTTAAGTGTAAAGGAGGAAAATAAACTGCGGATACACGCTTTGTCCGGAACTGTCATCCACCAAGGCAACCGGGTATCGTATTCACAGGAGACAAGGCCTGTCCACGAAGGAGCTAGTTCCATCTTCTCCAGTGGCGATCGAGGCAATCAGTCGCGATCACTGAACAACAAACGGCATTGCGAGACGTTCCGCCTACGGTCCGGCAGCACAGAGTCACGTTTGCTGGCGAAAGGGTGGATCTAGTGTCAGGCGCCGGCGGCTGTAACTTCGACGATCTGTTGCGTAATTGGATGACGTTTCCGGACACGAGTCCCTATCCTCAATTTGTTCCTCAAGGCTCGCTCTACAAGCCCTCGAAATTGGTTGCAATATTTATGGGACAACGTCTGTAGGTAATCCTTTCATGTTCTTCGACTCTTACTATACTCTCGGTCGAACGAGATTTTCCGTGTACAGGGTTTACTCCACACAATTTCAGACGTAATGATCAGTAATATGTCTGTCGTTGTAATATCTCTACCCTCGCAGACCCACGGCCTGAGAAATGACTAGGTCACCGACTCCTCCTTCTGACTTGTTTGCAACCATCACGGCGAGCACCACCACTGCTCTGACATAGCCGGACGCTCAGCGCCTCAGCGGCCGTACCGCGCGCGCCATCTGTGCGAGCTTCGAGCGAACTAGGTCCCGCGGCTCCCGACCCGGCCAGACATCAGCCCGCGTGCTGCACGCTGCGGCTGATATTATCTCCGCTCCTGCTGATGCTGACGCTGACACCGACACCCCCTACCCCCCCCCCCCCCCCCGTCCCCCTAACGCTCGGACGCTGTCCACTCAGCCGTGGGGCTGACCTTTCCGTACGCCCCCGCGTCGCGCAGAGCAGCGCACAACGTACACCGCTTGCGTCTCCTCTCGCACCACTTCCCTCTTTGCTGGCCCACTGTACCCATAACGGGACGAGCTTCATCCGCTGATTGTACGTCATCGCCGATATTTCACTTGGTCGTTATTCGACACGTACATTTTTTCGTCATAAATATTGCCACACACAGTTGCGGTAGGAACAGTGTTGTAAGTAGGGTTGTAAATTTACCGTAGATTCAAATGGTTCAAATGGCTCTGAGCACTATGGGACTTAACATCTATGGTCATCAGCCCCCTAGAACTTAGAACTACTTAAACCTCACTAACCTAAGGACATCACACAACACCCAGTCATCACGAGGCACAGAAAATCCCTGACCCCGCCGAGAATCGAACCCGGGAACCCGGGCGCGGGAAGCGAGAACGCAACCGCACGACCACGAGCTGCAGACTACCGTAAACTACTGTAGACTGTCGTAAGTAAGCGTAAACTACGATAGTTTTCATAGTACCGTTGCTCAGTTAAGATCATAACCGCCTTACTTGTACGATACGTGTGTTGCATACCTATTGTGCGTCATCTTATTTCGATCGCTTTGTTTGTATATGCGATCAGTGTCTTACTAGATTCCTTTAGAAAACGGATGCGGTGAACCTTCTCGAAACTTGGTGAGGAAATAAAAGGACCATGTAACCTACTGAACATTTTTGTGCTACATATTATCCTCCTGTGTGTTGCTCAAATAGTATTTATACCAAAACCGAAGTAGGTAATGTTTAAGTCAGGTTTTACTCAAAAATTGTTGGTTTGTAACGTGAAATACGGGGATGTTGCAAGATAAATAAAAAACAATACAGACTCATCATATAGCGGTAGGAAACGAAATTTCTTCAAAAAAGGTAAACTAAAAAATAATAAAACATATCAAACATTGCTTCAGTTCTTGGTCGAACTTATATAAAACCTATTTATGTTATTCATAACAGTTTTTCCACTTATCAGTTAAAGGAAGCTCTTGCCTTTGATTGTGATGAACAATGTTCTGTTGAGTACAAAATACCAATAATTATATAGATTTTTTGTGTTTTTGCATGTCACCTGTAGTAGCATAAAAAGACATTGTTTTGGTTACATAAAAGCGCGGAAGTTACGCGAGCAGTTTTTTTTAAATTATAGAACGAAGTTTATATTTTTTATGGATCAGAAATACACAGTGAACTAACACTGAATGATGTGCTGTTCTAATTATATGCAAAACAAACAAACAAAGAAGAAAAAAAAACAAAGAGGCGTCGCTGGCTGCCATTCTCCTCTCACACATTCAATTGTGTTTCTTTCCCTACCCACGCTATCTATACATCGATAATCGTACCATTTACTACGTCACTTATGTACTGTACCAAAACTTCCGAACAGTAGTTTCAGTAGACGGCAGCTCTATTCGTAAGCCAAGGTAATAAAACTCCAACTGAGTTCTCCTTCCGCGCTATGAGGTGTCACCAAAATCGATATGCAAATGTATATTTTGCACGGTTTGTCCGTGCAGACTGCAACAGCTCCGCCACAGCCCCAATGACATTACGTCGTATGGTAAGCCTCCATCCTCCATTCAAGAAGAAGGTTTCAATTGGGAACTGCAGGGGTTTGGTTTGAACACATGGGTGTCAAAAGAACGCTTCGTACTAGTGGACTTCTTATTGGTACTCCGTGCATCAGCAGCGAATCGAGTGCCGAAGAGCCCTAGATTAGCCAGAATGTTCGAGACAAAATGTTCTAGAATATTACAAAGTTTTGTAGAATGTTATAGACTCTTCCAGAAGGGTCGAATATTTTCTATAATGTTTCAGGATGTTCTCAAATGTTACTATCGTGTAGTCTCTCTACTTCGGCCATCATCAGTTATTTTGCTGGCCAAATAGCAAAACTCATCTACTGCTTTTAGTGTCTCGTTTCCAAATGTAATTCCCCCAGCATTAACTGATTCAAGCCGGCCGGAGTGGCCGTGCGGTTCTAGGCGCTGCAGTCTGGAGCCGAGCGACCACTACGGTCGCAGGTTCGAATCCTGCCTCGGGCATGGATGTGTGTGTTGTCCTTAGGTTAGTTAGGTTTGATTAGTTCTAAGTTCCAGGCGACTGATGACCTCAGCAGTTAAGTCGCATAGTGCTCAGAGCCATTTGAACCATTTTGAACTGATTCAATTCCACTACACACGCTTATCCTTGTTTTGATTTTGTTAATGTCCATCTTATATCCTCCTTTTAGGACACTATCCACTCCCTTCAACTGATCTTCCAAGTCCTTTGCAGTATCTGACAGAGTTACAAAAATTTGGGATTGTGTAGATGTAATTTCCGAAGTAACTCTTCGTACAGAAGCGTACGAGCAGGAATTCTTCCCTCGCTCCGTGAAATCTTAATACACGGTGCAATAAAAAGTACCCCCTGCCAGGCATTTCACACTGATTCGCTGTGTGTAGATGTATGTGATTTTAGTCAACATGAGACCCCTAAAAGCGTCGTATATTGGCGTATTTACAGCTTGTGAATGTATAACCCCCATGCTATACACTGGACATGAATGTGCTGGAATACAGCAAACCCAGTGGCCGAGTGGCTGCTATGTATGGGTATAGGCTATGACCGCCGGAGCGCTGTTGTGCCAGGATTACTGCTGCAGATTGCATATACAACTACGGGCTCCAGTTTGCAGGAGGCCAGCGTTACACTGCAGTGCACAGCGCATGGCCTGTTATATGGGCGCCTCTGTAATGCACTAATGGAACGCCAATATACCGCCACCTGTTCGAGAACACTACTGCCAATAATTCTGTTGTGTAGTTCCGTCGGCTGTGGAGCGAATACGCTACTTCAAAAGCGGCCGACAGCATAAAAAAAGGAAAGAAAATAGCCACATGCAAGTAAGACCCGCGCACTGAGGGTTCCGTACAAAATCATGTACAAAGGGCGTTCAAAAAGTTTTGCACAGTCGTCTCTAATTTTTTTATTTTTTGCGGGAGTAGAATTAAATTTTTGGTGAACATATTCGGAACATTTGGCTATACATTGAGCCTACTCAATGTAGCCTCCAGCAGCTGTGACGCATCTGGCCCAACGTCCTTTCCGTGATGTAAATGCACTTTGGTAAAATTCTGGGGATTGACTGTTACACCATTGCCTGACACAGGAAATAAGGTCTTTCTCACTATCAAATGTTTTACCGCGCAAGTGGGCCTTCAGACGACCAAAGAGGTAAAAATCTGATGGAGCCAAGTCCGAACTGTAGTGAGGATTAGGAACAATTTTCCAACCCATTTTCCTGATTTTCTCCAGCGTCATAAGGGCTGTATGGGGTTTGGCATTGTCATGGTGTAGTCTGATGAGCTGACCCTGAAGTGTAGTCTGTGGGTCTTGATGGCACGTCGCAATTTTTCCAGTGACAAACTAACGGTCCCCGTTAATTGTGGAGCCAGGTTCCAAAAAGTCAATGAAAATGACACAACACTGATACCAGAAGAAGGAGGCCATCACCTTTTGGCTCGATGTACGTGAAAGTCTTGATTTCTTCTTTTGAGGGGAATCCGGATGCCGCGACTCCACGGGCTGGGTTTTGCTCTCAGGTTCGGACAGAAACTACCATGTTTCTTCCTGGGTAATGACGCCGTTAAAACATTGTTTCCACTCATCAGTAAAGGTCTTCATGAGACCCTCGCACACATTCTTCCTCATCATTTTCATTTCACTGTACCCCAGTGACTGTACCACTGATACCCAGTGACAACCGATTCATTTCAGCAAGCTGTCATCTCGTCACACATCTGTCATTTTGGATCATTTTATCAATGGTCTGGCGGCCCGCGGTGACCGTGCGGTTCTAGGCGCTACAGTCTGGAACCGCACGACCGCTACGGTTCGAATCCTGCCTCGGGCATGGATGTGTGTGTGATGTCCTTAGGTTAGTTAGGTGAGAGTAGTTCTAGGAGACTGATGACCTCAGACGTTAAGTCTCAATAGTGCTCAGAGCCATTTGAACCATTTGATCAATGGTCTCCTTATTCACATCACTCACTGCCGTCGATTGTCTACCGCATCGTGGATTGTCCAGTAGACAGAAATCACCTTCTTTAAACCTCTGCAACCACCGCTGGATACTGCTGCGATCCACTGTGGCCTTCCCATAAACAGGGAGCAACTTCCTGTGAATCTATGTGGCAGAGTCATCGCCGGTCTTGAAGAGGAACTCCATCACCGACCGTTGTGTCAACCTGACTTCTACTTCATGGTCGATTATGACTCACATGAAAATAAAAGAAAATACTTTTATACACCCACTTATAGCTGAATGTTCCAAGTATGTTCACAAAAAATTTAATTCTCTCCTGCAAAAAATAAAAAAATTAGAGACGTGTAAAGCTTTTTTAACGCTCTTTGTTCATAGAGAGTTCAACCATTTTGGGAATCGAAGATCTTGACGCTTTTTGCCTGTTATCGACATTGATATTGGCAAGATATCGGTCCCAGCAATTCCAAGACTTTCAAGAATGTTCTAAATTTCAAGTCAGATAAGAAACGACGAAAGAAATATTTTTAGTGTGATATATTTACAGATTAACATATTCTGATATTTTTCAATTGCTTGTACTGTAAAATCTTTCTTCTTGCCGAATTTATTGATTGTAGTCAAAGAGGAAATATCCTGTAGGTTTCGATAAGTGAGTTTGCGAGTGTCAAAATACGCAATATATACGGCCGTATCTTTTTGTTGCATTGGCTTAGAAGCTTACATTTGTTACACCACCATGTGACTATCTGACATAAATTTCAACTTGTCTACCAGTTTCTGAGAAAAAAATGCTCTTAACAGAGGGACGAACAGTCAGCCAGATAACAACAGACAAAAAAATTTTCATGTGATATAATTACAAATATACAATTTTCGGATTTCTTTATTTGGCTGTAGTGTGAAATCTTGCTTCTTGCCGGCCGAAGTGGCCGTGCGGTTAAAGGCGCTGCAGTCTGGAACCGCAAGACCGCTACGGTCGCAGGTTCGAATCCTGCCTCGGGCATGGATGTTTGTGATGTCCTTAGGTTAGTTAGGTTTAACTAGTTCTAAGTTCTAGGGGACTAATGACCTCAGCAGTTGAGTCCCATAGTGCTCAGAGCCATTTAAACCATTTTCTTGCTTCTTACCAAATTTCATGAATCTAGACCAGCTGTAGGTTTTGATTAGTTAGTTTGCTATTATCAAAATACTTGGCGTAAATGGGCTTATATTTTGATTGCATTGACTTAGAAGCTAACACTGATTACACCACCAACGATGGTGACATAAATTTGATCTTTATACGGGTACCCGTTGCTGAGAAAAAAGGGTCTTAACAGAAACACGGACGGATGGGCAGAGAGTCTGATAACTAATGACAAATATTTTATTTTTTTGCATGATATAATTAAAGATTAACAATTTTCGGATTTTTTCCTTCAGTTGTAGTGTGAAACTTACGCTTCTTGGCGATTTTCATGATTCTAAGTCGTCGGTAGGTATCCTGTAGGTTGAGATGAGTGAGCTTGCAAGTATCAAAATATGTGACATAAATGACCGTATCTTTTGATTTTATTGACTTGGAAGCTTTGCATCGTAACCGCTCGCGATAAATGGGAAATCCAGGTTCGACTCCCGGTCCGGTCAAATTTTCATTGTCGTCATTCCATCTACAGCTCAATTACGAATTCATTTAATGTATTTCACGACGGCTGTAGTTGCCGCAGCGCCAGTTCCTTTGGACATGCATGCGTGCCCATAGAAACTCTGCATCCTAATCAGAATAACACACGCTGCTCAAAATGGTTCTGAGCACTATAGGACTACTAGAATTTAGAACTACTTAAACCTAACTAACCCTAGGACATCACACACATCCATGCCCGAGGCATTATTCGAACCTGCGACCGTAGTGGTCGCACGGTTCCGGACTGTAGCGCCTAGAACACAGGCTGTGCAATATAGTACTTGTCTGCTATGTCAATTCACCATTTTCCTGAGCGTTCCAGGTCGCATATCATCCTTATTGTTGAACTTTGGTCTGATCTCACACGTGCACGCACACATTCGACGTTTTCGTCGGGGTTTGAAGTTCACCCTGAGCGAAATTCATCTTCAGCGAGTTCTCGGCCTTCCAAAAATGATTTGTGCCAGCGAAATACTTGTTCTCTTGATAAGGATTATTTCCCATAGGCGTTTTTCATCTTTTCGAAGGTCATACTCACCGATTCCCTAGTTTAATACGAAACGTAATGGCATAACATTGCTCTAGGTTCCACTGCACCTTTTTAGTAATGCACAACAGAAACACAACTTCACTGATGGGACTCTCAAAAATCATTTTATGCCTTTACGGTGCTGAAACTCGGACTGAGCATCTGTAAGGGTTGAACACACTCGTCTATACAAGTGGAATAACTCATCGTTGCCAGATCGCTTGCAGTTTTGTCAGTTTCGTTACTTCTGTCACGCATCTCGTGTAGGGGGTATACGAGGATTGGCAAGAGAGATGACGCCGTCAGCGCATCGCCGTACGTAAAGCAGATCCGAGTACGTCTGTATTCTTGTGTTCCTTACATCCGGCCGTACTTGCAAATCCTGATAAGATGTAATATCTGGAAGAAGCATCTGCGGAGAGTTTTCCATAGCGGCATTGTTACGGTTGCAACAGGTAGCGTCCCTGGGCCACGCAGGAAGAGATTTCAGGCAGCCTCGCGTGCAGTGGCGGATACGCGGTAGATAGCTGCAGCGTCCATTGCGAGTTCGCCTCTCCAGCTGTGCCACGTGAGCCGTGCCGCCATCGGGCCCCCGCGCACGCTGGACTCCGGGATCGGAACTGCCGCCTGCCGCCGAGTCCGACCGCCTAGGCGCAGCCGCTTGTGTGACGCGCAAACATTCCGCCCTGGCGGCTCTGTATTGCTCCCCGTCGATCGCTTCGTCCCCAATCCCCACCCCCAAACCACCCTGCTCCTCTGCTTTCTCCGCCGTCTCCTTTTTTTCGCGCGTCGCCGTTGTAGCGCGGCGCTTTTCCCCTCTGAAGGACCCAACAATCTTTTCAGCGGACGTTTGAATATCCGGTATTTCACGCACAGTAAAGAGCACTCGCTGCAGATTTAGCCCACATATTTCACGGAAATCTTAACTGCCGCCCCCTATACTACTGGATAGCGTTTTCCCATAAGTTTAACAAAAGAAAACGTAACAGATACACAGAACAGAGACCTAACATCAGCCGGCCGGGGTGGCCGAGCGGTTCTAGACGCTACAGCCTGGAACGGCGCGACCGCTACGGTCGCAGGTTCGAATCCTGCCTCGGGCATGGATGTGTGTGATGTCCTTAGGTTAGTTAAGTATAAGTAGTTCTAAGTTCTAGGGGACTGATGACCTCAGAAGTTAAGTCCCATAGTCCTCAGAGCCATTTGAACCATTTTTGATTGCTGTCCTTGGATTGTGTCTGCAAGACGACTCAGTTATGGACAATAAACATCAGCAGTGACAGTTACACCACGGGGAAGAAATTCATAGTGTACCACACAGTCGCTGTTCCACCACATACGCAACATTATCTTTTGTGGATGCGCGCTGATCACTGTACAGGTAGTTGCTGTTGTGTTTCAACTCAACCATCCCTTTCTTTTCCTTGTATTAGCATAGAGACATCATTTCTCGTCACCAGTAACTGTATAGGATAGGAATGGTTTATGTTGCCCACGGGACAATTAATCATGAGGAAGCAGAGATATAAGTATGTTGTGAGTAAAAGTCAACACAAGTAACTAAATCTGTATTTTTCATTTTTTTATGCTGTCGTCATAAGGTATCCATTGTAGTTTGGGTTATTGGCAGTGCGTTGGTTTTGCCATGAATGTGCTAAAAGATATGTTCAGGTTCTGGACCCTAATTACACGTCTGCATCTCTTTAAAAAGTATGTTGTTAACGTACATTGAGCGTGACAGAATGTCAGTACTCAGGACCTGCGTTCGATTCCCGGCTGGTCAGAGATTTTCTACGATCAGGGACTCGGTGTTGTGTTGCCCTAATCATCATCATTTCATCCCATCGACGCGCAAGTCGCCGAAGTGGCGTCAAATCGAAAGACTTGCACCCGGCGAGCGGTCTAATCGACGGGAGGCCCTCGTCACACGACATTCGCATTCACAACGTACATTGAAATGATAAAAGTCATGGCACAGCGATATGCACATATACAGATGGCGATACTACCGCGCACACAACGTATAAAAGGGCGGCGCATTGGCGGAAATGTCACTTGTACTCAGGTGACTCGTGTAAAAAGATTCTCGACGTGATTATGGTCGCAATACGGGAATTAATGGACTTTGAACACGGAGTTGTAGTTGAAACTAGATGCACAGGACATTCCATTTCGGAAATCGTTCGGGAATTCAAAATGCCGAGATTCACAGTGTCAAGAATGTGCCGAGAATACCACATTTCAGGCATTACCTCTCACCACGGACAAAGCAGTTACAGATGACCTTCACTTATCGACCGACAGCAGCGCCGTCTGCGTAGAGTTGTCAGTGCTAAGAGACAAGCAAAAATGCATGAAATAACCGCAGTAATCAATGTGAAAACGAGAGAGCGGCCAAAATTGGCGATAATAGGCTATGACAGCAGACGTTCGACGCGAGTGCCTTTACTAACATCGTCTGCAGCGCCTCTCCTGTGCTCGTGACCACATCGGTTGGACCCTAGACGACTGGAAAACCGTGGCCTCGTCAGACGAGTCCCGATTTCAGCTGGTATCAGCTGATGGTAGGGTTCGAGTGTGGCGCAGACCCCTCGAATCTATGGACCAGGTTGTCAATAAGGCGTTATGCAAGCTGATGGTGGCTCTGGCTCCGTAACGGTGTGGGCTGTGTTTACATGCAGTGGACAGGGTCGTCCGGTCCAACTGAACCCATCATTGAATGTAAATGGTTATGTTCGGCTACCTGGAGACCATCTGTAGCTACTCATAGACTGTCATGTTCCCAAACGACGATGGAATTTTTGTGGATGACAGTGCATCACCGGGCCACAATTGTTCTCGAATGGTTTGAATAACATTCTGGACAATTCGAGCAAATGATTTGGCCATCCAGATCGCCCGATATGAATTTCATCGAACGTATGTGGGACATAATCGAGACGTCAGTTTGTGCACAAAATTCTGCACCAGGAACGCCTTCCCAATTATGAACGGTTCCAACGACTTGAGTCTGCGCCACGTCGAGTTGCCGCATTACGCAGGGGAAAAGGAGATCCGACATGGTGATCGGAGGTATCGCTTGACTTTTGCCGCCTTAATGTAAGTGAAGAGCAATTAAAGAATTTTTTAAATTTCATTTAGAGTGGGCACCCAACCCCCTCATTATACACGTTATGGAAAGTGGGTTGGTATTTCTAGGTTTAATCCCCTTCCTACACTGAGTTGGGTTGCCTTCTCCGCCAGTTTCGGCGTATTGGAGTCCCGATTTTCCGCCGCCCATGCTGGTCATGTCTTCGTTGTAAATTGACGGCTTTCAGTACCGTTGTCGTTCAAGGAAAAGCCTCTAGGGTGTTAGGCCGCGTCATGTTCTTATTTAATTTCTTCGACGTTTGGATCCCTCTGCCTGGATCTCCTTCGGGATCTTCTTGTGTCCACAGTTAGCTGCGGAACATGACGCGACCTAATATCGTAGAATATTTTACCTTGAAAAAATAATAATATTCATACAATTCTGTGTTTGGACAGAAGGGATGGAGGGGGGGCGAGCTCGTGGTACGTAAAATCTGACTCAGCAGTTGGCTGCAGAACACTGCAGCCGGGGCAGATAGCAAAAATGCAAACTACGTGGAACTCCGCCCGCACTGCGATGGACACGCTATGAGCCACGGTCAAATTTCAGCAGCGCCCCGTTCCTCTCTCTGTCTCTCCCCCTTCCCCACTGGCCCCTCCCCATCCCCGCACAGGCAGGGCGGTACAACCACATCCGTCCACCCCGGACACAGCTAACGCGCGCGCGGGTTGTCGCTACACGCGCGGCCGACTTTTTTTTTCTCTTTTTTTATGTGTGTGTTTGGCGACGCGTTTTACTCGCGTCGTGTGCGCGATAGGTGGGCGCCGTGTCGGCGGCGTGTAACGGCGCGTCAGAGGCGTCAGAACGCGTGCCGCTGCGTGTTACGCCGATACTCGCACCGCGATGGACGCTCAGCTCCGGCGTTACGTTTTAATTTACGCCGGCTCGCGGGATTTATCGGCGCGCCTCTGGGCTGACTGCCACTGGCGGAGCGCGCAGAGAGCGGGGCCGCGCGTCGTCCGCCCTGCAGGTTAGGGCGAGAAGAACGCACCGCTGGCACACACCGCTCGCCTCCTGGGCCGTAATCGATAGGCGGGCCGGCCCGGCTGCCTCCGAGACTTATCTCGCGCCTCCTACCTACTTACCCTTCACGCAACATTAGGGGCGGCCGACATAAAGCAACGCATCTCACGCGCCATCGGTTTCTCGCGAGGTTGACTCCCCGAGAGGCTGGCTGCTCGTCCGTCGGCGCGGCCTCCCACTTGGGGTTAACCGCCGGCGGTGTTCCCAGCTACACGTTAGCTGATCCACTGCAGCTACTGTAGCTTGGGACAAAAGCTGCGCAAATTCCCCGTCAGATCTTCTCAGCTTTTTTTCGGTTTGGTTGATTAACAGCGTCGGCGACCGACGTCTAGAATATTGTGCAGACGCAAAAGTCGCCACTGTTCCGATGCATTCTGGAGTCCCGCGCGCGCCTCTGCTACCGGCGCGAATTTGCCGCTTCCTGGACGAAGCTACATGCCGGCTGTCGCGGATTGACAACACGACTTCTGAGGCGAAACAACAGTCTTGGCTGAAAAAAAAAAAAAAAATGGTTCAAATGGCTCTGAGCACTATGGGACTTATCATCTGAGGTCATCAGTCCCCTGAACTCAGAACTACTTTAACCTAACTAACCTAAGGACATCACACACATCCATGCCTGAGGCAAGATTCGAACCTGCGACCGCAGCGGTCGCGCGGTTCCTGACTGAAGCGCCTAGAACCGCTCGCCCACACCGGCCGGCCTCTTGGCTGCAGAATCGGTTTTATCCCTTTATTTATTCGTGACGCGGGTTTCGCCTAATACTAGGCATTTTCAGATTGACCTACATTAATTACAACTGCATTGTTTTTCCCATCTCTACATCCCCCACCAGATTCCTAGAGACTCCTGTTTTTCTCCGGACAGTTCTCCCGGCTGACTGTTATTCCTATTACTACTCTCCTTCAAAACACTTTTCCCTCTACGTGTTAGCTTGTCACTCTTTGAGTTATTACTGACACCTGGCCCCTTTATTCGTCCACTCGAAAAAGTGACAATGCTAACTGCTAAAAAACTATACAGTTGATCCTAATTTGCAACTGGAAATATTACATCAACTTTTTTATAATCTCTCTGTATCTCCTCCACGTCCGAACAACATCGCTTTGGTTCGCTCTGAGACAGTCAACGTCTATCTTCAGGAGTTCTGGGAACCAGGGATGATGCAAAACTTTGTTTAATGTGTCTAACTCAGGAAATACGACGTCATAACCATCAAGCTGCTTGAAAATTAAATTGCAGGACGAAATTCGCTGGAGATGCACATGAAATACGAATATGTGTGTGAAATACGTTAAATATATGTGAAATATATTTGACTTGTGTCGAAGCGGACAAAGCCACAGATAAAAAGCTTAACTCCTCCGATGATTTCAACCAAATTTTGCACACACATATGACTTACGAACTGGAAAGAAATACAGTGGGGGAGGAGGAGAGGGTAAGAAGCACCAGCGTCCTATTGTGGTGAACTGATAACGTGGAAAGACAAGGGTGTAGAGGTGGGAGATAGAGAGCGAGGGTGGGGGGGGGGGAGGAGGAGGGATGAACGCACTGGGGCAGGAGGAGTTGGAGAGGGGAGGGGAATGGGCAGAGAGAGGTGTGGGGAGAAAGTGGACAGAGAAAGGAAAGAGGAGGGGATGGGTAGAGGTAGGGAGGCAAGAGATTGCGAGAGAGAGGGGAACGAGGAGATAGAGAGAGGGGGAGGAGGTAATGGACAGAAAAAGGGATGAGGAGGAGATGGGTGGGGGAGAGGTCAGGAGAAGATGGTCGGAGAATGGAATGAGAAGGAGAAGAATCAGGAGAGCGGGAGAAGAAGAGAGAGAGGGGGGAGGAGTGGGTGGACAGAGAAGGGGCCGGCCAGGGTGGCCGAGCGGTTCTAGGCGCTACAGTCTGGAATCGCGCGATCGCTACGGTCGCAGGTTCGAATCCTGCCTCGGGCATGGGTGTGTATGGTGTCCTTAGTTTAGTTAGTTTTAAGTAGTTCTGAGTTCTAGGGGACTGATGACCTCAGAAGGTAAGTCCCATAGTGCTTAGAGCCATTTGAACAGAGAAAGGCTGAAGGACAGGATGAGCCGAGAGAGGGGCAAAATGGAGATGGATTAACAGAACATTGGAATAAGTACAAACCTGGGCGCCGCCAGGTACTGAGGTAGTGGACGACGAGAAGAGGATTATTTGTCCAGACTCATGCGAATTGTAGAAAAACAGTCAGCAATATCTTTTTATGCGGCGCAAAATTGCTGCTGCCAGGGAAATCCGGCTGAAGGACACTCGCCGCCGCTGAGAGTGCATGGGCTCAGTTTAAGGTGCCGGTGCAGGTTGCCGAGTTATGAAGGCGGGCGGCGATCGCCGAAATGGGAAGTCCGGCAGGCCGTGGTCGTCCTGTGGCGCTGCCTTTGTTATTACTGCCGAGGATGCGCCGGCGTTTCCACGGTCCATTTATCTGGTCCAGGGGCGCACGGGCGTGGCGCGCTAGCCCGGCCGGAGAGATGTAATCAGGCGCGCCGGTGCGATGCGGCGCGATGCGATGTGATGCGATGGCCGGCGATGCGGGCGCGCCGCGCGTGCGCCGCCCGCGGAGGAAGAATGGGGGCCGGCCGCGTGTGGGAAGGCCACCCGGCGGGGGCGGGGGCGGGCGCGGGCGGAAAGCGAAGGCGGTCGTGACTGGAGATGCTCTGCCCCGCCAAAAGCGATTATCGGCCAAAAAACGTGGCCGGCCGCGTCGCCCCGGTCACGCGCCGGCCGCGGCGCATCACGTCTACACGGCCGCGGCGTCACGACGCGGGCGCTGCGTGACCGCGCGTACGGCCCGCGCCGAAAACATCCGCCCGGCCGCTCGTAAAGCGACGAGCGGAGCTGCTCCTGCGTGCCATCTTCAGGCGGCCTTACATTCCCAAGACTACGTGTCACGGGTTGTTATGCATGTGACACATTCGTCATTGTATTACCTTCTTGTACAGGTCTTACCAATCACCTCTAATTTATATTGAGATGCTAATATAGTAGCACTGAATTTCCGCTTTTACGATGTGAGATCATAAGTATAAGTTCAAATGGCTCTGAGCACTATGGGACTCAACTGCTGAGGTCATTAGTCCCCTAGAACTTAGAACTAGTTAAACCTAACTAACCTAAGGACATCACAAACATCCATGCCCGAGGCAGGATTCGAACCTGCGACCGTAGCGGTCTTGAGGTTCCAGACTGCAGCGCCTTTAACCGCACGGCCACTTCGGCCGGCTAAGTATAAGTACCATATATATTATTTCTGTAGTCAACATCTGTTTTTCTCAACACATAGTAATCGTACAGGTATTTTATGAATGTGTGGAGTGTTCTTTCAGACAGAACAGACACCACGCATTCATGTAATTAATTCGCCTCGATCCCCAATGAATCCACAATCTTTATGGCGGATGCACAATATCGTCCGACCTACAGCGGCAATCTAAAATTAGCGAGCGTGGAGGACGTGGGACTGCTGAGAAGTGGAGCTGGGTAGGAATGTAAGTGGGCCGTGAGGCGTGCCGATGTAGTGCGTTCATTCGCTATAAATACTGTACCCTGATGGCACTGTTGTTAACGCAACTGCCTAATAACTACGACCCGCCCTGCAGCTGGATCGTCCATGCAATGGACAGTTGATCTGAGGCACGGTAGTTGCTTTCTTTTTTGTTACTAAGATCCCCAACGGTATACCCCTTTATTTCGAGAAGACGTGCATGGATTTCTCCAGGCTACGGGCGGCTTTCGTGGACCACCCCACTGGTCAGAGGAAAACAAAAAAGAATCTGTTACATTTTTGCTATCCTCTCCCTCTTTTCCTTTCCTTTCTCCTTAGTTTATGTAGAACTGTTGGGACAGACGTAGTTACGGAGACAACGTCTGAAGTGCTGCAGATAGTTTTGTTTTTAGGGCTAAAGTGGCGGTGGCAAATATATCCCTTTTTATGGTTTTCTTAAAACATAAAACAAAAAAAGAAAAACCTTTCTCTACACCGTTGAAGTCAACAGAAAAATCACTCACCTGAAATATTAAAGAAAATAATGAAATGAAAAAAAGTAAGCAAGAGATTCCTGTTTCGAGTCCTGGTCCGGCACACATTGTCACTCGTCGCCAATGATTCCGCACGAAGTGCCGATGCAGCTGATATCGTCAATTCCTTCCCTTCCCTTTCCTTTCTCCCTCCTCCACCTTCAGTTTATATAATAATCATACAGGAATGGATGAAGTATCATTAGAAACGCTTTTTAACCGACTTCTGACATTGCATACCGATTTTGTGCTAGAACTTACTTTCTGTGAAAATTTAATCACAAAAGAAACTTTTCACTATCATAGGCAAAAGAGCGTCATGGATGCCCAGTTTGATACTTGTATTTTACGAAGCTAACTTATTAATCACGAATAAGAAACTCCCGGTCATAGATAATAGCCGGCCAGAGTGGCCGAGCGGTTCTAGGTGCTACAGACTGGAACCGCGCCACCGCTACGGTCGCAGGTTCGAATCCTGCCTCTGGCATGGATGTGTGTGATGTCCTTAGGTTAGTTAGATTTAAATAGTTCTTAGTTCTAGGGGACTGATGACCTCAGAAGTTAAGTACCATAGTGCTGAGAGCCATTTGAACCATAGATAATAACCATGACCACTGCGGCATGCTACTATCTCTGTCCGTCGTACAATGCTCTGTAAAGAATTTTATTTTCAAAATTATGTGAATGGTTATGTATACACAAAGATGTATCATAAACATGATTATTATTTCACATCGTTCGGTTCATTTTTTTAACTTTATGTATATTTATCTACGATACCACACGTGACGACCCCGTCGAGTATTTGATCGTTTCGCACAACTACATGTTTTTCTGCTAGTTGTCTCCCTCTTACCATGGCTTGTGTACTTAGCGGAGATTTTCCGTTAATATGCAGAATAACGCCCAGATTTTGATCACATGGTACAGTTAAATCCATAGTAAAATATGCACTTTTCTTCCGACAAGTGTTATGAATTCCACTGAAAAATGGCAAGAAATGTGGCGTGTCCCTTTTCATTTCATATGAAAATAGTTCGCCACTTAGATGATAATGAGGGGGCAGAATATGCTCATAATTATCTTTACAAAAGCGGATTGGACTTTTATGTACTGACCTCTGACTAACTTCAAATCTTAACTACATTTAATACGGTATTGGTCTTCTTTTCTTTTTACTTTTGAGCGTGCGTGGGATCGGGGTAGAATGCTGGATGTGGGACAGGTACACCAGTGTCCGACGTAACGAAAGAAGCAGCTTCTAGCATCCACACAGGTAGGTGGCCTCAGCGGTTGTCACCATGAATGTCGTCTCGCCGTGCTAGCTCCTGGGGTCAGAAGTATGGCGGGGAAGGAACTTTGTCATCAGCAGGCCGATTCTTTCCCATGTTCTAAAGAGTGTCTTCTGGAGATAACTTTCCTGAAGAAATGCGATTTGCAGAGCCAAGCCTCGGATGCATATTTTTTTACATTCAAAGAATCGCTGATGTGAGGCTAATTTCTGGGTTCGAAAATTCGTGATTGGTAAAAATATTTGTGATGTCACAAAGATGGACCAGAAGCAGTAGCTTTTTTGAGAAAGAAGGGCGGATCGGAAAGTCATTGGCGTTTTAATACGACATGCTCTCATGGCTGCATATTTATGCAAGAAGGAGTCACACAACTGGCTGGTTGAATGTTCTTATGCAGAGATTGGTGGGCATGTCCTTTTTAGTGGGAAGAAAAGAGCAGGTTGTACGTTTCAGATAGAATATTAGCACTTGATAGTGGGATTGAAACACGAACGTATGGAAGGTGGGAAGATGCAGATCTGGTGCGCATCTTTTCAGCCGATTGGCGTCCAGAGTTTGTGTTGACAGCACACGATGCTCACCCTGTACCACAGAGACACAGGGATGACGGCATGTTTGTGCACATCTCATGCTGAAATGTTACAGTGAGCTTTTTTAGCTGCAACAGTATCGTAGGACAACCCTTGGACTTCATTTGCTCAGATCCCTTTTGGCTACCTGTTCGATTGCTTTAATGGGCGGATGATTTCCTCAATGAGACCAACAGTCACTGTGTTTGTTGGAATAGAAGGTCGTCAGTAATTTTAGAATGTCAGTTGTGTCTAAAGAGCACATTCTCATTTACTTATCAAGTAACACTGAAAAGCATCAGGTTTACTTGGGTTAATTCACCGAAGGCACATTTTGTTGTATCAGTTGAAGTTCTTTCATAGGTAAATGCATTTAATGTCAGTATTTAACTGAATAAATTAATATGTTCATTTAAAGCTTGTTTCTGTTAACACTTTCCAGTAATATCAGATTTAACACTATGCGGCCGCGCGGTCTGGGGCACCATGTCGCGGATGGCGCGGCCCCTCCCGCCGGAGATTTGAGTCCTCTCTCGGGCCTGGGTATGTGTGTTGTTCTTATCATAAGTTAGTTTAAGTAGGGACCGACGACCTCAGCAGCTTGATGCGTTAGGAATTCACACACATTGAACATTTGAATACTAAGCGATTCTCCAGTTTATGATCCACAGCTATAGCCATAAAATCTTCACGTTGTTATTCCGTTGTGCGTGTCCGTCTCTTGATTGTTCCTGGGCCAGGGTAACACATTTTAAATACGCACAGGGTTTTCCACCATAAAAAGTTGCCTCGTAACTGTGTAGGATTCTACGAAGTGTAGCAGAACAAAGCACTGTCGTAGCAGTGAAAGGTCCTTCAGTAATAACCACGTCGGGGAAACTTGGCTCCGAGTGTCGCTAGCTGAACAGCCGACCCGTACTTGTGGCGTCAGCTGGTGTCTTTCCCGCCCGACTTCTGAGCGGCACCTCACTGTCGCCATTTTGTTCTTTACTTCATTGCGCTTCCTCGCCTTGGCCTGCAAAGTGAGCCCCCTAACTCTCGCGTCGGAGTGGCCCCTCTAGCGCTCCATTACCGTTCCAGGCGTTACGTTTGGCGCCGCTGAGAGCTGGTTTCATAGCCCCACTACCTGTCCACGAAACGGAAGTTTTTTTGACAGTTCACTCGGCAAGCAGGCTTTTGTGCCGGCGTCGGAGGGGAGTAATTGGCTGCGAACTGCGTGACACACACACACACACACACACACACACACATCTGCCGTTCCTCGAAGGCGCGGCGCGTGATAATTAAAATTGAAGAGCACGGAACACGCTGGCGGCTAATTGAAAGCCGCCGGCCGGCCATTATTAACAAAGTGTGAGCGAGCACAGCTTCTAACCAATTTACGGGGACAAAAGACGGCGCCGCAAGATCAAGCCGCTAGTATGGGCGGGCCACGTCACCCCCTGTTGCCGAACAAGGGGGCCTCGCTGGAATCACGCCTCGTCCTCCACCCGTGCAAAGTAGTGTCAACAGGCGCCGTGCGGCTCTGCGTGTCTCAGTGTACCGCTTAGCTATTAATGCTTTTCTAAGAGACGATTCCGTAAACTTTCAGGTGTATACGGTGTTTAAAAAAATGTGTCCCAAATTCCTACAGGTGGTTAGTATTGGTCAAAACTAGAAGAAAACTTCCTATAATGATACGCCCAGAAACAAATAACTGTTTCAATATGGGCCACTTTGTCCTCTCAGACCCATCTGTTGACACTATAGACGGTTGTGCCTGTGGTTACCACGCATCCTTACACGTGAGACCTTCTTCGCACTCTTTAAAATACACTTGGCTCCACTGGGGGTTGCGCCATATGTGCATTAGTCACACGCTCCTGTAACATCTGCACATCATCGATGGACTGGGCGTGCACCAATGCCTTTAAATGTCCCCATAGCCAGAAAAGTAGAAAAAGTATTTCAGAGGAACAGTATGGATTTAGAAGAGGGAAAGGCACAGGAGAAGCAGTTGCACTGTTGAGAATTATAGATAAGAGGTACATTGAAAGAGGAGGAGAAGTTTATACAGTTTTCATTGACCTGGAAAAAAGCTTTTGGTAGAGTACAGTGGGATTAATTAATGGACACACTAAGGAGGAATGGAGTAGACTGGAGGCATTGAAGGCTGATTAAGAATCTATACCTACAACTTAAAATGCAAATACAGACTGGCAACAAGATGACAAAGGAAAGCACCTTTGGAGGAGGAGTGAGGCAAGGCTCCTGTCTCTTCCCAATACTGTTTAACATACATTTCGAACATATTATTAAGAAATGTTTGCAATGAAAAAGACACGTGCGGGTTGGTGGTGGGACGATAAAAGTATTCGATTTTTGCGGATGATATGCTGTTATTTTCAGAGAATGAAAGAATTGTGATTGGAATCTTAAAATAATTACATGTGAAGAATTTGGAATGAGTATTCATAAAAAGACAATATGGTTGGTGACAATTTGAAGAAAAGTTGGAATAACTATAAAATTAGGACAGGAAGATATCTGGGAAGCATAATAATGGGAGACATGAGATGCAGTGAGGAGGTGAAAACGCGTTTACCAATTCCCAAGAAGATATTTTATTAGGAGACGTGCCTTCTATATGGGTACATGGACAGGGACCTGAGGAAGACATTTGCCAAGTGATTTGTCTGGAGCGCGACATTATACGGAGCAGGGACATGGAGAGTGAAAGGAAAGAGGATGAAAGAACAATGGAAGCATTTGAGATGTGGTTTTGGCGGAGGAAGGCATAAAGTGGGTAGATAGCATCATGAGTCTATCATCGACTGTCCCTGCTCATATGTTGGTACCGAAGCGTTCCAGATGCTGGAGTAGTTGCATCTGAATACACGTGCACACTGTGGTAATTTACTATGCAATATCTTGTGAATTGTGCCTCATCTGTAAGCAAAATGCAGTCTGAGAAGTACGGATTTTTCAACGGCCCATATTTTAACAATTATTGGTTTCCGGACATGTCACTGTAGAATCTTTTCTTTTTTTTTTTTAACCAATACTACCTCCTGTATCAATATTTGGCTCTTGTTTTTAAACACCCTTTATGATCAGTTTTGATACTGCAATTACAACGCAGTTAAATCATGTCATTTTTTACGTATTTTTACGGCACTGCCGCATGAGCATTTTTACAATGCAGTGATCTGTTTCGACCAGCCAGTGGTCTTCTTCAGTGTACCGATGGATGAGAAGAGGAGACAGTGACTGTTGAATGTTCAAAATATTCCCAAGGAACTATCTACGTAATGATAAGAAAAACGCACATGCTGCAAGAGGTTTCCCTTGCTGTGTCAGCAATACTGAAGGCAATAGTAGGTAAACGTCAAGGTTTTGTAGGCACATTGAGATTCCCTTTTTTGCCTATTAATATACAGGGTAACTCAAAAGTCCTGTTTCATAGGACAAACCTTACATTGATTACTGAGTATTCTTTAGCCCATAGGACAAAGTCATATTCAGGGAGGTGCGAGGAAAGATTATTTGAAACAAAAAAGTGCAATACATATGGGCCCTAAAATGCGAGCTTTTAAGAGCTGTGAGCACTTGTTCAGTATAGCAGATGTGTTTCACGGTGGCGAAGGTGACCAAGTACTCATAGCTCCTAGGGTATGCACTATAGAGACCATTTTTTTATTTTTGCTCCATACTACCACCTCAGAAAGTAAAGAAAACAAAGAGTATGCAGTGAAAAAAATTTGTTTCACAGTATCGAAGACGAAGAAGTGCTCATAGCTGTTGAGGTATATATTTTAGAGTCCATGTTTACTATACTTTTTGGCTGCGAATGATCGTACCTGTCATATCCACGCCTATCACCAATGTAGACTTTGTGCTACGGGGCAAGAGTTTTGAATTACCCTTCACATTGTGTTCGCAACAGACTTATCTTCTCTGGCAGATTTCGTAGTTACATTGATTAGAAGGAAGGAACCTGATAAATTGCTCAGCGAAGAGAACGAGTTACCCGCAGACGCTTGTTTCAATGTATGGGACGGATTGCTCACCTACAGCTCACAGCGCCACCTTCGTCACACCCCTGCACATGTACGTTGGCTGCAGGCAAATGGCTTCCCAATTATTCTCAACTGTGAATACGTTGACCCAATCCTAGCCTCCTGGAATACTTCGCTTTAATAAACATACTTCTGTAACAGCCCGCTCTGCTCTAATAAGGAGAGCAAAAGAAGGTGGACAAATCATGGATTTCATTCAGCGACACACACATTAGGTCTTCAAATTTTTGTCTGGCTTGTTGAGCCCCCGGATTCTGACAAAGTTCTTGGGACATATTCCCCTCTACACCCAGCTCGCTGCCATTTGGCGGAAAATAACAGTACTCTATCGCGAAAAGATTGCCCTATGGTTCAAATGGCTCTGAGCACTATGGGACTTAACATCTGTGGTCATCAGTCCCCTAGAACTTAGAACTACTTAAACCTAAGGACATCACACACATCCATGCCCGAGGCAGGATTCGAACCTGCCACCGTAGCAGTCCCGCGGTACCGGACTGAGCGCCTAGAACCGCTAGACCACCGCGGCCGATTGCCCTATCCTTCTGGTTACAGAATGAAAAGTAAAAGAGGAAAAACCACATTGTCACAAAGTAGGGATAAATTTTAGCAGTGAAGGCTGCCATAAAATTCACGCGGCCATACAGTCTCACTTAATTCACCGTTGGTGTGAAAATAAAGAGAATTGAAAACTGTTGGCAAAATGTTGTGGCTTTATACTCATCGTAAGAATGATTCGGACTCTGTGTCAGTTTCGTCCTCTCGGGTGGCTATATTTTCGATTATCGACCGTTTGTGACGATGAGCGGAATTCTGCCGCCATTGATCTGTTGGCAGACCACGCGGTCGAGCCACGTGATCGTGAACGAGGCAACGATAAGGTGCTGGTGGAGAGCATACAGCGCAGAGAATCGTTTTGGTGCATGTGCGGGTAATTAGGTACAGCTGGCAGCGTTCGAGACAGATAAAAAAGTAGCCACTCATGTGCATTAACCTTCCTCGTATCTTAAGTCGCTTTTACAGGGGCCATATTTTACGGAAATGTTTCACTGCAGTAATGGGACCGTCAACATTGCTCCAATGTGGCTGCACCGCACTGCGGCACGGCCTGGCAATATTGCTTATGGTGCCGTTGCAAGCAGTTACCGATGCGTCAGCGAGATGTTGCAATGGTGGAGAGCATTTCGTGTGGCCTGGCCGTATGTATCTCAGTCCTTGTCTGTAGTCTTCCCTCTAACTGTCAGCCTTGCTTCTCCTTTCTCACGCAGACGGAGCTGCAGCACCAGGGCACATAATCTGAGGGGTGAAACATTATATTTCGCTTCATCAGTTTCTTTACGTATACATCCACAACATCAGCGTAACTTCTAAATGATGAAACCATTCTAAAAACTTTCATAGGCTGTCAGTTGTGTTACGCAAGATGCCTTTATTGAATGGTGATGCGTGTTTCACATTTAAAACCAATTTTGTGTTATGTGGGGACTGTATCTTGTTGCCACACAATGTCGAACTTTATGGTCTGATATTTTCTGCACAGCCATAACTGCGCCGTTAAGTGAACTACGGCTGTCAGTATAGACGAACGGTTTTGCATACACGCATCCACACTCCGATACATGATCAGCTGCCCAGGGGAAAACAAGCATTAATGGCTTGCTCTTGCCACATGTATTTGGAGTACTGTCCAACCTAAAAACATGTGATGTGTAATAGTTACAATTATTAGTCTGAAAATGACTTACAAACTGACGTAAGTTCAGAATATCATCCTCAGTTACCAATAACAACATCTGCCCTTAATATCCACTCGCCGTGTATATGGTCTAGCACATCACAACCCACTTCCAAGGACACATTATGCAACATGCCATGTAAATAAAAACACTGGTGCAATAATGACATATTGCACAATAAATCAACCTACGGTGGTTTTTTAAAACGTTTTCATTATTTTGATTCAGTTAGAAAGTTAGCGCGCATTCATAGAGGCATTCGATTTGTTTGTTGTCCACATGAATGTAGAAGTGAACAAACAAAATTTGATCCGGAAGTATGAAAAATAGAAATTATCGTATATAAAGACAGGAAACCTTAAACAAATATTCTCGCTGCTACCCTTATGATAGAAGATTTGCGTCAGTGAAGCACAATTCTGTTTTACATAGGTTAAGCCTTCTAAAAATTGTTGAGCTTCGCCAGATGTGTTCACGAACAACAACTTGTCGAGTGTTTAATTGCTGTCTTCGTATACATCACTTTCCACTTCCCGCAACTCTGTTCGTACACGTATCGCATTTCTGATATTCATAGTTCTCTTACTGCAGGCGTGCTAGTAACACACAGTAAAATATTTACGGGTAAATTTCATTGTTATTTGAAACAAAGTTAATGAATTGCTCGAGTCGTTCCACGAAAGCGTTGCAAAGCCTGGTACCAAGAGACATATCGGTGACACACGTCCACGCCAGCGCTGAGAGTTGTATTTCTCGCTTTGGAGCAACCAGTGTATTCAAACACCCTAGGCAGCTATTTCAATGCACTGACCTCTTATTTTGAAAGTCCGTTCTTTTAAAACGACAGCGGATCACATAACATAATTTTGCGCTAAATTAATGATAAATTATGCGATAACTCATTTGTTCAGAAAGCTCTCTCGTTGAAGAGTGACGCAAAACTGTATTCACAGCTGTTCATTTTGCCTGTTTGATACGGAGTTCATCATACGTTGATATATTGCTGATACCGGAACTGGGAGATTCGACCGTGAGACACCAGTCGTACGCGCCGGTGTGAGTGTGTTAAAGACGTACGTGTAGCTCGTGTATGAATCGGCAGTGGCCAAAAACCGAAGAGTGATGGCCAGTCTGACTGTGAACTGGTATACAGACTTTGTAATTAGTATTAGTCTTACCAGCCCTTGGACGAATTGCTTTTACGATAAATTTAAAATTGTGGTTCAGCGGTCTGGAGGAGGCATGTGTCGAGCATCCGTCGAAGAGTGTAAGAAGCGATTCGCTTACTTAAAAATAAAAAGTCAGATTTATCTTTGTTTTGCTTTTCTCCCGATGGAATTCAAATGTGGCCGAGCGGTTGTTGGCGCTACAGTCTGGAACCGCGCGACCTCTACGGTCGCAGGTTCGAATCTTGCCTCGGGGATAGATGTGTGTGATGTCCTTAGGTTAGTTAGGTTTAAGTAGTTCTAAGTTCTAGGGGACTGATGGCCTCAGATGTTAAGTCCCATAGTGCTCAGAGCCATTTGAACCATTTTGAATTCTAATGCAAGCGAGGTGCACTCGGTTTCAGTAGTTCGCTTTCAACTATTTCGCGACAATAGTGTGGCGCATGTTAACTCTTGTGGCCCGGGTATGTACAGCCGCAAACATTGCCCGAGAACAGTGGCCGGTAATGTTGCCGACAGGAGGCTGCAATTCGTGTGGGTGGCCACAATGCAAGGCAACATTGCTGGGCTACATTGTCTGCAATAGATTCATCTTCTATTGACCGTGTGCATGAATTAACAAGTGTGTACTCTTCTTGTTTCAGGTACGTTTCTGCGCTTACGCTGTGACCAAAGGAAAGGCGCTGCGCAACGACCGTGGTATCGTACTTCCTAATTATGTCATAATTCTTATCTACCTCTCTATTGTGAGGAAGGGACAACTGAATACTAACAGTCATTCCTATTACTATATCAGCAGTAAACTGTTGGCATTCGGTGCATTTCAACTGTGCTGCAGACGGAAAGAAGAAATTGCCTCAGGCTGAGAAATGGTCCGAAGGCGTAGTAACCAGAACCTTACGTAAGAGAATAGAGAACCTGGAGCATTTTCGGAAAAATGAAATGTGCGAGTAGTACATGGTAATGCAAGAGGTGCTCGAGAAGATCGAGGAGTAATATTTTTGAAACGCCTGTCCTTAGGTCCTCATTGTTGACGTATTTACATCCGTTTATAAACACACTGCTTACATGAAATTCCTTTAATGTCGATCAAACGCTGACTTGAGCTGCTTTATCTCTGCTGTCGTCTCACTTTCAGGTGTCTTAAAATACAAGTAAGTGAAGTGGGGCAGGTCCAACTTGTCTTACACGACTTACAGCGCTCTTATGCGGACACCAACGTTAACTCGACCGCCATGTTGACGACATTCAGAACATTGAGAGGAGCGTCTGTCGTTTGTCTGTGTGGAAAGTGAACTGGTTTATTTGGTGAATCGTTTAATTTTTCTTTACAATTTGTTTAGCGAAATATAAATTAAACATGCCTTAAGTGTGTTTAGCGTTCAATTACACTAATCGAAGCTAAAGTAGAGACATGAAACGGAGCAAACTCTTTCGAACTACGAGCTGTATCATTTTCAAAAAAAAAAAAAAAAAAAAAAAAAAGTGAAATCGCACAACTAGAGCCCAGAAGCGAACTTCCAAAAATTTGTTAACTATACAGCTTTTGCAGATTTATCTACATCGAAAAAGCTTATCCATATTTCGAATAAAACTTTCCTCGTTGCTGCCAGTGTGCACTGAAATCACCACTGTTTACTGTTTTTTGAGAAAAAAATAAGGCTAGCGTGATCTATCTGAAGTTAGTCAAATTTAGTTCCAAGAGGCGTCACACAGTGGACGAGGCCCTTGGCTACAGACGAAATGGCGGACGGGTATTCAGTTTGCTTCAGACATGGTCACTCTATGATATTTAAACTCGTTGGGCGGATCTGTAAAGGCGCGGGGACAGAGAGAAGCGAGCACGTGTTTCTGTAGCAGATTCAAAAAATTACGTTGTCACGGGGTACATTAATTATCTTCATGCCCAGTTATTTTATACCTATGTTGGTACGAGGACGATGAAAGAGAGCATATTCAACAAACCAAGGAAAAGATTTCTTCTGCCAGTCCCAGTGAAGATGGTATGAGATCAAACCACACACTTCATTATGAAAAATCATTCAGAGTTCATTTAACTTGTAGTAAGTAGGGCAAACAGGTCGCTTGGGATTAGTTAGGTTAGTTCTTGTCCCAACTTCTTATCTAATAATGAAAAACTTTATTAACAAGTCAACTGTTAAACGAACCCCATTCAGTTAGTGACTTATTAAAATCGATCAGGACTTCGTTAAGTTCCCGCCGTTTGCCCTCTCTGTATTAGAACTCGGAGTTCCGAGAGCGGTAAGGACGTGGTCTGCTATTAGGAGAAAAAAAGCAACTCCGAACACGAAGCGACTTCCTTCACCTATTTTTACGCTCTCAGCCTATTAGCTGCGAAGTTCTCCCAAATTAATTTCATAAGCGCACGAAAGTGGCGCAGTGACCGTAATAGCTAAAACTTTAGTGGAAGCCTAAAGTTTTTATCATTCAATTTACATCTTCGCCAAAGGAGAGGTCTGTGCGGCGCGCGCACGTAAAATACTGCTCGGGACCCCGCAGAAATTGCCTCTGAAAGGGACTAAGTTGCGCGAGTCGGGTTTAACGTTGTTTTCGCATTCAGAAGAGTGAGTCCCCCACAAAAGGGGCGCCGTAACTCCGGGCAGACGGCGACGAAGCAGGCATCACACTGGAGGCGCCGCTTGCAGTGCGGGAATACTGCAGCGCGCCGGCGAGTGCGTGACGTCACGCTGGAAGCAGCTCCCGGCGTCTCGAGGCTACCCGAGCCCAGGTGTGCGTTCACTTCTTGCGTGAGCCAGTACTGCTAGTTAGACTTGTGCTTCTTCCCTGAGCGGAAGAATTAAAGACACTCAGTACTGCGATACAGGCTGTAGATAGTGAGATGACCTGTGCCGACGCCTGCTGCGAACTTGGTTGGCAAAAATAGCGTACTGTATAGGGCGTAGTCAATGCGATAAAAGCTGAAAACCTGACCGACAAACAAACACACAATAACAGCAACACATCCCAATACTGTAATTTATTTATTTATTTATTTATTTATTGCCAAATTATAGACCTATTACCTTATGTTTAAAACAGGTCGTACATTTTACAATTTTCGTTTTTCATCTTTTTACAGTTTTCTTTTCTTTTGTTTTATCTACAACATTTACAAAGAATGATACTTTACAAAATACCAATAATTAATGTTGAAATAAAAATAAAATTTTGTTGTTTTTTTAAAGAAGAATATAAAGAGATGATGGGTAGAGGAGAGATTTGTTAGTACCGAATGTGACTGTCGGTGAATACCTCGGAATGGTTTCTTCGAGCCGTTGATTGCCAGTCGCACACATACAGAAACACAAGCGCACGCACGCACACACACACACACACACACACACACACACACACACACACACACACATACTGTAATCCATCATCCTCTCCTCTTCAGATTGTAGGATGTCTAACCAACGGGGGAAGACAAATAAACAGAACTTCGTTAAGCAGAACCATTGCTGATGTTCGGGCAGACCTGTTAATAGCAAGGAAGATCCGGAATGGTAAAACAGGTTACTATTTTCCTTAACGTACCCTTAGAAACACACTATAAGGAACAGCAGTAACAAGGTCAATACGTGAAATACTAAACGTATGAAAGAAAAATGCATAAGTCGAGAGTAGATCAAGTATGTAGAATGTATTCGGTAGGAGTAAGAAACACGTTATGAAACACCTCGTCATTATCGAAAAAAAGAAATGTTCGCTGCTGTCAAACGCTTAAGAACTTTGAAGAAAGAACTTCTTTTACATAAAACGGAGAAATGTGAGAACAGTGGATTGTAAATATGTATTGAAAATGTCGAACCATATATTTGGATTTTAAATTAACGAGAGTATGAAAATGTATTTGACAAATTACATAAGGAGAGAAGCTTGTTTCAGAGACTTGCAAGTTGTTAGGGTCCAACGCAACATTTTTGGATACATTTTGCTGCGCAAGCAGGTGCTGTGAACGAACCCAACACTGGCTTACTAAAACGGAGCTGTGGGGTGTTTATGAACTGATGAGCAAGACTTTTTTTTCTCAATTTACTGGCTTTCGGGACGTGCCCGTCAGCCTGCTCAATAGTGGAATGCCAGTTGTGACGATACGAACGTATGGACAGCACAATACCCACTCCCTGACAGGAGAAAACCGAGCGAGGTGGCGCAGTGGTTAGACACTGGACTCGCATTCGGGAGGACGACGGTTCAATCCCGCGTCCGGCCATCCTGATTTAGGTTTTCCGTGATTTCCCTAACTCGCTCCAGGCAAATGCCGGGATGGTTCCTTTCAAAGGGCACGGCCGACTTCCTTCCCCATCCTTCCCTAATCTGATGAGACCGATGACCTCGCTGTCTGGTCTCCTTCCCCCAACAAACCAACCAACCAACAGGAGAAAATCTCCGACTCGGCTGGGAATCTAACTCGGGCCTCTTTTCTTACCAATCTGCCACGCTGTCAATGCAGCTACCTTAGCGGACCATTGCGCAAGACTTAACAAGTAACTTTTTTATTATGTCTCGCTGTCAGAAGCTTGAAACTTCGACCACACATACAAAAAAACTGCGAGTGTACTACAGTACAGACAGTAACTGAAAGAAACAGGCAATAAGACGAACAGATTGTATCCAAAGACAATAGTATCACTGAAGTCACAGCGATTCGTGCTGGTTTCCTGGCCACTACAAAATGCTGGAGTGGTTCTTAATAGATTTTGTGCTCACGGACGGCAACACATGCTGTGCAACGTGGTCCCATGCTGGTAACTAATTTGGTGAGGAGGCCTTGTGTGAGGGCGTTGCAATCCTCCACCAGTGCGGTTTGCAATTGTCAGACGGACGTTGCTACAAGCTGGCGTGCCGCAGTACATCTCCTCAATGCATCCGACACTTGCCCGGTGGAATTTAAGTCGGGGGAACGGACAGGCTAGTCCATTCGCCGAATATTCCCTCGTTACAAGAGCTCCTACACCTATACTATTCGTTGTGGTCGCGCATTGTCATCCACAAAAATGAATTCAGGGCCAAATACATCCCTGAGAAGCTGCACATGTGGAAGTTGTACAGCGTCACAATGACGTTGACGGGTGAGTGAACGATGTTCGAAGATTTGCACGTCAGGACGAACATGCAATACTATGCTTGCCCACGCCATGACACCTAAACCGCTAAAACAATCATGTTCGACTATGTTTCAGGATGCTTTACGTGTTCCTACCTCTCCTAAATGAGGGTACGTCCAGCATTTAAGTGGATTAGGGAAGTACCAGTCCATCGGTAGCTGAGAGGTCGATAACACTCTCCCGCCGCCCCGCAGCCGGAAACTGGCCGAGGCGACTACAGGGCTGGTGCCCGTGGGAGGTCAGGAAATGGTAATTTTCACAACACAAACACGACACTAGACTATACTCACACTCACTATAGTCACCAAAACGAGACAGTTACACTTAAGACACTCGACAAGCAAGCCAACCCGGGGCCCACGTCACATATGTTACATCACGTGACACTGGAGGTCTTTTTACGAGTCCCAGCAGCCGTCTCTGATAGGGAACGAGTAACTGTTTTAGACGAGTTTAATAATTATTGGCTGCGCGTTTAGATGCAAACAATTTCTCGACAGAATATGACAAAGGTACGACTTTTATTGGGTATTTTTTCAATTACTTGTGCCCTGCACGGAGCCGTTCGTTCGAGAAGTGTGGCGGGCAAGCAGACTAGTGTGACGTCACGTTTCAGGCGCCGTAGATCTTGTGGGCCCCGTAGCCAAACAAAGCGACGTCATTTAGAACGTTTGCACGAAATCTGGAGAGACAGTGCCTTCTGCTAAGGTCTGCTGTTGACTGCACGGCACTGTTTGTTAACAGAAGCGTGTCTTAAGAGTACCTCATACAGGCTGCGTCACTGTTGCTGTTGCTGTTAGACGATTTTCCTTACAGCCGTGAAAGCTTAGGCCAGCCGAGGTGCCGCATTCTGTACGTATTAGCGAACTGTCGGAAGTGGCGAACCGGTACAGAGCAGCCACTCAGGCGTCCTCTGTTTGGAAGTGGCCGCCAATCGTCACCACAAAGCGGCCCTTGTTCTCTCGTGGCGCCGGCAGTGAAGCAGCGGTCCGTTGCTAGGCCGCTCTCACCTAGTTACAGGGGCACAGTGCGAGTAACTTGCCGTAAACGGGATAGCGACTTTATCAGAGTACTCAGTGGGTATTTGACGAGTGTATTTACTGGGCAAGCCCCGATGCGTGCGCCACTGTTGGCAAGCACCAATTGGATCCATGTTGTAACACAAGTAACACTTAAGCAATCAACATCTCCAGTAATGCCGAGGAAAGTCGATAAAAAAAAGGTCGGCGAATTATCGAAGCATCTTTTGTGGTCTCAAATTCCCAAGCACCAGTTGGATCCATGTTGTAACACGAATAACACTTAGGTAATCAACATCTCCAGTAATGCCGAGGAAAGCCGATAAAAAAAGTCGGCGAATTATCGAAGCATCTTTTGTGGTCTCAAACTGACCAAATATATTCGAGAGTTGATATTTATAAGATACCGCGGAATTTCTAAAAGTGAGTTACAGATGTCGTCCCACGCTAAGACCGTCGCTCAACAGGAGTGGCGCATTTACAAAAGAGAGTATTTGTTCTGAGTGTCCCGCACAGTTCTTCTGCAGTACGGGTAACAGGTGGATCACTTTGCGCGAGTGAAACGGCGCAGCAACTGGAACGTCAGTGTGACAGCAACCAAGGCCGCACAGACGTGGTTGATGCCGATCAGGGAGTCCAGATCTTGCAACGTACGATTTCTATCTCCTCGCCAAGCTCAAAGAACGTATGTGGAGAAAGAGATTTTCACACTGCGGTACTCACATAGCTCCGAGACCAAGGAGCGGTTTTCTCTCGTCGAAGAATTGAAGGATTGGTAAAACTTCCCGACGTTCTTTACATAGACTTGGTAACTATGTTGAGAAAGAGTGTCACTTATTTGTGTTACACTGTAGTATAGTACAGCGTTCAATAAAACTTTCTGGCCTTCCATAATAATAATGCGCAACTAACTTTTTGAAGTCCACTCGTACTTAACGCTGCGCAATTTATGCACTTGCAAAATGTTTACTTAGGTCAGTTTGCAAGAACATCTAACCAAAAACATGCTTAATGTGTTAATATTACAACGTTCACATTGCGTGAGTTAGATGGAATCATCAGTTTGGTAATGGAGAGAAGTGTTGGGGGAAAAAATTGTAGAGGGAGACCGAAGGGTCCATACAGCGAGTAGGCTCAAATGGGTATAGAGTACGGTATTTATGCAGAGAGTAACAAAAATGCATGATAGCAATACAGGAGGAATGAAATCTGGAAATACTGACTGTTTCGGTGAAGAGCGAGAAATAGTACTGTGAGTTAAGCAGAGGAGATGAAAGAAAACAGAAGTAAAGTAGGGGTGATGATAAAGTTGAGACTGTTAGACAGAAGGAAGACAACTCGAATATGCCGAGAGGATAGCTACGCCGTTGATAAGAGCTAAAGCTTTAATGACCTCTTGAATGTAAAGTGGCTTTCGATAAGACGCAGGGTACAGGGTCGTTTGTTCCCCGGGGAAACGGAGAAGGAGATGAAGAAAGATTCAGTGTCGTACAGGATGTAAGGGATATAAGTGCAGAGATTTTTATATGTGGTAGCTTAATATATACACGCATCAGGGCGCTGGTTGTTTTGTCTCTGCGTCGAACAGTTCTCTGCAAACATGGAACCAACTTTACGACCTGATATTTTTCGCATGGTTGCAATTGCATCACTAAGTGGACTACACCTGTAGGTATAGAGTAACTATTTTGCCTTCATGTGTCCAGCATACCTGCTGCCCAGCGGAAAATAAGCATTAATGACTTGCTCTTGCGACATGTATTTGGAGGTACTAACTGACCTAAAAACATACAGTTTGTAATAGCTACCATTATTACTCTACAGATAACATGAATACTGATCTAATGTTGTTCAGTACACCGTCCTGAGTCACCAATAGAAATATCTGCACTTAATACCCATTGCAGTCTGTATATAGGTACACATTGGTCATTGCATTGCAGTTTTTTAACGATATAGGTATTTATATGAAACGTATGGCACAACTTGACTAGAAGAAGAGGTTGGTTGATAGGGCACATCCTGAGGCATCAAGTAATCGTCAGTTTGGCAATGGATGGGAATATGGAAGGTGGTGGGGGTGGGGTGGGATAAGAATTGTGCAGCGAGATGAAGACTCGAATACAGTACAGAGATTCAATCTTATGTAAGTTGGAGAACTTATTCAGAGATGAAGAGGCTTACACAGGATAGACAAGTGGGGAAGCTTCATCAAACCAGTCTTCGGAAGAAAGACAACGGCATCAGGTAATTTATATGCGAGGAGAGGTACAGAGAAAGGAAACCGTTAAAGGAAACGAGAATGTTAAAACAGCTTCACTAATCAGGTAATATCCACCTTAACTGCGGATAGGAAGGACACACACACACACACACACACACACACACACACACACACACGTCTTACGCAACAAGCATTCAAAGTCCGCTATTTGCGCCGTCCTGAGCTACTCAGAGTAGCGGCGATTCGGCAGGACTTGAGACGGGACTGCTTTATCACTAGCATACCGCACCAGGCAGAGAAGTCCAACGTGCCGGGTGTGGTGTCGTAAGCGGCTCAGCTGCCTGCAGTCCATGATGGGAAGTGTGCGTCTCCAGCCAGCTACGGGCACAGCAGCGGCAGCGGCAGCTCGCGGGATGGCTGGCGACCTTTAGCCGCTGCGCCCCGGTCCGTTATGTGGCCATCTCCTCCTCCTCTCGCCCCCCCCCCCCCTTCTACAATGGAGCCAGCGGTACGGCGCGGTTGCGCGGCTGACCCCGGCGCAGTCGTAGTCGCGACCTCGCGGACCAGTCGTCTTGTGCGTTACCCGCCCACTCGAGTCCCTTCCTGTCTCGTGTAAACAAACTGCCGTCTTCACTTTATCACTTTTTTCGAGCGCCTGAAGACGGAGACGTGCCGCCGTAACGCCCCGTGTCCGATTACCTGTTCGAATAAAAACGTCGTTGAAGCAGACAGCACACCTGTAAGATAGTCGCTAGCCTCAAATAATTCCGTCCCTAATACCCATATTTAACTTTCCGTAGTCTTTTTTTTCGCCTAGTACTTTTAGTACCGCTTCATTCTGTCCTTTAACTGCCTGGATGTTTGCAAGCTCTCTCTACTGCATCACTTTTCAGATACTTCAACTTTCTTAGTCTCCGATTCAGTAATCGTGCTCCTACTGGAGGTGTTACGTTGCTGCCGCCCTCCCGAGCGTTGGAGTGACTAATCCACAGAGTTATGGGGCAGAGTGGGGGTGGGGGGAGGGGCCTTTAGGTTAATTTGGACCTCGAACCTCGGTGGAACTTAGCATTTTTTTCATTAAAAACCCATTGCCAGAGGTGGTACAAGCGATTGGCGACAGATCAATATACCTGGCACCGACACAGAATTGAGTACAGGACTAGAGAGAAATTTAGATTTATGGTTTTCGTTTACATGAAAGTGCGGGTTAAATCTTGGCTGTATATAAAAAGTTCATTTGGTATTACACGAACTGATTATAATGAGAAACTTCATCTCCGAGCGACTACTCCCCACGTCGGTCGGAGAGGCCGAGCGGTTCTAGGCACTACAGTCTGGAACCGCGCGACCGCTACGTCGCAGGTTCGAATCCTGCCTCGGGCATGGATGTGCGTGATGTCCTTAGGTTAGTTAGGTTTAAGTAGTTCCAGACTGAAGCGCCTAGAACCGCTCGGCCACAGCGGCCGGCGGAGTGTGAAGGGTTGCGCAAGAAGAGATCTAATTAGAAATTGTAACATCCAAGTAATGGTTGAATGTGTATCCTATTAATGAGGAGATAGCTGAATATAGAGACGGAATCCTAAACTACAATCCCCTACGTCGACCTAGAAAACGGTGGTCATAAATCTGGTAACACAGAGCCGGCAAAAGCGTCATCCTTGCAGGTGTAGCAATTCCAGGAAGTTAACAACTTACTAGCACAATGGCATAGGGTCATTGTAATAAAACATTGTCATGGAATTCATAATTTTGGAACTTCTGTTGTAGCGACGTCACATCTCGGAACGGTACCTGCGTGCCTTTTATCATCAAGCCTTCTTATCGCTCTGAGAGTACCGCAGGTTGCGTGCTGCTAGCACCGATTTCGCTCCGTCAACTCGGCCGTTATTTAACAGCGGAAGGAGCAGTCAACACGAGGAATAACGGGATGTTCGTGCCGGCTATCAATTAATAAACGGCGTCCATACTGTCCGAGGAAACAAAAGAGAGATGGGCCGATAGCACGGCGGCGTTTGAGGTTTAAGGCAGCACCGGGAGGGAGTGCGGGGGTTCCCCTATTAGGCGGGCGGAATCTCACGTTACTCGGGCCGACGGCGTGACGCCTCTGGCGGCCCCCGATATGCAAAGTGGGCGCCATATCGGGTAAATATTCCGGCCGCGAGCAAATCCGGCAGAGCGGCGTGCCGCGCGAGCTGTATTATCTGCGCAGGAACGAGATTTGTTTGCGGTGGGCGCGAGTGGGCGACGAGAACGACGGCTAAATGTGTGTGTGTGTGTGTGTGTGTGTGTGTGTGTGTGTGTGCACAGAAGGACGGCAGCCGCCTTCGCTTCGGGAGGAAGATTCACGGAGTGACTAAAAAAAAAAGATGAGAGGGGTCGGAAAGGATGAGTGGAGCAAGTATGGTGGCGTGAGGGACCCATACGTGAGCGGCCCCACCACCTCGGTCCGCCCCGGGCTGCCCCGCGACGGAAAATTTCCGCTCACGTCTGGCGCCGGCTGCGCGGAATAAACAGAGGGATGAGGCGCCGAATTAAAGACAAACACAGCCCGGCCAGCGCCAATAAATCGCACCGCAGAAGAGGCGCACGCCGCGGCCGGGGTCAGGAGTTCGTGACTCGCCGTTGCGCTGCGTGACTGCTCTGGCCCGAACGATGCGCGCGGTTCGTTCCGCATGCACGCCGAGAGCCGGCGATAAAGCCGCGGGGTCTTTGTGGCAGCGAGGCCACACCGACCCACTCGCTATTCCGGCAGCGCCCGCGCCCGCGGTCGCGGCGGAGTCTCTCGCACCGGGCGACGCGTGTTATTGAAACCCTATATACCCGGCAGCGGGTTCGCAGGCGTATCGCCTCCCGTGTCGGCTTCCGCAAAACGGAACTGAGCGTCGCAGCTGCGGTGGGAAACAGAACCCATTCCTAACGTAACCAAGTGACCCAAAAGAGACAGGCACAGAGAAACTACAAATAACTGTATAGGTCCGATAAGCACAGCTAAATCTACCTCTATATGGATACTCTGCAAATCACGTTTAAGTGCCTGGCAGAGGGTTCACCGAACCACCTTCACAATTCTCTATTATTCCAAAATCGTACAGCGCGCGGAAAAAACCAACACCTATATCTTTCTATGCGAGCTGTGATTTCCCTTATTTCATTATGGTGATCGTTTTTCCCTGTGTGGCCGGCGTCAACAAGATATTTTCGCATTCGGAAGAGGAAGTTGGTGGCTGAAATTTCGTACAAAATATTTCAAATGGCGCTAAGCACTATGGAACTTAACATCCGACGTCATCAATTCCCTAGACTTAGAATTATTTAAACCTAACTAACCTAGGGACATCACACACATCCATGCCAGAGGCAGGATTCGAACCTGCGACCGTAGCAGCCGCGTGGTTGTGGACTAAAGCGCCTAGAACCGCTTGACCACAGTGACACTCTCTCCCCTATTTCGCGATAATACAAAAAATTCTGCCCCTCTTCGAAATTTTTCGATGTACTCTGTCAATCCTATCTGGTAACGATCTCTCACCGCGCAGCAGTATTCTAAAAGAGGATGGACAAGTGTAGTGTAGCCAGTCTCTTTAGTAGACCTGTTACATTTTCTAAGTGTCCTGCTAATAAAACGCAGCCTTCCCCACAACATTTTCTGTGTGTTGTTTCCAATTTAAGGTGTTCATAAATGTAATTCCTAGGTATTTAGTTGAATTTGCGGCCTTTAGATTTGATTGATTTATCGTGTAACCGAAGTGTAAGGGATTCCTTTTAGCACTCATGTGGATGACCTCACACTTTCCGTTATTTGGTGTCAAAGATGGTACAAATGGCTCTGAGCACTATGGGACTTAATTTCTGAGGTCATCAGTCCCCTAGAACTTAGAACAACTTAAACGCAACTAACCTAAGGACATCACACCCATCCATGCCCGAAGCAGGATTCGAACCTGCGACCGTAGCGATCGCGCGGTTCCAGACTGTAGCGCCTAGAACCGCTCGGCCACCTCGGCCGGCGCTGAAAAAAAAAATTAAAAAAGGAAAACTTCCAATTTTGGCCAGCAGGTGCAAATGATTCAAATGGCTCTGAGCACTATGCGACTTAACTTCTGAGGTCATCAGTCGCCTAGAACTTAGAACTAATTAAACCTGACTAACCTAAGGACATCACACACATCCATGCCCGAGGCAGGATTCGAATCTGCGACCGTAGCGGTCGCTCGGCTCCAGACTGTAGCGCCTAGAAACGCACGGCCTCTACGGCCAGCACTAGGTGCATATTTGGCGCTTTACAGAATCATGTGTCTCCGTGTGAGCAGTGGTTAATAATAAAATCAACATTATGTACTTCTCACTTGTTTTACTTTTTCTGCTCACGTCCCATTCCTAGGCCATTAAACATAGAAACGTTTCTATACTCCTTTCTTGCATTCACTGCGCCAGATTTTCTCCTAGAGGCCAAAATGTAAATACGTTTCGCATTAACACATCAGAATATCTACCAAGTTTCGCCACCATACGATAGTTACAGTGCACACTAGGCCATTGTGAGCAGCTCCACTTCAAATGTAACCACCAGGTACTTAGAGATAGAGAAGACGATGAGCTGGACATACGTGGTGAAGAAAGCGATAGCCGGTCGGAGTGGCCGAGCGGTTCTAGACGCTACAGTCTGGAACCGCGCGACCGCTACGGTCGCAGGTTCGAATCCTGCTTCGGGCATGGATGTGTGTAATGTCCTTAGATTAGTTAGGTTTAAGTAGTTCTAAGTACTAGGGGACTGATGACCTCAGAAGTTAAGACCCATAGTGCTCAGAACCATTTTTGAAGAAAGCGATAGCGTCACGTTTAGCCGACCATTTCGTTGTCTAAGACGACTCAACGAGACGAAAGAAAACCCAACGGAGCACGGACTGACAGAACCAACGCTCTTAGCCGCTTTTTCCTGTGGAGCTCCTCAGCTTTCTGTCAGTCGTCCAACAAGCCATCAAACAGCGGCAGCTGCGAACACTTCGGTGGGAAAGGCCAGAAACGAACGCGAGGAGAGCGAGATAAACGTCGCCTCCGAAATCACAGAGCCACATTTCCTCCGTCGTCGAGGACGAGAGATATGCTCTTTTAAGAACGTCTTCCCGCCGCCTTTTTCTTTTCTTTCCCCAGCTTTTATTCCCCCCACTCCCTTTCCTCTCCCCGTTCTTTTCGGCCGCGCACCATTCGGAGCGATCGCGGACTGGAGAAGACATAAAAAATGCCTGTGGCGGAAATTAAAGGGAGCGGCTGGGAGGAAGGCGCCGGCGAGCCATCCCGGCACTGCCGCCGGGACCCGGCGGGGCGGCCGCTCTCGCTGGTTCGAATTACGGCCCGTCCCCGGCTGGAAATAACCCATCAGGTGCGCCGCGCTGTGGGAGCGCACGCAAATGCGCGCCGGGCACCTGCCGGCCCCCAGACTCCCACGCGGTCACTCAGCCGGCGCCCGGGCTCTCTCGCGGGATGGGGGGAGAGAAGGAGGGGAAGACTCATTTGCAGCAGGTGCGGGCGAGATCTCGCGACCGCGATCCGGCGAGAGGTGCCTTGCGCTGCTGTGAACGTCTGGCAACCCTGCAGTCTACTGCCTGCGCTCCAAGTTAGCTGTCAAACCCGACATTTACGTCAGTACTGTGTAGACAGCTGTTAAGTACATGGCAGGGGTTTGTGGTATCACATATTGATACCATCCTACAGGCGTCGCAGTTGGCAGCGGAACTGCAAGTTTACGTCTGACGCCGACAGCAGTCGCGAGCGATCTGGCAGACCCAATGGTGCACGCCCGCTGACCCACGCTTCCAGTGGCTCTGGGCTACGAGTGCCTTCTGCGATATAGCTGCCCTCACCAACTGCGACATAATCGCGTGTACAAACAGTGATCCAATACTGTAAAATCCTTTTTTATTCCAGTCTCTGATCACAAATGAATTATTTAGACGATGACCTTTTTCAGATCTAAAATATATAAGTATATACGTCTAGTGAGCAGTGTGTCTTTTAACATAAAACAGCAATATGTATCACAATATACTGTCATACACCATGGAAATGTACAGATAAAATATGGTATAACGTACCTTTTTTACACCATGTCCTAAAGTGATACGGCCATAATGGCATCGTCAAAACATAGAAATATAATCAGCATAGCATCGTCACATATATTTAAAATATGGTGTAGAATAGGCCACATTGTCCACATAGTGATTATTGCCAACTAGGTACTGAGGTGCAGTAGCATCCAGAAACCTGTTTGCCTACACCCTCCGTAGATGTCGCTACTGTGGACTTGCTTATATATAGTCATCATTTACGGAAAAACATAATCTGATAAAAGCACATGATAGTCATCAGTTTTAATAAGTCTGCTACATACATTTTGTCTAATGTGCTTCTAGCAGATTATTCGGGAGTAAATAAATACTGCAGCTATCTGACACTCTTAACCTTTAACTTTCAGGATTTCATATGAGAAAAGTTTAAGGTTTCTTTTTTCGATCGCCGATGTTTTCGGTGATGTCTGTCAAGAACGGCACTTTTGTGAATCATTTTCGCATGCGGGTATGGGCTCTACTTTCTCCCAACTGCTCGGCATAGTTTATTTGTCACAGTGGCTCGTACATTGACCGGTCTAGAGCGTCTGTGCTCAGTGCCAAGTGTGGGTGTAACTGCATTTTGGTACGGGCTTGTATTAGAGTTTCGGCCCTCACTTCGCTCTGATTTTGAACTTCATTCACTTATGATCGGCCTCCGTAACTAAGCATTCAGTGTGTCGAACGCCAGTTACAAAATTTTGTTGCCATACTCGTACTGAAAAATTCATGGAACATGGCTTTCTCGCCTGTAGCACCTAATCTAATTTATTGAAACAGCCTTATATTAACACTATTTCGACCTTAACAACTATAATGCCAAATTGGACGTAGGCCTGAACGAGGACAAAATGCAACAACCTTTTTCAAGTATGTAACTACAATTTTGTGAATGCATTCATGCTCGTCTCATATTTACAGGTAACTATAGCTAGTTATTACATTTTTGTCTTTCCTTTTTTATCTCTCATGATCTGGAGGTGCCTGATTAGCACTCAGAACTGATCGACCTTGTCATTATATTTACTGTGATCAAGATAATTTCACTAGCAAAATATTTACCGTATTGTTTCTCGATGAGCGACAGACGGAGTGTGTGTAAAACGGCGTTGCCACCGCGCCAGTTCAAATGGTTCAAATGGCTCTGAGCACTATGGGACTCAACTTGTCAGGTCATTAGTCACGTAGAACTTAGAACTACTTAAACCTAACTAACCTAAGGACATCACACACATCCATGCCCGAGGCAGGATTCGAACCTGCGACCGTAGCGGTCTCGCGGTTCCAGACTGCAGCGCCTAGAACCGCACGGCCACTTCGGCCGGCACCGCGCCAGTTCCGCAGCAGAAAAAATAGAAATTTAAAAGAGAAAGTACGATTTTAAAGGGAAAAAATCGTAGCGGGAAACAACGGTTTCACTACAATAAGCAGGTTCAAACTGATATAGGTTGCACTTGTTATTCGGAGATGAAGAGACTGTAACAGGATAGACTAAACTGAAGACCAGAACAACAACAACGACAACAACACCTTCCACTACGCACTGTAAAATGGCTTGCTGAGCTATGTCGAAATGGCTAAGTACTTTAGTACTTCTGTGCCTTAAACAGAGCTATGATTGCTCACTCATTTACTTTTTTAAGCGTTTAGTAGTGCTGAAATATTATTCTAAATGATGAAACCATTTTAAAACCACCATTTATTATGCAAGGTACCTTCATTTCACCGTGTACCTAAATCACATTACTAACCAATTTCGCGCCGGCCAGAGTGGCCGAGCGGTTAAAGGCGCTGCAGTCTGGAACCGCACGACCGCTACGGTCGCAGGTTCGAATCCTGCCTCGTGATGGCTGGGTGTTGTGTGATGTCCTTAGGTTAGTTAGGTTTAAGTAGTTCTAAGTTCTAGGGGACTTATGACCACAGCAGTTGAGTCCCATAGTGCTCAGAGCCATTTGAACTATTTTTTTAACCAGTTTCGCCCTTTTGGACATTTTCAAATGTATCGCTTTGGTGATGTGTGTGGCACATTTAAAACACAACACCTAACAGGTCCAAATATGACACTCACACTTCACCAGTGCTACACATTTAAAACCGACCAGCAATGTGATTTATATCTATATATATGAGGTACAAGAGAGCCATCCTGCGCAATGAAACTGACAGCTTATGGTAGTTTTAAAATAGTTACATCGTTTAGAAGTTACATTGAGACTGGTGATACATGAAGAAATTGTGACCAGTAAGGATTCTTCTTTTAAGCGATAACAGGTCCTGTAGACCACGCGCTGAATCATCGATTTGCTTCCATCTTCTCCTATCTCTCGCTGTGTCTCTCCACCCTGCGGAGATTCCTATATCATCTTTCTCCTGTGGGGGAAGTCGGCCCAGTGGTCTTGTTGCTTGTACAGGGCCCCCAAATGTCTTCTTAGGAATCCTGCTTGTTTCCGTTCTAGCCAAATGCCCAGCCCATTGCAATCTGCTGCTTTTTAATTTCTAGACGATAGTGGGTTGCTTCATTAACTGATAAATTTCTTTCGAACTCTCCACAGCTCATTCTCAAATATATATCATCAGATTTTTCTCATCACTTTTCTTTCGAAAACATTCAGTTTTTCTCTTTCTTTCTTGGGAAGCGTCCAGCTTTCCACTTGGTCTACGGTGGCTCGAACGCTGCTGGCAGACGTCAGAATGCGCCGGTGGCGGCTGTCGCTTTCGTTCCCGCGAGGCGCAGTGCCGGCGTCACGCTCCCGTAGCATCGCCGCCGACGTGAAAGTGTGTCCGAGGCCCGCGGAGCGAATGCCGCTCCGTCCCACAGTCAGCCGGTACTGCGCTCTCCCGGTTGCCGCAGTTCGCCGTACGCCATCCACCGAGCTCTTGTGCGTCACACCCGGTGACGACACTTCAACCAATAGCAACGCGAGCTGTTAACGACGATTGCAACAAATCTCTACCCGAGAGGTACTAATAAGCTAACGCCACCTTGGTTCCCTCTGGGACATTTTTTTTCACGTCATCTGTTCGCAATTCCGTAAATTTGATGGTTTTTGGCTTACCTTCGATGGTCTGCCTCCATAACAATCACCAAAATGACCATTAAGACCGGAGGACCACCATACGATTTGTCACTCAACGTCAGACCGTGGAAACAATTCGCTACTAAACGTTCCTGTACCGATATCCGGTGAGTCTTGCGATTATTTCTGGCACTTAAGGTGACTTCCAACTCACCAAACGTGCTTTCAACACTGAAAATTTAGTTCTTTCGCCGGGTTTCACACTGCATCCGCCGGCCGGAGTGGCCGAGCGGTTCTAGGCGCTACAGTCTGCAACCGCGCGACAGCTACGGTCGCAGGTTCGAATCCTGCCTCGGGCATGGATGTGTGTGACGTCCTTAGGTTAGTTAGGTTTAAGTAGTTCTAAGCTCTAGGGGACTTATGACCTCAGAAGTTGAGTCCCATAGTGCTCAGAGCCATTTGAACCATTTGAACACTGCATCCATCTTACTTCAACGAAAGCTGCTTGCACTCCTTTCCCAGCCTGACTCAATACTTGATGTAGGGAGAGGTGCAGTCGCGAAGAGGTTCGAGTGATAGTAATCAAGTGGTTGAGAAACACGGAAGGACACTTTTAACGTCAGAGGAATGATAAAGTTGTACCCAGACACACTGTATTAATTTAAGTGGTAATTACGTATAGAGAAAAGGGACTGAAGGGATATTTTCAACATATGTCAAGCAACGTAAAAAAATAATGCTTCAGAAAGCTGTTCTGTGTTGTACTAGGGAAAATACCGCAAAACCTTGAACAAACCTGCGCAGCGTGAGACTGTCCGCTTCCACCTCGTGTTTCGTTGCTAGATGTGGAGGAGACCTCGAGCATTTTGATCCAAAACCAATGGAATGGTGGTGTCGTACAGGTCTTGACTTACTATGCGACAATATTTTGGATAAAATTCAAAACCGTTCAGAGCTGCCGTAACAGTTTGAAAGCAACATTTCTTTTTCACTTAGGCAGCAGTACTTTTTAACGCTTCTTAGTTACACAACTAGCTTCGGCTTGAAAAGGCGTTGCCGAGTGTCTCTGTAAAAAAAAAGGTGGCGTACATTTGAAAATAACAGCGAACTCACACTGTGTACTAGCGTTCGTGATTATTTACAGTTCATACTGTCCCTGATTGGCTGACATGTAGTCGGTACACTCAAAGGCGGGAAAAAAGTGGTGCCAAGGTAGCTCAATGAAATCTGTTAGATGATGATTTCCAGTTACGTGTAATGCTCAGCTGAGACTGGACGTACGAGTGTTTTATAAGGTATATCCTGTGTCCAGTTACTTCATTCTCCCAGTATCATACCAGTGAATAGAAGTCCGACACCTGCTTTGCTTTTCTACCTGTCGGAGAGAACTTCTGGAGTTATGTAACAGCAGTAACTGTCGCAAGTCACGCTATCTTGCATCAGAATTGTTTATCATTTCTGTCAAAGGTAGACTGACGCATATATAAAAAAAGCATTCTCAAATGCACTTGGCATTAAACATATAACTGTGGTAGGAAACGAAAGCCCTACCTTCGAAGTAGTTAATGTTATGAGGTGCCTTGCTTGCACGCAGCAACTACACAGATTCGCCACAGGATCGGATAGCGGTAGACAGCAGCTACAGCAAAAATAGGAGGCAACACAGATTAACAGTGAACCGCCCTGAAGACGACCGCAGCAAGTCGATCGAAACGTCGTCAGTTTAGCTGGTTTAGTGGTTACAATGGCGAGGCCCAATACCCATAATTATTTTATCCATGTTAGCAAGAATTTGCAGCGATTTAGTAACAGACAGTTTACAAAACCTACGTATGAAGACTGTGCATAGCGGTATCATTCTCGATTTACTTTCACTGTCTTTAAACCCTGGCATATTGCTAAATCCAGTGAACGATTAGTAATATCAATTGTATTACGTCTGTTTCGCTGTTGGTGGTGACTGTAAATGAGTCCAGACAGCATCTGTAGAGATGCTGTCTGTCGATTGTCTTGGCGTACTACCTCCTGAGTGTGTGTGTGTGTGTGTGTGTGTGTGTGTGTGTGTGTGTGTGTTTGTGGTAAGACCTTACGGGACCAAACTGCTCAGTTCATTGGTCCCTAAGCTTACGCACTACTTAATCTAACTTAAACTAATTTAGACTATGGACAACACACACACCCATGCCCGAGGGAGGACTCAAACCTCCGACAGGGGAAACCGCGCGGACCGTGACAAGACCTCCTGAGTGTAGCTGTGTGTCTGCGTGTATTCGTGTTTGGTGGATAGATGTCCACTTGGGAATGATTTGTCTATTTTAAGACAGATGCGTAGCATAGCTGTTGTGCGAGCCCTCTCTGTTGTCTAACCTCAACTATGCTGCAGCCGAGTCGTACGCAATACGGCATCTTATAGATGCACTCATAAAGAAACGAGGCGGACGCTGTAAAATGAAAACTGCTGAACGGATCGCAATGCCATTGCCCTACCAGAGTCATAAGGCCCCAGAATAGCCACCCACGAGGCGAAAGAGCAGGCACGTGCACGCAATAATCATCTACAACACGCAGTAGCGTTGTAAACAGTGGGACAGAGGCTTCAAAAGAGAAGCGAAGACGTGTGTAGTGCGTTTGCTGACAGCGTAAGGAGTGCGGGGAACGAAAATTCATCAAAGAATGGCACAAGTGTACGAAGAGCACTGCATGTCCTTTGCAAAGGTCAAGGCGAGGCACAAGCAATTCAAGGGACGACGGATGTTATTGGCCGCTGACGCACGATATGGAACGCCACACCGCATTGGCCAGCCACTAATTGCGCTCATGTCTTCCCTGGTGGAGAATGTCATCTTTCAGGTGTATAATTCGCCGTGTCTCGGAGCTGGAAGACCGACAAATTGCGATAGCAGCCATCGTCCCAGAGGTAGGGCTGAGCGTCGCACTTGCAGCGGACATCTGCGTTTGTGCCATTGTTCGGTGAGTGTCCGTTCTCCAGACTCCTTCCGTTGAAAAAAGAGAAGCACAATACATCCATTGGCTCGTCTTTTGACGCCTCCTCTGTTTTCAACTACTGCTACCGAGTGCAGCTGACGGTTGATGCATGCACGGGCTCCGTCTGTCGACGCGTCGGTGTGCGCCCATGTTAGTCTAGCGGCAAGTTAGGGGCCCTAGCGCTCGGACAGGGATGAAGGGATGACACCTTCTTCCGTAGGGAACGGCATCAGTGGTTCTCGTTCTATAGCCTCCGGCCTCGTTCCTCTTTGGACGCACCTTACATGTACGCAGTGTAATATAAGATATTCGGACAAGAGAACAGCTGGACACGGAGAAAGGCACACGACTCTAATAGGGCGATGCTGTGCGCCAGACCCGACGTTTATTGGAAGAAAAAAAAATCTAGGAAGCCGCAGAAGGGAAAGAATAGCGGGAGTGCACACACTGGCGTAGAAGTCGCGCGACGCGGAAAGCCGCGGAAGCGGCAGAGGGGGCGAGGGGAGGAATGGGAGAGGTACAGAGCACAATATTTCTGCCGCCGTCACCCGGAGCAGCAAAGGAGCGACGCGTCGCTCGGCTGGCGACTGCCGAGGTAGTCGGCGGTAGCTCTGGCTATCTGCCGGTGGCCGGCAGCTCCGGATGAAATGTGTTCGGCCCCGAGCGTTGCAGCCGCCCCGGAATGCTCGCCGTGTTCCGTCCGGCAGGCTTCACTTGCTCGCAGATTCCTCGCGGGACCTCTCCGCGCTACGCCGGCAAATAAATTAATCAGGTCGGCCGGCTGTGCTCGTTCCGATTAGCCTCGAGCCCGCCTGCGGCCCGGGGGTGGGGAGGGGGTGATGCGCAGTCGGCGTTATTAGTGCCGTCCGATCCCCACCCCGCCCCCTTCCCATCTGCGGGGGAGGGAGGCAGGGTGAAATCGCGTGGTTGCAGAGAATAAAATAATAATAAGAGCAGCGCGTCCCATGCAGGGAAGGAGGGGAGAAGGGAGGGGGGGGGGGGGTGGTGACGTCCGCCCGTCCATTAGCGAGGTCACCGGCCAGCCGAGGGCGTGTCCCGGCACGATGAGTCGAAATAACAGGGTACGGCGTGGAGACGGCGCCGGTCCCGGTACTGTGCCGTGGGGGCGGCAGGTAAAGCGGGCGTTCCCACGACCTGGCCGTCAGCACAGAGCCGCTGCGCCTCCCACACCAACAGAAACACCCTCAACCTCGAGGGACTGCCAGTCTGTATCTCCCCGCCAATTTCACACTGGCGACAAATTCCAAACAGACAAGGTCAACCATCATCTTCTATAAAGAATCATCAAATGCTGCATACATCTGCTAGGTGTTTGACTGTCATGGTTACAAATGAAAGGGGCGGTAGAGGACAAGAAAATAAGCGAAAAATCCTAATAAATATACATGGTTTGGAAACTTTGAAGTAGAAAAATCCAGATGTTGAAAGGGGTAAAACTGAATGGGAATAGCTAGTCAAGTAGTGAAGTCCTTGCATATTCGCAATACCGATTTCTCGGCGTTTGCAGTTGCATCTTCTGGTACATACTTAGTCTTACATGTGCACTGATTGAGCCAAAACTTTATAACCACCTGTTAATAGCTTGCTTGTCCGTGTTTGATATGAAATACGTCACTGATTCTGCGTATCAGATTCAAATGGCTCAAATGGCTCTCAGCACTATGGGACTTAACTTCTGAGGTCATCAGTCCCGTAGAAATTAGAACTAATTAAACCTAACTAACCTAAAGACACCACACATCCATGCCCGAGGCAGGATTTGAACCTGCGACCGTAGCGGCCGCGCGGTTCCAGACTGTAGCGCCTAGAACCGCTCGGCCACCCCGGCGGGCGCGTATCAGGGATCCGACAGTTTGTTGGTAGGTTTGTGGAGGTATGTGGCATTAGATGTCTACGCATATGTCTCGTAATTCGCTTAAATAACGGGTCGCTGATCTGCCCACGCGCTGATGGCGCCCGATAGCGACCCAGATGGGTTCCCAGGCGAATTTGGTCGTCGAGACATCAACGTGAGTTCACTATTATGCTCCTCAAACCACAGTCGCACGGTTCTAGCTCCGAGACACGGCGAATTATACACCTGAAAGATGACACTCAAGACCAGGGAAGATATCAAGCATGAAGGGATGCAGGTGGTTCGCAGCCGTCAGCGTGTCTTGGATTACTACCACAGGTCCCAAGCAAGCGCAGTAGAATGTCTCCCATAGCATAATACTGCTCTCACCAGTCTTCGTCCGTGACGCGCTGCACGTTTCAAGCCGCCGTTCGATGACAGCGTTTGTGAAGACGACCATCGACCTAATGTAGCAAAAATGTGATTCACCCGAAGAGCCGACGCGTTTGCATTGCTCGACGGGCGAATGCCGATAGTGCCGGGCCCACTGCAGTCGTAACCGGCGATGTCGTTGGGTCAGCATGTGAACACGTACGGGTAGTGTGTGCTGCGGAGCTCCATGCTCGACATGTACGATGAACAATGTGCCCCGAAACATTTATGCGTGCACCAGCGTTGTGCTTTTTCGGCAGAGATACCACAGATCACCATCTATCCTACTTTACAGAGCAGACAACCTCCGAACCTCACGTTCTGTGAAGAGTCGTCGACGTCCAGCCATTTAGCGCCTAGTGATTGTTTCGCTGTCCTTCTACCTCTTTGCTCACGACCATAGCACGTGCACATTCGACCAGCTTCGCCGTTTTCGGGATACTCGTTTACAGGCTTTGCGTAGTAATAATCTGCCTTTGTCAGAGTCGCTTATCTCAATGGATTTCTCCTTTGCAGGCGATATCTCCGTCGTCCCCCGTCCGTGTGTGCCCCGCTTACACACTTTTGCTGCCGCAACGTCACGTGCCCGCACAGCCACCAGGCGGCATCCGACGTCACGGTGGGCAGTGGTCATAATGTTTTCGCTTATCAGTGTAGCTGCTGTAGTTTACGACTAACGTGGTGTAATGGCCGACGCCGACTCGCAATATCCTCAGCAATTAGGTAAATTAAAACTTGCGTGACCGCGTTAGGTGTGTGGTAGTGGCAGGAATGTCTTAAAACCAGTACCGCCGAATTTCAAATGTGCAGATGCCCTGTGCAAACAAGAGCATCCCTATTGAAGCTCGTACATTTTTCATCCGGATATAGTAATGCTCTCGTTTGCACAGGGCAGTACAGTATGTACAGTGTGTATTCACTATGCGCCTATATGACGCTACTACATTTTTATATCTGATCATGGCTACAAATCCAAAACCGGTGTTCAGTTTTAGTAAAATATTATGTCTGAATCTTCAGCATGCTAGGGTTGGATCAGGTCTGCAACTTTTATTGTGATTACAACAAATATAATGAAAGCAGTTTTAAGTTGCAAAGGAAGAACAGTCCGAAACCGGTCATTAACTAAATAAAGTTCCATAATGGCTATTGTAAATAACTATGTGAACAAGACAGTGTCTTTTATTATCTAATCATCCTGTATCCTCGTACAGTCACTGAAAGACAACACTTCTCCGTGCACTGCAGCGTCATTAGCAACCGTCAGATCATTCTGGTGTGTAGAGAACACGAGCGGTCCTGTTACTCTTTCCTGGGGCTCTCCTGACGTTACTTTTTTCTCCGATGAACGCTTCCCACTTATCCGCAGCTGCGAATATTAAAATTTTGGAACATTGTGACAGATTAAAACTGTGCGCCCGACAGGGACTCGAATCTGGGATATTCGTCTTTTGTTGGTGTGCCGACCTTTTTTTTGGGAAGGGGGGGAGGGAGGTGGCATAATGCTACCACTCCAGCCCATCTTATGCTAGCCAGTATTCTGCCTTCTCGGTTTAGCTGCAGTGCCGTTAATGTTCTCCTCACGAACCGTAAACTAAAAGATTAAATTTTCCACTTGAAATTGAATTTTAAAAAAGCTCCTTGTCTCAACAAAGGACCTGAGATAATACCTGGAACTTAGAAAGTCTTCAGCGACAAAACCGCTATACTGAGTGGCGATAAACCTTCTTGAATCAGTTAGACTAAATGTCCAGTAATGGAGTTAGATCTGAATTAGTGAAAAAGATGAAACTAAGCTAAGTTCGTGAACTACGCTAAGTTGTAAACCAGTGTTTCTTGTTTCACCGAGTCGTGGACGAAAGATAACTGCTACAGTTAAGTTAAATAAATGAAGGAATAAAGCAAATCTACTTGCAAGTAGAGTAATCATCACGTCGCTCTGTCACTCTCGCCATCCTTTTGGTGCATCCTAGAAAATACAACTGAAGAGTAACAGATATGATATTCCTTTCCCATATAAATTCTAATTCTTGTTCTCGATGATGGAACAAAATAACTGAAAAATTAATTCGAAAAGTCGTACGCTGTTTAAGCTACGTAATGAAAACTATTTTTCCTATGAACACCCAGTGATGAGCTTCAACGATCGAAAGACATGACACTAATAAAGCTAAGTAACAATGCAGAAAAACATTTTAACACCTATAACTACATGCTGCGCGGGATTAGCCGAGCGGTCAGAGGCGCTGCAATCCTGGACTGTGCGGCTGGTCCCGGCGGAGGTACGAGTCCTCCCTCGGACATGGGTGTGTGTGTTTGTCCTTAGGATAATTTAGGTTAAGTAGTGTGTAAGCTTAGGGACTGATGACCGTAGCAGTTGAGTCCCATAAGATTTCACACAAATTTGAAAAAAAAAATTATAACCACATTAACAAATTAGTCATTTTGATGAAAATTTCGTGTACCATTCCTTGTGAAGACGTGTTACTCGTACTAATTTCATTATCAGCATCATCGTTGCAAAGGGGTCTGATTCGTCCCGTACGATAGGAGAGCGCTTACATAGCGGGAGTCTTTCTAAGAGTGACAAGGCGCGTTTTCTCTCGTGTTGTGAAAGATGTCTGCAGTTTCGTTTTTGCAGCGTACAGTTGGAGTCGGACTGATCACTTCTTTGATGCGACATCCAGGAGCGCCAAAGGAAAACGTCGGTTTCTCTATAAATAAGCGAAATTTTTGGCGTTCGGTAGGGTGGTCCCAAAGTAGTCTAGTTCGATATTCGTTTTAGTGGTATTTACTAGCGGGGACAGTAAAACACGGAGAAGTCGCTGCCCCGTCTGATTTAGTGCTCTGCCCCGGGCCGTCTTCTACCGCTATGCAGCAGCGCTACGCAGTCACTGCTTGAGTACTGTTTGTTATTCTTCGCGTTTTACTGCCTCTGTTAATAAATATCGCCAAACCGAATATCACTCTAGGCTAATTTGGGACCGCTCTACCTAATGGGCATATAAAATTTCGCTTTAGAAATTGTTTCGATTATAATGGGAAATTCATCGTTTTTTTCTGTTTTTGGCATAGGGATGGCGTTCATCGCTGAAACCATAGGTTTGCGGTTATATCGCTTTCTTCCAAGCCAATATATAATCTGACTGTTAAAACCTATCAATATAACCGTTTTATGAAATAACAGATTTTTCGGTCATTTCCTGTAATGATCATAGAAATAGAACGAAGATTGATAAATTTTGGGTATCTCTGTTCCAAGATACATAGAATCGAAACATTAAATGAATTAGGCAAATAAAATAAAACTTCGTCCGTCCACCGTTTGCTGCATTTCTCGAAAAGTGATAAGTGGTCGACTGCTACAAAAATCACCAGTATTGATTCTTATTTTTTCAAACTCTGAGCAAAAATTATGGTGTAATCGGTGACCATATCACTGTTTGGGCATTACGAATAGTCAGTACAATAGGGTGAAAACTGTTTTTCGTGTCAATTTGTCCCTTTTCAAGGGCTACTAGCAGGTAAAGGCATATTATTTTGAAACAGGTATCAGATCAGCTAATTTCTATTTTTAAACTATGAATGAATTATTATTAACTTTTTAATTTATTACTGTTACTTTTATTTCCTTCCTCTTCTATTTCATAGAAATGGAAGAGAAATCTTTAATCTTTTAAAGCAAAGAAGCATTGTACTTCACTGCTATGTCGCTTCACAAAACTATTTCGAGACTAAGGTCGGAGCCATTGTGCTGTACATCGGATGACCGGTGACAATACACAGAAACTACCATATAGACCAGATGGGGACAAGTCTTGCACACTGCAAGTGCAAGCGTACATTAAGCCTCCACTCATGGCGGCTGAGACATAATTGCCTCGGCAGTGCTGTACCAGTTCTTATGTCATGGGTCTGTCAGATAACAAAACAGCACTGATCGCTTTTCCCATTGTGTATAATAACGCAACATTTCAAACCAATGCAAACTTTACGAATAAAGAACTACTCCTTTTCTTAATAAAAAAGATTTATTTAAAAACGAAAAATCTTTGCTCTGCTGTTATCGGTAATTGATATTTTGGTTTTTTATTCGGTTATTAGTAAATTTAAAAATCACCTGTTATAATGGAGACCAAACATACACCGAAAAATACCGGTAGTTCAGAACTAAAATTACGGTATCGGGTTTTAACCGCTCGATTTTGTCCATCCTTACTTGGACAGCGCACGAGAGACTTGATGGACGGTACTTGTTGGGCCTGACCACACCAACACACTACAAAAACGAAATTGCAAATATCTCCCGAAACATCAGCGGTGACACTCGTAAAAGTGGGCCCGGTACTGACCCTTGCGGGACAGCCGCTGTGACAGATGCACGGCGCCCGCCGGTGGTGCTCGCGTTGTTTTGCCGGACGGCTGGTGATGGCGGCGGGAGCGCGGACGCTGCGGCGGGCGCCATATGGGCGCGGGTGGCGGCAATAAAGGCCCGGCAGTGTTTTGTGTTTACGGGCCCGCCAGCCGCCAGCCAGCCGCGCAGAGCCGCCGGCCGTATCGATCACGCGCGCCCGCGCTCACCTCGCCGCACGCACGCACGCCCCTTTGTCGGTGGCCGCCCGCACGCACGCGCTACGCAAGTGGCGCGCGTCTGCGGCCCGCTGGCGGCCAAATTGCGCCCCTCCGGTCGCCGCCTCAGGTGCCGAAACACTTGCTACTCACGCACTGCCTTACCCTGCCCATACTGTGCTCATCTGCAGCGCAGCAAGTGAATTGCCTGCACGAGGAAGCAGTGCGTCCCGTTGCTCACTGCACGAGCAGAGATGTGAAATGAACCATTCGCTTAGATATTATCTCAGGGGGACGAGTGTTCGTGAGTATTTCGCAAGCTACCTTACAGTGGGTGGCAGAGGGTACTTTGCGCGCCTTAATCATTCCCCCACTTTCGATGACCGACCCCCTCCCCCCTATAGATTCCTCTCTGCACTCTCATATTTTTCTAATTTTGCTCAATTCTAGAGATATAACTGAAGGCATGTCTCAGGAAACTATGATCTTCAGTGGTTGTTCTTGTTGTGGTCTTCAGTCCAAAGACCGGTTTGATGCAGTTCTCCGTGCTACTCTATCCTGTGCAAGCCTGTCCATCTCCAAATAACTGCTGCATCTTACATCCTTCTGAATCTGCGTACTGTATTCATTTCTTGATCTCCCTCTACGATTTTTACCCATCACACTTTCCTATAGTACTAAACTGGTGATCCTTTGATATCTCAGAATTTGTCCTATCAACCGACCCCCTCTTCTAGACAGTTCTACTCAATACCTTATCTTTAGTTATGTGAACTACCCGTCTAATCTTCAGCATTCTGCTGTATCACCCATTTCAAAAGCTTCTATTCTCTTCTTGTCTAAACAGTTTATCGCCCATTTTTCACTTCCATGAGTTGCTACAATCCACACAAACACTTTCAGAAAAGACGTCCTAACTTTTAAATCTGTATTCGATGTTACCCAGTTCCTCTTTTTCATAAACGCGTTTCAAGCCATTGCCAGTCTACATTTTGTATCTTCTCTACTTCGGCCATCATCAGTTAGTTTGCTGCTCGAACAATCAAATTCATCTACTGCTTTAAGTCTCTTATTTTCTGATCCACTTCCCTTAACATCACTTGATTTAATTCGACTGCATTCCATTATCCTTGTTTTCCTTTAGTTCAAAAAAATGGTTCAAATGGCTCTGAGCACTATGAGACTGCTAAGGTCATCAGTCCCCTAGAACTTAGAATTACTTAAACCTACTAACCTAAGGACATCACACACATCCATGCCGGTGGCAGGATTCGAACCTGCGACCTTAGCGGTCGCGCAATTCCAGAATTTAGCGCCTAGAACCGCTCGGCCATACCGGGCGGCTTTTTTTCAGTTGATGTTCATGTTTCTTGTGGTGGTAAGCTGCTATGGCACCAAACTGCTAAGGTCATCGGTCTCTACGCTTACAAACTGCCTAATGTAACTTAAACTTACGCTAAGGACAACCGACACACATCCATGCCCGAGGGGGGACTCGAACCTCCGACGGGGGGAACCGCGCGAATCGTGGCAAGGCGCCGAGACCCCGCGGCCACACAGTGTGGCGATGTTCATGTTACATCCTTCTTTCAAGACGCTGTCTAGTTCGTTCAACTAAGTCCTTTGCTATGTCTGGCAGAATTACAATGTCATCGGCAAACTTTAAAGTTTTTATTTATTCTCCCTGAACTTTAATTCCTACTCCAAATTTTTCTTTGGTTTCCTTTACTGCTTGCACGATGCACAGATTGAATATCGTCGGGGATGGCGTGAAACTCTGGCACTCGCTTCTCAACCGCTGTTACCTTTTCATGCTCCTGCTGTTTTGTAATGAATGAAAAACACCCTCTCCATCACTATTTTTTTTAATTATTTAAATTATCATAGGCACTATTGCAAATCTGAAGATGACCTGCTAGTTAAACCGAAGCGGGTCATCATCAATAAAAAAAAATAGTTATCCAGAAATTGTTTTTCATTTGCGAGGTATAAGCTGGAAGAAGTAATGTGTTTCACGACTTCTGTTCCAACGTCAGCTTTTGCAATTTCGAAATGAAGCCTTTCCTGTTTCACGTTAGCGCATCCCATTGGCATTTATTGATCAATTTCATGACACTCCAACTAACAAATCAGTTGGGTTAGCGGTAAATATTAAATGTCGTGGAACTTATTAATTTCTTTTCTTTGCGCGCTGAAGGAAGAGCGGAAAGCATCAAAGTAAGACAGACTTCCACAGAGCTGTTGCAAAACATGTTCATGGTTTGCTGAGTATTCTGAGAAGCGAGGTCTCTCAGGATACACAGATTCAGGTGGACACATATGGTGTCACGTAACAGTGTATTTGCGTTAGTTTGGAAAGTGTCTTTTTTAAAAACAGATTATGGTAGTTGAGCATCATTTATTCTTCTTTAACGAAAGTATGTCATTTTTTGAAGCTCAACTATTTTACACTTGCTTCTAGCGGATTTTTTATACTTGTGTGATGCTCGACGTTCTTACATTTATTTTCAACTAATTTCTGATATATTTTTTGACTTAACCTTTGTAGGGCGTGTTTATCCTCCGAACCATATCTGTCGTCGGCTTACCTATTGTTTAAATCTCTACCAAACTTCTGAAGATGCCAGATTAATGTGTTGAGACCGGTAAAATGAAATAAAAAATTTCTCTGCAGCTGCTAACTGATTTTTATCTTGATGAAAAGAAGATGCACTGCAGCTGCTGAACAAAATGTACGAAATCGTTTAAATATCTGGGCGTAACGTTGCAAAGCGATATGAAGCAAAACTACCGTGTGAGGATTGTGGTAGGGAAGGCGAGTGGTCGACTTCGGTTTACTGGGAAAATTTTAGGAAAGAGTGGTCATTTGCGAAGGAGAAATCATATAGGACGCTAGCGCAACCTGTTCTTGAGTTCTGCTCCAGTGTTTGGGATCCGCACATCGGACTAAAGGAAGACACTGCAGCAGTTATCCAGAGACGGGCTGCTAGATTTGTTACAGGTAGGTTCGAACAACACGCAAGTGTTACGGAGATGCTTCGGAAAAGCAGATGGGAATCCCTGGAGAGAAGAACACTAGTGAGAAAATTTAAAGAACCGCCATCTGAAGCTGACTGCAGGACGATCCATCTTCTGACAACATACATTTCGCGTAGGGTCCTAGGGGCCCCGAAGATAACATACGAGAAATTACGAGTATTACGAAAACGTATAGATAGTCTGTTTTCCTAGCTCTATTTGCGAGTAGAATATGAAGGGAAACGACCAGTAGTGGTACAGGATGTTGGATGTGGAGTATGTGTGCAGATGTAGATGTAGACGAACGAATTCATATTCGGTAGTGGTAAGTTCTTAAGATATGGCAAGCATTAGATTGAGGAGACATTTCTTAACTGCATAAAGCTGTTATATTGAAAAATTCATTATGTTCGACTGGTTTCTGTCATAAATCGTCACCAGGTAGACCTGCAACGACTGTGATGGAAGCGCATTAGTCAGGCTCTTGAACATGGTGATATAAATACGTAGATTCATTCGTAACAGAACAAATGCAAATACTCAGAAACGCTATCAACATAATATGACATCGAAAATATAGGTAGACCACATGAACCACTTGCACAAAGCAACGTGGTTTTACAGTATGGTTCAGTTTGTTGACATCAGATGAACAAGTTATGACTGACCGTTGTATAACGAAAAAGTGGCTCTAAAATAATAAAAAAAACAGTAAAATAGAAGGTTACGTTGTCATAAAATAGAGCAACAACACTACTCTCTTACCTGGATAATTCATTAGCCGACTAAAACATGGGAGGAATGTAATAGCCTATTGGTGATTTTGTTTTCAGAGTGACACACACATAAAGCCGGCCGAAGTGGCCGCGCGGTTCTGGCGCTGCTGTCTGGAACCGCGAGACCGCTACGGTCGCAGGTTCGAATCCTGCCTCGGGCATGGATGTGTGTGATGTCCTTAGGTTAGTTAGGTTTAACTAGTTCTAAGTTCTAGGGGACTAATGACCTCAGCAGTTGAGTCCCATGGTGCTCAGAGCCATTTGAACCACTTTTTGACACACACATAAACCTGCGTAAACTGCATTAACTTCTCAATAAAACCACTTCTTTAGCTTTATGTATGAGCTGTGTAACGAAGTCTTTAATTAAGCAATTTGGTTCTCTTCTTCCACAGTACTACGAAAAACGAATTTAAAGTTTTTCGCACAGCTTGCTGCTGTGGGTACGCAATAGTAGCTTGACGCGTTCTTAATCATGTTCTCAGTCAGTCCATTACTTTGCTGAGTCCATAAACTCCCTGTTGTATCTGTTTAAAGCGCTTTGGACTACGTCGCACTTACAGCGTGTCTCTTCTGTGCTTGTGTACGGTCGCACTCTCGCTTAACGGACAGCGCTGGCTCGCAATCGCTGCGTCGCGCGGGGTCGAATCAATGTGGCACATTGAAACTTTATTAAAACTGCAAATTTGCTGTCGTTATTAATACACAGCAAATAGCTAGCGACCGCGCAGCATACTGCCAAAACCAATTCGCAACATATTTATTACGGCTTTATCCTATTACACGTCAGCGTAACGGGATTACAGTTACTGCTTTGAACTAACACTGGCCCCATTTAAGCAATTACCCTGTCCGCCTGGTTCAGGTTCTTGCCGCCATACTGCAACAGCGCTCTGTCCAAGCGGTCATCTCGCCGAACTGAAGGTCGTGGCGTGGTCCTAATCGATGTTGGATGTGGAGCGTCAGTGACAAAAATGAACGTCCGCAGGAGAGGATTAGCTGGAGGCAGTTTTAAAAATCGTGAAGAGCTCAGAAGAGATGGGAAAGATTTGGCAGCGATGTTTCACTGCTAGCTTATCGCAGCTGAATTCTCACTGTTAAACCTTGGCGCAGTTCATCCCTACATTAAAAAAATGTACGAGGTGTGGCTATAAAATAACGAGATTGATGTTGTCACAGAGCAGTACGCAGGCAGCAAAGATGAACCACCAATATCTGCGAAGTGTGAAGCCTTCTCAGTGGAATGCGGCATCTCTGGTGACTGTAGGCAAAGCGGTGTGGCCGTAGCCTTTGTTTGTGTAAGAGATGTTATTTTCTTTTGCCGGAAATATTAAAAGTTTAGTAATATAATAACGAATTATCGTGAAGTTTCACATCAAAAAAACTCTTGCTGATACCTATCTTTTACCAAAAGGACTATATGACGAAGACTGTTTATCACGAACGCGAGATTTTGAGTGGTCCAAGCGTTTCCATGATGGTCAAGATGACTCATGCCCGGGACGCACTTCTACATTAAAAACAGATGCGAATATAGAAAAATTAGGTAATCTGGTTCCGTCTGATCGTCGATTGAGTACTCAGTCGAGTGCTGAAACTGCAGTAATTGACAAAGAATGCATAAGGCAAATGTTACATAACCAGTTTAACACGAGAAAAGTGTGCGCCAAACTTTTGCCGAAAACTGTCCGCACCTGAAGAAGCTCGTGAAGATGTTCTAATGATCCTAATTCCTTGAGAAGAGTGATAACATGTGAAGAATCTTGGATTTTTCACTTATGATCCAAAAATTAAGCGCCAATCCATGCCCTGGAAGGGCCCAATTTCAGCAAGAGCGAAAAAATCTCGAATGAGCAGATCAAGATTCAGAGTGGTGATGGTTATTTTTTTCGATATTCAAAGCATTGTCTTCACAGTCCGCTCTACATGTCTTAGACATCTGTAACGAGATTTCCAAATACCCTGTATGGAAAAGATTGACAAGACGAACGGACAGGGTGATGGACACGACTTCAGACGTCACGGAATAGCTTCCATGGTACTAGAGGGAGCTCTAGAGGATAAAAACTGTGCTGGAAGAGATTGGAATAGCTCAAGCGAATGGTTGAGGACATAGTTTGCAATTGCTACTCTGAGATGAAAAGTTTGGCACAGGAGAGGAATTCGTGGCGGGCCGCATCAACGCAGTCAGAAGACTAATGACCACAAAGATCGTTTTATAGGTACGGAATGATCAACCGGTGGTGTCATTCCTCTTCTGCACATTTTGTTTTTTCGTGCCCGTCTCGGCCCTCGCCTCCCTCTCGCTGTTCTAGACGCAATAGTGCTCGCCCTCTCTCGGACCTGCCTCCCGGGTCGTGGCTGGACACAGAACTGAAGCGCCTCTCTTAGCCGCGGGTCTGCGGTTTCCGCACCGTACCGCTCTCCACTGGCCAGCCGCCATTCGGATTTCGCCGCCGGCGACCGGAAAACAGGATCAGCGGCCGGCGACTGGAGAAACCTATTCCAGCCGGGCCGCGCAGCCGCTGCGATCCCATATTCGGCCGAGCGCGCACCGCCGCGCCGCCGAATCGCTTTCTGTCCGGCGCGCTTTCAGCCGTCGACGGCGCGGCGCCGCTGTCGGCAGACAACGCCATTAAACGGGCCGTGTCCGATGGCATTAGCCAGGTTCGCTTCTTTCGTCGCGCCACTGCCGTCTGCTGCTGCTGCTGCTGCCGCCTGCCCGGCCCGCGGCGTTCGTGCTCGGTGACCGCAGACAATGTGGCGGCCACGTGCAGGGAACGGCCGAGAGACCGGTCCGGCACCGCTGCCCAGTCGGCTCCGAGCGCCTCGATTATATTAGCTCGCCGAGTCCGTCTGCCGTCACTAATTCAACTCTGTTCTACTGCTTCTCACCTCCTCCAATATTTCACTTGTCTCGTCCTGCTGTTTACATTCTTCCTCAACTGAAACTTCAGCTTGAAATTAATGCATTATTTGGTAAAAGTTTAGATCGTGGCCAGTACTGTACTCAACGTGTTTCGTGCTGCCGTGTTGTGGGCGCTCGCCGTGAGGGGGTGAATGTTAGCTGCTGGTTCTCCGCAGCGAATGAGAGAATAGTGGTCAGACGACGTGTTACCTGGCGTACCAGCAGGGGTAGGAATATTGTCACATTGTCACGTCAGTATAGATGCGCAATCAGATACTTCTCGGAAGAGAGCAGCGACCGACTGTATTCGCCGGAGTTAATACGACATCTGCCGTAGTAAATGAGTGTTGCGTAAGATATGGCGGAAATGAGAACCCACCAGGATGTGAGAAGTACATATTCTCCGACGGTTGAGTGTCTACTGAATACTTATATGAACTCTTCAGCAACTGTATCTCACATTCGTGACATGAAATCACATTCCTTAGCTTCGGCAACTCACAGTTTCCTTCCAGTGCAATCTAAGCCTCCGGTTACGCTACAGATAGCCCTATGAACGCATGGTTCATTCAGAGAGAGCTTATTTTCTCGTACCCATTAGTCAGCTTCGCCACTCTGAAAAAAGAGTGTCACTTTTCAACCTAACGTAGACCTCGGGCTATGCTACAGATCAGTCTGTCACCACAGAGATGCTTGTTTTGACGCACACATTCGACGGCGTCGCCAGTACGCAATAAAATTGTCACTTTTGAACTTAACCTACAAGTCGGGCTACGGTATATCAGTCTATCACCACAGCCTTCAATCCGAGACAAAGCTTTTTTTTACGTAAAATATATCTTGCCTTCGCCAACACACACAACCAAATTATCTCCTGAATCCAACCTAGACTTCGGGGTATGCTACAGATCAGTGTATCGCCGCAATCTCCAGTTAGAGAGAAAGCTTGTTTTGACAACACGTTCGGTACGGCATTGACACTCCCACAGTCTTCAATCCGAGACCAAGCTTCTCTTTACGTGACACATTCGTTGGTTTCACCAAAACGGGACGAAATTATCACGTTTCAGGCTAACCTAGACCTTGGGCTGTGATAGAGGTCAGTCTATCAAAACCACCTTCAGAGAGAATACATGTTTTGACGTATACATTCGACGACTTCGCCAATTTGCAAAGAAAATTGTCACCGTTGAACCTGAACTAGACCTCGGGCTATGCTATACACTCAGGCTATGTTACTCAGCAACCTGTCACCGCAGCCTTCGTTCTAGGTAGCCATTAAAGCAATGTAGAACTTTTCCACGAGCACATGATGATATCAGTTTTGACACTAGAAATGCGGTGCCTCTTTTCTATCTCTGTTTGGTTACGTCAAACTATCATCTCATTGGCTATGTTAAACTATTGTCAGCCTACGACCAGAAGATCGCCGTGACGGGCGCTAGACCCGATTTAGACTGACTGACCGAAAGATCTGCATGTTACAATAATGTCGTGCAGCGGTTTGGCTGCTTGGGAAATTGAGAGTCAGCAGCGACCCTTTCGTGGGTAGGAGAGGAGGCGAGGGGCCTGTGCGTTGGTCGATGCAGTTGAGGTGTCAGAAGTGTTGCGCTTGTGAAGTCGGGAGTGAGTGATACTAAGCGACACATTAAGTTGTTTTCAGGTTTTGTGGGAAAGGGAGCTACTTAATGAGCGAGCACACGCTAAGGTGGACAGGGTTCACGGGGATATCAGTTAATTCGAAGTAATGTTTGATAATAACTAGACGCACTTGGTGAATTCATGTTCCATTTGTTCCACTGGAAACTTATTTTGTGTGTGTGTCCTTCTTCTCCCTTTTAGCTTTGGATTCTTATCCAGGAGCTTCACAAATGCCTTGGTGCATTTGGTCGAGAACAGAGGGTAGATTTTGCAGGAGTCCGGACGACACCCCTTCGGCCACCATTTGTATGCGGTGGTTGCCTCCGTGCTGGAACCGCGCCCCCACTGCGATATTTCGCAGCTCCTGGGCGGCAGATGAAGATATCGCAGCTGGGCGCCCTCTGGCGGCCGTATCGTACTTTTAAATGAGGCGAGCGGGCGCTTCCCCCACGGCGCGCCGGCTGCCTAGCGAATACATTACCCCGCCGATCGGAGGGATACGCAGCGCGCGGACTCGCGGTGCCGCGAAATCTGTCGCGCGGTCGTGCCCGGCTTATGCTAATGCTAGCCGCGACTCCGGGCTAGCTGGCCCGCGCTGCTGCTTCTGGACCGTCTGGGGTATTAATGCCGCAACGGAGACCCGGCCCCGTACTCTCCCAGCCGGAGAGAGGGAGAGAGAGGGAGCTCCGTATGTAACGCGATACGCGAAACGAGATCCTACACGCCAACTCCGCCGCCGCCGCCGCCGCCGAGACGCTTAAAAACAAAAGGAACGCGACTGTGGGCGGCCGGCCCCCTCGGCGAATACGTAAGGAAAATAGTTGCTGCTGCTTTATAATTCCGTGTTTTGAATTCACGAAAAGTTACCGTCCTCTCCCACGCTCTCCGTCTTTCTTTCTTTTCCCCTCTATTTCTCCGCTCTTACGGCCGCCAACAGCTCCCGTTTCTCCGCCCTCCTTGCGATGCGAAACTTTTCGCCGTTCGAATATTTCTAGGGACCTCTCCGGGCGGAGACGCAGTTATAAACTTTATTCCCGAGAAATGCGTCTTTCTCTCCGCCAGAGCTGCCGCTCCACCTGCGTTTCGCCCCACCTTGTTGCGACCTCGGCGGGTTAACGATATTCTCCGCCGAAGCGCGAGACGTGTTATTAAGAAGCCGACGATTTCGGGCGGAGCGGCAACCGCATAGCGGCGGATCCAATAATTTTTTTTGCGCCATATCCCAGGTGTGGGTAGGTTTTAAATATGAAATCGGAGCGATAAATACTAAAAGGCGAAATAAATCCGATTCTGTGGAGTGGTGCGGTGCATCCAAAAAAATATTGCCTCTACTTTCAGGTCGAACGTGTCTGTGCTGTGCCGAACAGAAGTTATAGGAGCCTGTAGCCGGCGATATTTTAATCTCTCACGAAGCGAGCCGCCGGCAACTCAACCTCCATCCCTGTTCCACTCGGCAGTACAAGTTCTGTGGCTCATCTTGTGTGATTTCCGACAGCGGTAGGTGATGAGAAAGGAACATTGGTTGAGTAGTACAAGCCACGTTTTTCCACAGCCACTACACTCTTGGCTACATTCGAAAAGCTCTGAGCTCCTAACGCAGAACTGCATTTTTCTTAGGCACTCACAACTAACTATAACACAGGGTGGGGTGATGGAACTGGCCTAGAGAAAGTGTTGCAGGGTACAAATAAACACATTAGACGACAGCAAATACGATACTAACCTGACTATAGCAGATACTGAAAGTGACCACCATTCGGAATGTTTTTTTGACTTGTTCAAAACAGATCCTGTCTGATGCAATTGTCGAACTACGCGTTTCCCTGGCACTCTTCGCTGGCACTTTGACACAATTAAACTTCTCAACAAACAACTGAACACACCTTTACCCACACTGGACTCGCATTCGGGAGGACGATGGTTCAATCCCGTCTCCGGCCATCCTGATTTAGCTTTTCCGTGATTTCCCTAAATCGTTTCAGGCAAATGCCGGGATGGTTCCTTTGAAAGGGCACGGCCGATTTCCTTCCCAATCCTTCCCTAACCCGAGCTTGCGCTCCGTCTCTAATGACCTCGTTGTCGACGGGACGTTAAACACTAACCACCACCACCACCACCACCACACCTTTACCACTACTTTGTTGTCACGTAACTTACCACGACGAACACCTGCTGTTTCAATATGAATACCATCGTCCCTTTTGCAACGCTCCACTCACACTGACACAGCCCGCACTACGCTCTGAACCGTTGTGGATCACGTGGCAGGTTCGTCACGGGGTGTAGTTATATGCATACAGTCACGTGCAGTCGTATCCACTCGTCCGGGTCACTTTTATTTCGCCCACCCTGTATTGTATTAGTTTACTCTCGAAGATGGACAAAAGAAAATTATTGAAGGCTATGGCGAAATAAAGGGAAAGACTGTGGACAGGGCGTCATGTTCGAAGTTTTTCCCGTCTTTGAAGCTGTCGCAGGGTAGTAAAGCGTAGTGTAGGCAAACTAATACAGGAATAGTAAAATAAAACTGGTCAGTGAAATATTTAATGCATCTTAAGACAGGGAGCTCAAATTACGTCAGCTGCCCTGGATGTGTGCGTTGCAAGTTCAGCTGCCTGTCGTACGGTGCATGAAACTCATCGGAATATCGTGTCATTTCGACGAATTCTCTCAGCGGTAAATCGAAAAGCTTTATATTTAATTAACAAAGGAACACGACAAAATTGTAACGTAAGCAATTCTTCTAGCGGACTTGTTGTATCTTTTAAGTGTATTGCCAATAAAATGCAGTCTTCCGTTCATCATGCGTACAGCATATTCGATACGATTGTTGCAAATTAAGCTGGTCCTAAATACAATATCATCAGCTAGTTTAAGATCCGCTGCTTCGCTCGCGCAGGCTTAAATTGAGGACCAACTTAAATTGCAACAATTGTATCGAATATACTGTACGGAACCCGAACGGAAGGCTGTATTTATTGTACTTAAAAGGTACAACAAATCCGGTAGAGAAACTGCCTACGTTACTATCTTCTCGTGTTCCTCTCTGAATTAAGTATGAAGCTCTTCGGTTTCCAGACTTTCTTTGTTTTCCATTAATAGATTTTTTATGTTGTTCAGAAATTGCCAAACCTTCAATACCTTTCACGCTAATTAAGACCATCTAAGCATGGTCTTTTCCGAATGTACTTCTCACCAAAATGTGATTCTGATAACTGAAGCCGTAGGGTTTGTTTATCGTGCCTTTTGCGTTCCTGTGATGATATTTTCATATAAATCTTCATCCTCTATCACATATTTCTTTTTATCTAAAAGAGAAGTGAAATATCAATTTCCGTAGAAGTGGTTGAATTTTCAGAGACAGTGAGATATGTATTACTTATTTCTAACAGAAAAATTTCTGATAGATTTAGCTTTGAAAATGCTTTCATAATAAAATAATTTTACAAGATTTTTCGTTCCCTCTCTCATTCCCTTAGGAGATTGAATTTCCAAAAAACTGAAAGACTTTTTTTTTTATTTCTACCCGAGAACTCAGATACCGATTTTGATAGACGTAGTTTTGAAAGCGCTGTAGTAGTTCTTTAATAATTATTTATTTTCAAAAAAGCTTTCCCCCACTATTTTAGTGGCTGAATTCCCAAAAATGCTGAAACATGTATTTCTTTATCTCTGACCGAGAAACCAAATAACATTTTTCTTAAGTGCAGCTCTAATTGCCTTAATAACGATATATTTTCAGAAACTTTTCAGTCCGAATTTCACCCCATTAGGGACGTAATTTCAAAGAAAAGAAAAAATATTTTTAAAAGACGGCCACAGTATAAGATCAACACTCTTTGCAAATTTCAAGTTTCTTCTATCCTTAGCGGTTTATGCTGAGCAGTGTTGAGTCAGCGAGTGAGTCAGTCAGGCAGGACATCGCCTTTTATATACAGAGATTTAGCTGAATTTGATACTTCTAAATGTGTGTTATTGATCATGTATGTCTAACATAAATTCAGCGGAATTCAAAACTAAACCCATGTGGAAGAACTAACACGCATTGTAACTGTTTCATCCAGCCCTCAACTAGTACATTTTCAAAAGCAATGCACATACAGTGCTGGTTAATACAATGAGCCAGAACCTACCAAGTTTTCACCTGAGTATCGCCACGGGAAAATGGATAGATTACATCTGTGGTAAGTCTAATTTTTATTGGTCACGACGAGAGCTGGATGTACCGTGGTCGCTTGTGACAAATCAGACGCCACGTGTCTCACTGTTGAGCTCTTGACGGAGTACTTAGTAGAGCACTGTTTTACCCGCGACCTGAACAACGGACGGGCCACCAGAAGCGGTTTGTCGGTGGGCGCAGAGCAGCTGCAGGAAGACGACGGCGCGAGCGGGGTTTCCGCAGCAGGCCGAGGATGAAGCCCGCCGCGGCGTACAATATTCCGGAACCACGGGCTCCGGAAGGCGCATATGCCGCCTGGCTTAGGTCTCATATTTAACACGCTTCCCAGCTACTTCCGCGGCTTCCGTCACATGTTGATGCTTTGACGCGCGCGCTCAGCCTCCTACCAGTGAACAAGCTGCGAATCCTGTCCCTCTCTCCTGATGCGCGATGGTTAGTTGACTGTAACTGCGAGTGCCGGAGTGGTGCTGCTGTCTGGCACTCCCCAAAATCATATTAGCGGGCTTCTCGACGCTCAGCACTTTCATACTCAGCAATTAATGGATCACTGTGTCTTCCATTCTGGAAAGCCCACACAGTAATGACGCACTTCGTGTATGTCATAGACAATTTGGAGTTGCTCTTCCGAACAGCAACAGCCTGTTAATAAGCTTCTCACGTATAGTCGAAAACACTTTGGGAAAACAGCGATCAGTTTCACAATTGTACTAAGAAAAACAGTCTAGATCTCACAAATCACATTTATTAGTGACCGTTTTCAGTCCAAAGGTGAACCATCTTTAGACTGTACGCCACATTTGGTGTGTAGAGACAGATCCACAGTTCAGGAACTGCAGAAGTCTCCAGATGCTGTCAGCTGTCCTACGTATGGAGTACGGTCTGAAGATGGTCCGTCTTTGAACTGAAACCGGTCACCAATAAATGTGATTTTTGCGATCAGTATGGTTCTTCTAGATACGATAAACTTCTCATTAAGCTGATGTTATGTCTTCACTCGACTTCATTTTCGATATGACGAGAAGTTTAATCGCTGTAGGTAGGATTTTCTTTGATAAGCATTTAAAGGGAGTGCCCACCCACTGTCGAAGCTGAAAATTTAGTGTCCATCGATGTATGCGTAGAAAATGCTTAGAAAGGCCAAATTTACTGGATCGAAATGCCATCAGAAAAGACGATAAAAAAGCGCAGGGTTTTGTTGAAGAAGATAGAAGGACCAAATAATTTATATGGAGGGACCAACTGAAGAATACTCAATCGTTGACGTGAAGGAATGTTGCTGTATTGGTCTTCAGTAGAAAGACTGGTTTGATACAGCTCTCAACGCTAGTCATCTGTGAATTAATACTGCAACCTTCATCCATTTCAATCTGCTTACTGTATTCATGTCTTCGTGTCCCTCTAGAATTTTTACGCCCTCCCCTTCTCGTCCCCCCCCCCCCCCCACGCGCACACACACACACACACACACACACACACACACACACACACACACTTACCTGCATTTACAAACTAGCGGTTCCTTGATCCCTCAGGATGTATCCTATGAACCGAGCCCTCTTTTTTACCCAAGTTCTGCCATAAATTTCTTTTTTCCCGTATCGTTTAGTACCTTCTCATCCGTAACTCAGCCTACGTATCTCATCCTGAACGCTCTTCAGTAGGACCAAAATTCAAGGAGCTTCCTTACAAAGCGATATTTCAGATAAATACTTCAGAAAAGACTTCGTAACATACGTATGGTAGATTTAACAAATTTCTCTTCTTCAGAAACGCTTTTGTTGCATTGCCAGTCTACATTTTATATCCTCTCTACTTCTGCCATCATCGTTTATTTCACTACCTAAACAGCAAAACTCAACTATTACTTTTGCTTTCTCAGTTCCTAATTTCCACGGCGTTCCTGACTTAATTCGACTACACTCCATTACCATTGTTTTACTTCTATTGATGCTCATTTTATAATCTCTTTTCAAGGCACTATTCATTCCGCTCAGCTGCTCTTCCAAATCCTTTGCTGTCTCTGACAGAAGTACATTGTACTCAGTAAACCACAAATTCTTATTTCTTCTGCCTGAACTTCAATTGTCTTCCCGAATTACTCCTGGTTGCTTTTCCTACTTGCTCAGTGCACAAACTGAATAGCATGAGGGCCAGGTTCCAAGCCTATGTCACGCCCTTTCATACCTTTCGACTCTTACAACTGCATTCTGCTTTCTTTATTAAAGAATACAGTGTTAAAAAGAAGAGTAGCAAGTGTTGTTTTTGCTCGGTCCTAAGCGATCGATTAGCGAAAGAAGAAAAGTGGTCCTAGTGCGATGCCTTGTGGTACTTGGAATGCAGCGAATATTAGGTGTCGAGGGCAATAGACTACCTGCCGAAAGCAGCACGGTGGACGAGTGTGGCAGAGGGCCGGGGACAGCTGGCGCCGCGGCCACGAAGGGCTGCAGGGCTCGTAGGGCTTCCAGGGCGCACCCCGCGCCGGCCACCTGACGGCGGCTCGGGTTACTGACCGCCGAGAGCCGAGCGCCCGCCGCCGTGGCGTCGCCAGCCAGCCCGGCCGCTGATTTACTGGCGAGACCGCAGCTAAATTAAAGCGTTATTCATAGCGCGCTGTGTCGGATTAGGGCCATGTGGTCGCCGGATAACTCGGCAACAAAACCGTCCCTCCCCTATCTCGCAGCGCCCGCGCACACACCCCTACCTTGCGCGCACACCGACCGCTCCGCAACATTAACCTTCCTTTTTCGGCCCTTCTATTTTTTTAGCCTCTCAACCCCCCCCCCCCCCCCCCCCCCTGGCCGCTTCACCTGCCCTCGTCGCTAAAATAACCAGAGTGTTTAGATTCAATTACAGCGCCACTATCGCTAAAGGATGGTCAGTATGTAAATTTAAACGGAATTAGCTGATGCATATTACATCGAGGCGCCATTAAGTGTGACGCATTGTTCCCGCGGCCAGCTCAGCCGAGGTGAGCCGGAGTGGTGCCCGGGGATTAACTTGGACCGCGATCCCAAGCCTCTTACGTCGCCCCCGCTGGACGCCTGTTCCGGGCCCGGCCCGGCGCGCTATCTCCGCCGGAGCGATTGCCGAGTCCCGGGCTAAGCCGCCGGCTGATGCAGTCTGCGCTGGCGTCCAGCGCTAAACGGCCACCTGTCCGAGTCGTCACTGGCCTGCGTTCTCTTTCGCTTTACGGCACCCGCGCTACAACAACACGGCGCGGTGCTGCCTGAAAAGAGCCCCACTGCGGTTCTTGGCTGTACGGCAGCATTTCGTACGTTTTGAGTGGCTGCAGCAAGTAAATTAATTAGTGACAGGGCCCCTTAGATGAGAAGGACTACGACGACACCCTATTCTTGATCTAACGTAAATACAGAAAAAATGCGGTCAGTCGCTTTTGGAATATTTATTCATCCCCACTTCTCAAGTCTTTGCAGGGACATCACGAATGAGGCACACACGTGTTTTAAATCACCACTCTGGCTACTATCTAAAATGGTTCAAATGGCTCTGAGCACTATGGGACTCAACTGCTGAGGTCATTAGTCCCCTAGAACTTAGAACTAGTTAAACCTAACTAACCTAAGGACATCACAAACATCCATGCCCGAGGCAGGATTCGAACCTGCGACCGTAGCGGTCATGCGGTTCCAGACTGCAGCGCCTTTAACCGCACGGCCACTTCGGCCGGCGGCTACTATCTGCGTGACGAGAAGATAGGAATCAAAAGTGTAAACAAAATAGTGGTTTTCATTCTATTGGACATACAGGATGTCCGAGATACAGGTATACAAAAACAAATGGTTCAAATGGCTCTGAGCACTATGGGACTTAACTTCTGAGGTCATCAGTCCCCTTGAACTTAGAACTATTTAAACCTAACTAACCTAAGGACATCACACACATCCATGCCCGAGAGAGGATTCGAACCTGCGAGCGTAGTGGTCGCGCGGTTCCAAACTGTAGCGCCTAGAACCGCTCGGCCACTCCGGGCGGCTATACAAAGACATCGTACTTCAGTACCTGTTAAGGTTTACAGCTTCATCTGTCCAACAGTGTACACAGGTGCTCAAACATTTTTATGAAAATTGGTAAAGTTCAATGTGGGCACCATTTGTAACTCGACAGATATCGATACGGTACTCCACTCCTCCCCACATGTTCATAAGCTTGACAGGTGTTACGGCCTCTAGTGCGGCGTAGATCCGTTGTCTCAAATCTACCGCGTCTCGAACCTTTGTTTTGTAAACAATGTCCTTGATAAACCCTCATGCAGTGAATTCCATATCGGAAGACCGAGGGATCAGGCAGTGGGACGCTCAAGAAACGTCTCATGGAGAAATGTGATAACATCCCTATTGGACGGGGACCCCATTCTGCTGGAAAATGACGTCGGCAGGAATCTGTGGACTTGCACAGTTCGCCAACATACCGAGATATGTGTGCTCTCTCACTGGCGCATACGCCATGCGACTCAGCACTGTTTACGAAATGCTGAGGATCATATCTTGGAGAGTGTCTCTATCGATTGCGTATTTAACCAAGAACACAAAATGTCAAGTTCCTTCGTACAAGGATTTGTTTGTGTATACTTTTAGCCTGGACAACCTGTACAGTCGATAGCCACAGTTTTCATTCAATTGCACATAATCGTATAGTCGCAAACCTCACATGATGTACATAGAACGAAGTTCAGAATACGATCTTAAACGGTGTCACTGTGGTGTGGATCCTTTCGTAAAATGGCGGAATATGGCTACTTTTTACGTGTAATTTCAGAATGACATGAAATACAGATGTTACAAATGCGCTTGATAATGACGCTTAGTCGAAATTAATCACACGATTAAATAAAAATCGCATTACAGCCTTCTACGAACCACGTTCACATTTATTAAGCATCTGGAAGCTGCGGATCTCCACATATACGAAATTTTTGAAAACTTTTGAAATAATTGAAAGCAAAGAGACTAGTTCATTGTCATCACGAAATACAGTATCAGAGGTGTATGAATGAGATGGGAAGGCAATCATATAAACGAAGGCGTTTTACAGTCAGCGAAATATTTCCGTGAAATTTCAACCAACCACCTCCTCCTTCGAATGCGAAAATATTTTGTTGTCTTAGTTTTAGAAATAAGAGAAATCATACTCGTTCACGACAAAGTTTTAGGTATTTATGATTCCAGCATGTTAGTCGAGAGTAGAACGGTACAAATATACGCTACGTGATGAAAAGTATCCTGACACCTGGCTGAAAATGACTTACAAGTTCGTGGCGCCCTCTATCGGTAATGATGGAATTCAATATGGTGTTGGCCCAGCTTTAGCCTTCATGACAGCTTCCACTCTCGCAGGCATACGTTCAATCAGGTGCTGGAAGGTTTCTTGGGCAATGGATCAACGTAGGCCTTTGCTGCGATAGTGCCACGCAAAACAAAACGCGGTGCAAGCCCCCTCCATGAAAAACACGACCACACCATAACACCACCGCCCCCGAATTTTACTGTTGGCACTACACACGCTGGCAGGTGACGTTCACCGGCCATTCGCCATACCCACACCCTGCCATCGGATCGCCACAGTGTGTACTGTGATTGGTCACTCCACATAACGTTTTTCTACTGTTCAGTCGTCTAATGTTTACGCTCCTTACACCACGCGAGGCGCCGGCCGAAGTGGCCGAGCGGTTCTAGGCGCTACAGTCTGGAACCGCGCGACCGCTACGGTCGCAGGTTCGAATCCTGCCTCGGGCATGGATGTGTGTGATGTTCTTAGGTTAGTTAGGTTTAAGTGGTTCTAGGGGACTAATGACCTCAGATGTTAAGTCCCATAGTGCTCAGAGCCATTTGAACCAAGCGAGGCGGCGTTTGGCATTTACCGACGTGATGTGTGGCTTATGAGCAGTCGCTCGACCATGAAATTCAAGTTTTCTCGTCCCCCGTCTAGCACTTGCAATGGATACTGATGCAGTTTGGAATTCCTGTGTGATGGTCTGGATAAATGTCTGCGTATTGCACATTACTGACCTCCTCTACTATCGGCCGTCTCTGTCAGTCAACAGACGAGGTCGGCCTGTACGCTTTTGTGCTGTACGTGTCCCTTCACGTTTCCACTTCACTATCACATCGGAAACAGTGGACCTAGGGATATTTAGGAGTGTGGAAATCTCGCGTACAGATGTACGACACAAGTGGCACCTGACCACGTTCGAAGTCCATGAGACCCGCGGAGCGTCCCATTCTGGTCTCTCTCGATGACTAATAACTACTGAGGTCGCTGATTTGGAGTGCGTGGCAGTAGGTGGCAGCACAATGCAGCTAATATCAAAAACGTATCTTTTTGGATGTGTCCGGATATTTTTGATCACATAGTGGAATTTTGAAACGACTTTGCGCCAAGCATTTAAGTGTAATTGTCAGAGCAATATGCGTCTGCATCCATACTCCTCAGACCACTGTGAAGTGCGTGGTAGAGGCTGCTTCCCATTGTACCAGGTGTTGGGCTTCTTTCCCGTTCCATTGATGTACGGAACATGGGGAAATATAAAAGCTTAAATGTCTCATATAAGCTGTCTAATCTTTTCTTCGTGGTCCCTACATAAGTCATAGTGGAGGTGTGGGGGGAGAGGGGGAAAACTGTAAATATGTTCCAAAAGTCCTCAGTTAATATAGGTTTCATGAAACTGTAAGTGAAATGCTTATTATTTCAAAAGTAATCGCCATAATTCTTAATAAATTTATCCCAGTGTGAGACAAGACGGTTCAGGAAAAATGTTTGTCTTCTTTCTTCAAGTACTGTACCAAACTGTTCAGGTTTCTTAGTATTTAGTTGACACTCTTCAGTTAGTCAGACAAACCTGTGCTGTCCTTCTTAGTATGCGTTCTCTATGTAATGTCTACTCGAAAAGAAAAGGGTCCATGCAGTTCCGAGGGTTTCCCTTGCGATCACAGACGGTGGCGACAACCATCAACCATCTTATCTTTATTTTTCTCTTTCTGTTAGTGTCCTTTGAATTACTGACATTTTTACTCAACATTTCCTGTTTCCTTTAACTAACTTGTAGTTCCCATTTTGCTGAATTTCCTTTGTGACTCGTGATAATGATTTTTCTTTGCTGAAAAAAATATTTCCTTGTAATATGCGAAAATTTAAATTACTACATGATGCAAATTGTAAAATGTACTGCCTATTTTAAAACACTACGTTTGCAGTAAATGGAGTGAATAAATATTTTCAATATCCCCTGGTAGCCGTAGCTGGTATGAGACCCACACTCGCGAACAGTATTATATGATGGATTTTGTTATCAGTTTCAAGACTGAATCCGTTTTCCCAGTATCCTATCGATAAACGGAAATCTGCCACCAGTTTTATCTATCATAATCCATCAGATGCAGATGAAACCTAAGCCATTCTTCCTGAGATTTTCACAGCTGTATCTACCAAAACGAATGCAGTATGAGTTAGGATGGAATAACAACAACATTATGAAAAGAGTAGATCCCCATATAGAGAAGACACTGAGTAGCAAATAGGCACAAGGAAAACACTGCTATACACGTAAACTTTCGGCCAAAGGGCCTTCTTCCGAAATAGAAAACACACACACACACACATTCACATCTTAGCCGGAAGATTAAATGACAGCAATCTATCTAATATTGTTGTTAATGAAATATGAGCGTTTTTCGTAAGACAGACCACGTTTTCGTCTTCTGCGTCATCATCAGTGGGTCTCCTCTCCCTTCCGAGCCCCTCTTACTATTTTTACAGTGCTTTGCACTTGGTGTTTGCGGGTAGTTGACCGCTGGCTGTCGGGCCTTACAAGACACCTGCGTTCACATGCTGGCCGACGTGTCACTTTTGAGATGGCCCCGCTATCCGCGCGGCACCTGCGCGGCGAGTGCCATTGTGGAGGCGGCGCGGCTTCCTCCGCAGGTCCGCCGCCGCTGCCGCCGAGTCCTGGACGGGCCGCGGCCACTCCACTCCACGCGCCCCACAAAAGCCCTCGCACGCTTCTCAGCCCCGGAGAAGAGCGGGCTAGAGAGGGGAAGAGTGCGGCGCCGGAAAAACCTCGCCTGCCCGCGCCGTTCCCCTCTGCCTCGCAGCGCTCCCCGAGATACTCTCTGCTGCACGAGACAAGAGAATGGAACTCCTCGCCTGTCGGCATTCTATCCACATCTTGCACGTCTGCTGACTACAGTATACACTATCACAACTGTACGAATACAAATTATTGGACATTAATATGGGGTGTAGCCACCCTTTCTTCACAGGGTGATTTTTTCCACCGTGTACAAACTCTAGCGATTGAGCGATGAGAGGATACGGCACAAGAAAGGTCTAATGAACTCCCGTCCGAAAATGGACCGTTTCCATGCTAGAGACTATTTATTCAATCATACATTGTTACAGAGACTTCGGTCTAATACGCGCTATGCCGTGCAGCCACAGTTGCAGTATGCGTTGAAAATGGTTTCCATTTGCCTCAACGCATGCGTGTACGCGCCGTAGCATGTTCCGTCTCACACGTACACATCGGCGAGGCTGCATCCGAACAGTGTCAAAGTCTGCACGAATACGCCGCTCCAGTGTCTCCAAATCTGAAATGGGTTCTGCATGCACGACACATTTGAGACGGCCCCATAACCGGAAACCGCACGGGTTGAGATCCAGCGAACGAGCATGCCATGCAACTGGACCCCTCGTCCGGTCCATCGAGCAGGGGAAGACACGATTGAGATGCGTCTGGACGCTAACGGCGAAGCGGGCTGGAGCACCACCATTGGGATTCTGCATACTATTCCACAGATGACTGTTATCGAAGTTGAAGATATCAATCTGAGTAAAGGTGGCCTCATCTGTCAATAGGATGGATGACACAAATTCCGGAATCGTGGTTGCCTGGTGAAGAAACCAGAGACAAAACTGTTCCCGATGAGGAAAGCCTGTCGCTGGTAAGCCCTGCACACGCTGTTGGTGCTAAGGGTAGTAACAACTATCATGGAGAATGTTCCACACGGTCGTCTGGCTTACCCTGTTCCGATTTTCGGAACAGTTCACACATTTTAATCTGCCAGCTGGATTCAAATGGTTCAAATGGCTCTTAGCACTATGGGACTTAACATCTGAGTTCATCAGCCCACTAGACAGAACTGCTTAAACCGACATCACACACATCCATGCCCGAGGCAGGACTCGAACCTGCGACCGTACCGGCAGCGCGGTTCCTGGCTGAAGCGGCTAGAACCGCTCGGTCAGTGAGGCTGCAAGAGCTGGATTCATAACAGTGGAGTTTCCGCTGCAGAATGAACGACTCATTCTTCGGGAAACCCCCTCTGGTTGTTGTAGGCCTCGTGGTTTTCGCGTTGGAATTGCAAAACTTGCAGAGATAGCTCTGCGCTAACGAAAGGGAAGGTTTCGACGTGATTGTCCTCGTCCCTGCCCCTTCCAAGTGCTTCAGCCTGCGACCATTTTCTCTGTCCTTGACTCCACCTGTGCTACTATACGAGTCGCGAGCGTTCTGTCGGTGTACTCAACCAGACGGGACGCGCCTTTAGCATGTAACACTTTTAAAAGTGCTCGCTAACCACTGCGGCGGAGAAGTTTCCGCCGCCGGCCGGGCGCGTGCGCTGCGGTTGGGGGCGGACCTCCCAGGCGCTGGCGCAGTCACGCCCCCGGCAGGAAGTCGTGTGCGGCAGGGCCCCCTGGATGCTTCCGGGCGCTGGCGGCGGAAGGCCGCACAGCTGGCCCACTCGCCACGGCACGCTGCACAGGCTGACACAGCGGGCGGGCACTTCTCTCTCAGTGGCGAGCTAGTCCCTCCACTCCCATGTACAAAACACTGCGAAACAAATGAGTTGTTGTGTTAAATAGCTGACGTTAAGCATGTAGAACACTGATGGTTGAAGACGTAAAGCCGGCCGTTGTGACCGAGCGGTTCTAGGCGCTTCAGTCGGAACCGCACTGCTGCTACGGTCGCAGGTTCGAATCCTGCCTCGGGCATGGATGTGTGTGATGTCTTTAGGTTAGTTATGTTCTAAGTCTAGGAGACTGATGACCTCAGATGTTAAGTCCCATAGTGCTCAGAGCCATTTGAAGACGTAAAACCAAACTAATGTCGGTTTTATTAATTCCGAACTATTCACCAATAAACTAACGGAAAAGACGAATCGAAACTTCTTTTTCTGAAAAGAATTTTTCTCCTCATAACCCATGAGTCATATTGTTGTGACTTGGCAAGACAGCCAAGCCACTAGGAGGTGAAGCCGAAAGGCACGCGTTTAAGCTCACGCAGGCTGGCGTGAGGTCTGGAACGGTTAAAAGATTTGAGTCTAGCGAATAAAGTACGTAGCTGTTGGAATACTTAACTGTAATCCATAATTGGTGAACATCGGTCTGACGGTACATGCATCACAAGATAAATAGCAATTGATAATGGCGCCTTGCTAGGTCGTAGCAAATGACGTAGCTGAAGGCTATGCTAACTGTCGTCTCGGCAAATGAGAGTGTAATTTGTCAGTGAACCATCGCTAGCAACGTTGGTTGTACAACTGGGGCGAGTGCTAGGAAGTCTCTCTAGACCTGCCGTGTGGCGGCGCTCGGTCTGCAATCACTGATAGTGGCGACACGCGGGTCCGACGTATACTAGCGGACCGCGACCGATTTAAAGGCTACCACCTAGCAAGTGTGGTGTCTGGCGCTGACGCCACACATATAATTATATGATTTTGCAGATACATTGAGTGGTATATGTGTATGTCCCCTGCAAAATGTTTTGAGAACAGAGTCACCAGTTTGAAAGTAATATATTATTATTGCTGCAGTGGTAACACCGGTTCTCGTCATATCACCCACGTTCAGCGCTTTCGGGCTTGGCTAACACTTGCGTGGGTAACCGTCCTGTTGCTGAACGCTGTTGACAAGCGGGGTGCGCTCAGCCCTAGAGAGCCATTTTTGAGGAGCTGCTTGACTGAGAAGCGGCGGCTCCGGCCACGAAAACTGACAACAGCCGGCGAGCGGTGTGCTGACCACACGCCCCTACATATCCGCATGCAGTGGCGCCTTTAGGCTGAGGGTGATACTGCGCTCGATCAGTACCGTCAGGGTCTGCTGAGATATGTTCAGACGGAGTAGAATCAAAATGCCGTTCCGACGATGGAAGTGTTCATGTATGAACAGCGAAAATGTAATAAACGATGAACGTTTTGTCCTTTCATTATTTTGTAGAATATGCCAGTGAGAAAGCTTTGGAAGAAGTTGAAAATTATGTTTAAAGTTTCCTGGGAAATTGCGAAGTGCTGTTACACTCAAATACTGGAAGTATATAGTTTACGTAATTTGCGTGCCATCTGTTATGCTGCCTGGAGATGTATACACAGTTTCCAATACTTGACTTATTGTTTTAAAGCTTTGACGTAGACAGGGTGTCCCTGGAGGAACTGGCATTACTCAGGGATATGACTGAAAGGATCAGCCGAAGCAGAAAATGTCTACTAAACGTGGGCTCTAAAGTGCATACCTTAAGAGCTATGAGCACTTCTTTCATCTTCGATACCGTGAAACAGATCTCTTCTACTGCAACCTCTTTGCTTTCCATATTTTGACAGGTGGTAGTACGGACCAAAACAAGAAAAAAATTGTTCCGTAAACATGGACTTCAGAAGGCTTACCTTAAGAACTACGAGCACGTATTCAATAGAAGAGATGTTTTCCACGGTAGCGAAGATGAACAAGTGCTCATAGTTCTTGAGGTAAGCACTTAGAGTCCATGTTTAGTGGACATTTTTTTCTTGTTTTTGTCCATACTACAATCTCTCAAAATGTAGAAAGCATAGAGGTTGCAGTAGAAGAGATCTGTTTCACGCTATCGAAGATGAAATAAGTGCTCATAGCTCTTACGAGTATGCGTTTTAGAGCTTGTTGTGCTGGGAATCCTGGCTACTCGGTTCGCTAGAAAAACAATCAAACAACTCGTATTAATGAGTTTATTTTAAATAAGAAAAGGTGTGTCGCAACCTAAAGGCGACATACACAATAATCAGTCTCCTTCAGAACAGACAACCGCAAGTCTGTGGTACATAGAGATGACTAATGCAGAGGCTATCGTTGACGCTGCTTTCAAAGTGGCTGACATTGAAGCTGCTATCCAAGTGGGCTCCACCAGTCGGGCGCAGCGCTTACGTCCTCTACCCCTACGGATCGCTGCTGTCGCGTTGTCGTCCTGGAAGGGAGGTCGGTCAGTATGCGATTGGCTGACTTCTTCTCACAGCCTTTTCTTCCCTGTCGTTCCCTACTGCCGTACCGGCGCTTGACTTTACCCATGCTTAGTAGTTTCTTTTGCTTCGAGTAATCGTTCCTGTCGTATCCCTGAATATTGGCCGTTCCTCCTGGGACACCCTGTACACCACCGAACGTACCTACATGAGCTCAGGACGGGGTCAACGAGATATACGGGCGCTGCAACGAACTTCTGACGTCACAGTAGTCGGCTTGTCCGCTACTCTTCGCGAACACTCGACTCCGTGAAGAATCCACGAGAAATCAGTATTTAATTGGAAATACACCCACTAAAAGTCTTAAAATTGTCGTGTGCTATCCACTACTTGCATGCGTTTAAACAAGGAGTCAGTAATTATTGAACTCGTCTGAAACAGTTAATGGCTCCCCGCCGGAGACGGCTACTGGTACTCCTAAGAACTGCGGTGTCAAGTGCTGTGACTTAACACCCCAGGTCTTCCTTTGTTGCGGGCCTCGGTTCAGGAGACATGACGCCAACGTTGAGATGAGTGAAAAACTACCTTTAGTTAAAATGGAGTGCAAATCACGCAGACTGTACTGGTCGAGTGTTTGATATCGATGACACTTGGCGACCTCCGACAAACTTAAAACATTCTGTTTTGTACACGGTAGTTGGATTGTTTAAAAATTTGGGGGTGGGTTTACTAGTGTAAAGCGACAAAATGAAAATCAGAAAAAAACATAACATTCACTAGGAGAAGAGTGAGCGCGGCAAGATCTGGTGAGCCTCCGATTCCAGCACACTGCGCCACAGTCAACTACTTCTCCCTGGAGCATCCCCAGCGGTGACATGTCGGGTGGGCGTGCGGGGGAAGTGGGGGGAGGGGGGGGGAATAGGAACGAAATCTCTTCCTCGTTCCTCTCTCTTCAAATGTGACTCACGATCGCCAGAGAGAGCAGTTGCCATATTCGCGGCACTAGTAGAAGGGGTTGTCTGACCGTCTCGGTGACGCATCCGCAGCCGGCACCCAGCCAGCTCTATTGTCCCGGCGCGCCGGCAGCGCCCACTCTGTCAGCGGTACCAGGCAAAGTGGAGGCCGCTACCAGATGGCCGCCCCTCGTTACCGGGCTCTGCGGCCACGGCACGTCCTCTGAGCGGCTCCCGGGGGCCGTCCGCGCTATTGATTGAGCACCTTTTCCGCCGCGCCGCGGGCACAACACGGGCCAGCAGCGGCACTACACAACACAGCACAACACAATGGGGCAGCAGAGCAGCGCCGGCCGCCCTGATTGAATCCTGCTGCGGCCACCGCCGGCTCTTCTCTGCGAGACGTCTCCGCGCCGCAATAACAACCAATTCTGCTGTTGCCCTTCCGAATGGTCCCTGCCGCTGCACCCACAGTCGCCAGCTGCCGAGTAAGCCCTTCTCTTTCACTGGCGAGCTTCAGCGAAGGTGGAACAGGTTCCGTGTAAAACTCGAGGGCTTTATTGCTGTTGGCCGTCGTCCTCCCACTACGGACATAACATTTCAGTAAATAATATGTTGTCACTTATAAATAGTCGAACAACTGACTTAGACCACTGGTTTCCAAACTTTTTGGGTCAACAGCTCTATTGACCTGAACATAAACGTCCGCGACTCTTTTCGCACATGACATCGAAAAACGCGGTAAATCAACTTACTTCTCCAATAATAATAATAATAATAATAATAATAATTCTTGATTAACTGTTGACGTAACACACGGCTGTGGCCAAACGAAACTACTTTCAGTAAATGTAAATCCATCTTGAGGTGAAGAGCGTTGGACAGTGGCAGGTCGGTGAAATGTAATAATACTATACTAACAGCTGTTATTTTTATATTTTTTACTCGGCAGGCGGCTGTTGTCACATGAGACAGCTACTGTCAAACGAACTGTTCGTTGTTGTCACATGTGTGACGAGGACACATGCTCACGAAGTTTGGAACCAGGTGCCAGTGTTCTTGCCTAGTCTTGTATATGCAGGAGAGGAGCCTTGTTTCACTCGTTCGACAGGCTTGAAGATGACGTGAATGGAATGTCGACGGGCATGGATGCGTGTGATGTCCTTATGTTAGTTACGTTTAAGTAGGTCTACGTTCTAGGGGACTGATGACCTCAGAAGTTAAGTCCCATGGTGCTCAGAGCCATTTAAACCATTTGGAACGTCGAAACTAGTTGCCGAAAGAAACAATATCAAAATAGCGGCTGATAATGCAGTATTATTGCATTGAAACTACTTTGGTCTGTCCATAACTGTGGATTGTTTCATTTCTCTCGGATAATGCACATCAAATTAGAGCACATGAAATACTAGTTCCTTTTATTACATAAATGAATAACATATTTACCCAACTTTCTTACCACAGCAGTTCAGGATCATTTATAACTCTTACCTGCTAGCAAAGCATCGCTTAATCCACTAATGAACTAACAGTTCTGTTGATGTACAGCATTCGACATTACTAAAGTTCATCGGAAACTTAGACTGTCACTGTCGTACACGATGATGTTGACTGCTGTATCTGAAGTCACGAGCTAGGCTGAGCTATGACATGTTCGACACTTTCTTGATCTCGGGTGCGAGGGCACTGCTATGCTAAGAAGGAAGCGTGGTCTTCTGGAGTGCCTCTCGCTGGATGCTGCAGGCTGCAGCGAGCCCCCGATAATGTCTGTGGTATCGATTCGCATTTCCGACTTTGGTGTGGCACCGCGATCCCTGGACTATACGACAGTAACCGTTGTTCAAAAGTAATTTGAGCAGAACACTGACATAGGTCGTGCTTGGATTGTAATAATAGTCTCTAAAGCAGAAGACTCTTTTCTCATTAAGATATTTTTGGAGTTATAATAATTTGTAACTAATGCGTACAAAACATAATAATTCTTTGTCAGTAACATTCATAGTAGTAGAATCGTCGTTATGGGTTACAAAATAGGGCATTTTCTACTTATTTTGTGTGTAACATATCATTGGAGATCTCATAATTGCAATTCGCTATTGCATAACCCATAAATTATGGCCTCCTTGGTTGGTTGGTTGGTTGATAGGGGGAGTGGACCGAACAGCCAGGTCATCGGTCCCATTGGATTAGGGAAGGATGGGGAAGAAAGTCGGCCGAGCCCTTTCAAAGGAACCATCCCACATTTGCCTGAAGGGATTTAGGGAAATCACGGAAAATCTGAATTAGGGTGGCCGGACACGGGTTTTAGCAGTCATCCTCCAGAATGCGAGTCCAGTGTGTTAACTACGGCCTCGTTTGAATAAAATATGGAGTAGTAAAATTTACGACTGTTTTGTAGCTGTGTAACATCTCCCCCCCCCCCCCCCCCCTTCTCCCTTTAGTGCTACAGGTTCAAATGGTTCAAATGGCTCTGAGCACTATGGGACTCAACTGCTGAGGTCATTAGTCCCCAAGAACTTAGAACTAGTTAAACCTAACTAACCTAAGGACATCACAAACATCCATGCCCGAGGCAGGATTCGAACCTGCGACCGTAGCGGTCTTGCGGTTCCAGACTGCAGCGCCTTTAACCGCACGGCCACTTCGGCCGGCCGAGTGCTATAGGGTTGAGGAAGATGCACAGGAAGGGGAAAATTGGTGTGTGTCCAGTCGACAACTGTGGTGTACTGAAGAAGACACCGTCTTCTAGCAGTGTTTATACGAGCAACATCGAGATACTCACGGTACTTAACACTGATGCGCAGTGTCTCGATTGCGCATCTGTGGTCGTCGCACTTTAATTAAGACGACCTGCCATAGTTTACGGGTGGACCTACCGCACGATGCAAACAGAGGCGCGCGACATTTGGCGGGCGAAGGCTCGGGCTGGTGGGTCGCCGGCGCGGCCGGGCGTTTAATCGCGGCCGTTCTCCGCCGGCAGGTGGGCGCGCCGAGGGCATTACCGTGCTGCGCTGTTTACGGCCGATTACGGCAGAAAGCGGCGGCGCAGCCGCTGCCGAATCGGCGGAAGCAATAAAGCGGATCGCCGCCTGCTCGGGCAGAGTTATGACGCCATTAAATAGCTGACCGGCCTGCGGGTGAGGTGGGGCGCTGCTCCTCCGGCTGCACTCGCCACCCATTAGGGCGATGAGGCGGGTGGCTGCCTCCAGGCCCAAACACCGATTTTCGGACCTTTTGTTTCAGACGACCGGCGACTTTGCTCGATAGTTTGCCACATAGACACACTTCAACGCTGGTTTCTAATCCGATACCACCTACTCAGCTGGAAAATAGGTCTTTTCGTTATCGTTTCGCTCGGGCAAGAGACGACGCTGTAGAATGCCGAGTCCTGTCACAAACTTTGACAACAGCCTCGCGAAGTGGCCGCGCGGTTAGAGGCGTCGTGTTACGGATTGCGCGGGCCCTCCCGCCGGAGGTTCGAGTCCTCCCTCGGGCGTGGGTGTGTCCGTTGTTCTTAGCGTAAGTTAGTTTAAGTAGTGTGTAAGTCTACGGACCGATGCCCTCAGTAGTTTGGTCCCTCAGGTATTCACACACATTTGAACAGCTTTGACAACACTGATACCATCACACTAACGAATTTTATTGACGCAATCACACATATGAATTTTCAAGGAAAATGTCAGCAGATTCTTCTTTTCCACAGCGTTTGGCTCAAACGGCTCTAAGCACTATGGGACTTAACATCTGAGGTCATCAGTCCGCTAGACTTAGAACTACTTAAACCTAACTAACCTAAGGACATCACACACATCCATGCCCGAGGCAGGATTCGAACCTGCGACCGTAGCAGCAGCGCGGTTCCGGACTGAAGCGCCTAGAACCGCTCGGCCACAAAGGCCGGCCACAGCGTTTATCACGTCTGTTACGGCGTCGCTTTTGCAGGATTTGGCAAATTTTATTTCATTATTTAACTTCGTAGCTGGGTGGTCTCCCTGATGTCACGGTCATCAAGGCAACCTAAGGCAGGGAAGTTGTGTGAATAGTGTAAACGTTGTTCTGTGCATTATCGTACTATGGTTGTGCGTGTATCGTATCCTCTGAGGCAGAATTTTGGGGGACAGCAGACATTTGCTTAAACAAGCGTGGAAAACCATCTAAAAATCACACTCAGGCTGGCTGAAATACCAATCCATAGTTGTCAATGGGCCACGCGGAATTCATCTGTGTGTGTCTAACCTCCCTATCGCGAAACCTTATGCCACTGGATATGTAAATCGCGCGAAACTTGTTCTGCCCGTCCCGCAGTCCATTGTTATTGACCGCTGGAGGACTCTGATGGGCCATTAATGGAGCCCCCGATGAATGCGGACGCTCGGTACAAACCGTGATAGGACGCTGTCATGTTGGAATATACAGTGGGGCGCCGGGAGGTACCATAGTCTATGATCCCGTGGCAATGGTTCAGCAAATACTGCGTTTATTGGAAAGAAAATGAAATTAATGAAAGAAATGACCGAATGGCATTGATGACCGGGAGTTTCCATCCGGGGGAGTTCGGCTGTCGAGGACATCACAACATCCTGTCCCCGAGCGGAGAAAATCCCCTGCCGGGAACTGAACGCAGGCCGTCTGTATAGCAGCCAAACGCGCTCACCCAACAGCTAAAGGGAAGGACTGCTGGAAAGAGGAAGTTAAAGGGACAAAAATACAGCCTATTTCACATATGGTGTTATGATGTAAGTGCCGCGTCGTGCATAGGATTGGGAAGAACAGATCAAACCGCCAGTGATGCTCTGGCCTGTTCCCCGGACTCTGGCAGGTGGAGTACTGAATCAGATGAGCTAGGAGCGGCCTTTGTAGGAAGACCGAAAAAGTTGCGCCATTTAGCCACTCATACTCGTGCAGTGAATAATCAGCAATTTATCTACTATGCAAGTTCCCTTAGTGCGAGTAGTGGAGTGAAGTGCAATCAGAATTGTGAGAACACTGCTTCAACGAAAAGTAGTTACTCCTGTTTGCAAAAGTTGCCAACTGTTTGCCTTCGAAATTCGTATCCAGACGACGGCATAGGCATTTGGATGACACAATGACCGATCTCTTCTTCGTATCTCCCTCGACCTAAAATAGAGTTAACTGTATCTCGCTACATCTCAATTCTTATGAAAATAATCCTCTCAATGTGTAAGTACTGTCATCTCGAATGAAATTCTAGAGCTCAGTCAAAACTGCGCCAGTATCCCGAAGAAAACACTAGTTCACGAAGTCAAAGTCTACATGCACCCCGAGTCCTCAACCACCGGAAACGCCCATATGAGTCACGGCCAAACTGCACTCCAGAAGTCCTCGTCCACCAAAGTGGATGAACGCTCGAACAATCACTCTTAACTTTGCAATGTTCAATTCGTGCGCCTCTCATGTTTGTGTGCTCGTAAGTTCGAAGTGTCAATGACCATCCGCTGTACGGCACGTGCTCACAATGGAAAGTACTCAGATATTATGAATAGAACGAAAGGAAACAGGACTGTGGCCTGGCACTTTTCAAAACGAAAATCAATGCATTACCGAGGAGTGATCAAGACCAAAGACTCCAGGCCTCTGATTTGGCGCTTTTCAAAACGAAAATGAACGCATTACTGAAGAATGATTAAGACCGAAGACAGTAACATGCTTGTATCTAACGATCGTTAATGTGCAGCTGCGGATAACGCTCGCTTGTAAGTAAGCAAGGCGATGAAGAGACACGAGAAAATATATGTAGCGACTTAAGAAAGTAAGCTGAAGTACTCAGCACATTATTTTTCTTGCGGGCAAATGATCTAAATTTCACACAGATTCAGCATAAAATTCTAGCAGTATATGCACCAAATGCTATGTCGCATCCAGCCGCAGTGAAATGGTGCCAAGAATTTGACCTATGCTGTACAGACGTCGAAGATGCTGATCGGTAGGTACATTCTTGTGCCATGGGATTTCCACATTTTCGGAAAGCTGAAAGAACATCTGGGGACAAAGGTAATTTCCACTGATTAGGGCTCCACGACCATGGAGCAGATTTCTACCGTCGAAGAACTGATCGATTGATAGAACGTTCTGACCATTGTTTACAGAGACTTGGTAAGTATGTGGAGAAATAGTGTCATGTATCTTTCTCTTTGTGCAGCACTTATTAAATTTACGTGCCCTGCCATTATTATGTGTAACTTATTTCACGAAGTCCCGCCGTAACTTCCGGTTGTAAGAATCATGGCATTGCAGTTCTTGTTTGTATATTTCCGGTCATCAGAAGTTATTAGAAAGCGAAACACCATGCAAGAACCCTTGGCCGCCCTGCTTGAAGGGCAATTTGTGGATTTCGGTCAGTGGGATTATTGGACCTTTCGGCGAGCTTTTCAAATGGTTCAAATGGCTCTGAGCACTATGCGACTTAACTTCTGAGGTCATCAGTCTCCTAGAACTTAGAACTAATTAAACCTAACTAACCTAAGGACATCACACACATCCATGCCCGAGGCAGGATTCGAACCTGCGACCGTAGCGGTCGCTCGGTTCCAGACTGCAGCGCCTAGAACGGCACGGCCACACCGGCCGGCCGAGCTTTTCAGTTTTATCCTTCAAGAACTGTTTATGGAGAGTTGCATTGATTTCCAGTGTTCTAGTCCATGTGGGTGCCCCACAGTGTCCATCGCAGACACCAGTTTTGGATCGGCTGTAATGAACGAATGTTAGCGTCACAAGTAACGCTCCACACAATGCAGCCGTACAGTAGTCGGGGTTGCACCATTAACCGATAGAGTTGGTATTTGGTCTTCCCATTTAGATTATTGGGACGGCGTATTCATCATCTTATTCTTGTCTTGCTTCCGTTTTTGCACCTACAGTGTAGAAGTCAGTGACTTATCCATTGTTGTTTTGTCGATGGCGACCATGGGATAAGGCTGCCCCAGTACGCACAGTGGGAAGCGAAGTATTGGTAGCACCTTCTGTTGCCAGGATTGAGAATAATCCTGTTAAAGAGAAGTGTGAAGGGCATCTATGGAATCCTTCGTGGGCCTCAACAGATCTCGGATCTTGCGGTCCAAAACAATTTCATTCAAATTAACACCGGCCGAGGAAGCCTACGGACTGATGGTCAGGTCGTTAGACGGTCGTTGTCACAAATCATCTTAGCCGTATGTACCACAACATTGTGTACTGGTTTTTTAAGCGCAGAGTTATGATAACCATTTCATTCGGGTACTCTAGAATCTACTTCGACTTGATGCGGCTTGAGAACTGCGAAAGATCCGCAGGACACGGAACGGGATAGAATTTGGCTTCCGACGCTTTGGAAGAGGACTGGAAACGCGTTCGTTTCCTGCCTCCCGCTGCTGTCGTAGCGGGCGGGACAAAAGCCTGGCTTGACACAGATGTGTGTCGCGGTCCGCTTTTAGCGGGGCGGGTCCCACAAAAGCGCGTTACGCATGCCGCCATACTGGCGGCAAACACGCGGCGAGGCGCCGCGCTGCCGCTGTTATACTGTTGCTGCTGCTGCTGCTGCTCCACCTCCGCCTGGCGCGACTGGCTCCTTTGTTTTTCTGAAAGCCTTCTACTCCTCGTCCAGCGGCGCCAGTGTGTGCCCGCCTTTGTCCTCACTAACAGGCCTGGCCGACTGTTTGCAGTGCGGTTAGCCTGCGGCGCCGCCGCTCCTGGGGGCCCACTCTAACCGCTAGTGCCTCCTCTGCTGCTGGAAGCGCCTCTTCCTTCCGCTACTCGTCTTCATCATTTGTCTCCACAACGAACTCTTACGCCGCGTTTACACACGCACGCAATTGAAGTGACGCCACAGCTTGTGGTATATTGCAGCGGCACCGTGAACTTTCAGGGCGCCACAAATTCTTCATAGTGGCACAGTTTCCAATGTGACGTCAGCTGAGACGATTCTGGCATGTTATTTGCAGGCACTATGGTATTATAGCTCAGACTAGAGTCCAATCCAAAGAAAAGGAAATGTAAATGTTGGACCCGGAAATAGATTTTGTTCAAATGGTTCAAATGGCTCTGAGCACTATGGGACTCAACTGCTGTGGTCATCAGTCCCCTAGAACTTAGAACTACATAAACCTAACTAACCTAAGTACATCACACACACCCATGCCCGAGGCAGGATTCGAACCTGCGACCGTAGCAGCAGCGCGGCTCCGGACTGGAGCGCCTAGAACCGCACGGCCACCGCGGCCGGCTAATAGATTTTGTGCTGGAATAAAATGGGGGCGGGGGAGGCAACAGAAACACTTGTAAGAGAAATAACGCTCAAAGAGAAAAATGTTGTTCGTATTGCTCTCGGGTGCCCGGGTGCAGTTGATTCGACAGCGTACCTTGCTGTCATCTTCAGGGTGATACCTATAGACGGTACCGTGGTACCGTGTTACGGCCTTTCGCTGTCAAAATCTTTCAGAAGATCGAATTCAGTATTTCGGCCTTCTGTCTGTTATCTTCTGTTTCTGTCGTCTTCCGTGGCCACCGAGTGAATGAATAGAGCATTTCGAACCGCTTATTGATTTTATGTAATACCAAAACCTCTTAGAGTTTTTATTGAGATCGTTGGACAAAAGTTTACTTTCAAAGTAACCAACTTCCAAGAACGAACTGTAAGTGAGAAGTGTATACAGGGTGTTTCAGAAGTGACATCAGTATTCAGGGATATGACAGGAATGATCGTCCGAAACAAAAAGGTCAAGTAAACATTGGCTCTAAAATGCATACCTTAAGAGCCATAAGCAATTCTTGGTCTTCGATACTGTGAAACAAATCCCTTCTACTGCAAGCTCTTTGCTTTCCACATTTTGGGAAGTTGTAGTATGGAGCAAAACAAGAAAGATATGCCCAGTAAACACGTGCTCTAGAATGCTTACCATAAAAGTTATGAGCACTTGTTCATCAGAAGAGTTGTATTTCAAAGTAGCGGAGATGATAAGATATGCATTTTAAAGCATATGTGTACTGGACATATTTTTCCTGGTTTGGTCCATACTACCACTTCTCAAAATGTGGAAAGCGAAAGAGCTTGCGCCGCCGGAATGGCCGAGCGGTTCTAGGCGCTAGTCTGGAACCGTGCGACCGCTACGGTCCCAGGTACGAATGCTGCCTCGGACATGGATGTGTGTGATGTCCTTATATTAGTTAGGTTTAAGTAGTTCTAAGATCTAGGGGACTGATGACCTGAGAAGTTAAGTCCCGTAGTGCTCAGAGCCGTATGAACCATTCGAAAGGGCTTGCAGTAAAAGAGATTTGTTCCACAGCATCGATGATCAAGAATGGCTCATAGCTTTTTAGGTATGCGCTTCAGAGGTCACGTCTACTTGTCTTTCTTGTTTCGGATTATCATTTCTGCGGCTGGGCCCGGCGGAGGTTCGAGTCCTCCCTCGGGCATGGGTGTGTGTCTTTGTCCTTAGGATAATTTAGGTTAAGTAGTGTGTAAGCTTAGGGACTGATGACCATAGCAGTTAAGTCCCGTAAGATTTCACACACATTTGAACACATTTGATCATTTCTGTCATATCCTTCAACATTGCCCATCTCTTCTGAACCATCCTGTACACTGGTACTACAACTCCGAAGGGATCATTCACGTAGAGATCGCGTGGACAAGATTGGGCTGATTACAGCTTGTGCAGCGCCGTTTAGACAATGATTTTTTCCCATGCTATGTACGTGAATGGAACGAAATACTGGAAAGCAACTTCTGCTATGGTCTTGAGAGTATAGACATAAATGATTTTTTTTTTATGATTGTAACGCACACGCCTGCTAGATCTGCTGTACTCTGACCAAAGAGATTGACGTTGGCAACCAAAAAGAGGATGATCCTCCTGGAGCACGAGTCAACACTGGAACAGCCGAGCCGGCCGCTGCAACGGCACCCCTGTGTCTCCCAACCTGGCCGCTGGGGGTCGCGCCCAGCCGCAACTTTTCAGCGGGCCTCCGCCTCCGCTGCCGGTGCATTCTGCGGCCAACTTTGCGGCGACTAATTAATTTCCATAACTCTGTAATTACACGCGGCGTAAACTCCGGCAGAAAGAACTGGCCGCCTACATTACCGGGCCGGCGCTGCCCGGCGTGCGTTAAATGGAAACCGGACGTCCGGCGGCTCTCCGCTCTCGTAAGGGAAGGAAGGCAGGCAGGCTCCCTGCGCAGACTCTCAGGCTGGCCTGCGCTGACGTCCCACACGGCCACAGGGTGCAGCGGGCGGGGGAATACGTAACCAGCGCTGCGCCTGGGGCTGCGGCTCGGCACACCGCGCTCCTTATTTATCTGCTCCTTTGTCCTCGCAGACGTGAGTACACTTTTCCGTGGCTCGCCTAATCACACTAGCACGGGCCAGCAGTACGTTTGTTTTCAGGAATCTGAGAAATGGAAACACGCAAGGAACAGAGTGTGACACGTACGATAAATAAGTTTTGTTGGGCTTTACGCGTATGCATACCGGGGAGGCGGTTTCCGAGCACCGCTTACACTCCGGCCCGCGCATCGGACTCTGTCAAGTGGCTTATCGGTTTTAGCCCGACTTCAAGCAGGTCCTGCAAGGAAGTCGTGTAAATCATTATGACTAAAATTTAGAGAACAAGGTTAGGTAACTGAACATTAACTTCAAATTCTAGTACGAGGGGTCTTGCGAAAGAAAGTCACCCGTTGGTAGCGTCCCCTGGTTTGCCTGCCAGATTGTAAAATCAACATAACACGATGTTTCGGCGATCTATCTGTACACCACCTTCAGGAGAACGCTCCTATTTTTTCCCTTTTTTGTTGGTTTCATCCCCCTCACCCCATGTGGGCGAAGGGTGGACTGTCAACGGTACAATGTTCTGCTCTTCTGTCGAGAGCATTTATAAATGGATGAGATGAAGAATATTAGAACTGGTTTACTATTTTAAAATAAAAATCAAAGACGAGCATCTAAACAACGAAAATGCATACATTTTAGAAACAGATTATAGAATGGTAAAACTCTACTAGAAAAAAACTGAAGATCAATCAGTGGGCGAAACGCATTTTGGGAAGAAGAGAATATGTTCCTAGGGTTGTAGGAAAACTATGTAGATGAGGGTAGGTGTCGAGAAGGTTAGTGGGAAGGCAGAGGTTGGGAAAGATAGAGATTGGGGAGGGATTTGATGTGTGTGTATGGGATATTGATTACAAACAGGAAGGGATGGAGATGGATGAGGAGGGATAGGAAGAGAGTTAGCGTGATGCGATGGGATACGTGGGGGAGAGCTAAAGTTGGCACGAGGGATAAATATTGGGGCAGATCTCATTATCTGTGAAAGAAAGTTGGTTGAAGTTGCGTTAGGATAGGATATGGAGTGTAACGCTGCTCCTGCCGAGTCATCCTACATGGGCGTCCACACCGTACACGGCGCATGCGGTGCGCACCGCAGTTGCTGCACCCCTACACTGGACTGGTGGCGCCGCCCCAGTAAAACACTGCCGCTAATGATACACAGCGCTCAAAGACTGCCTTCAAACACTCTGGTCGGCTGCACCGAAGAGTGATGTGTTTTGATGCGAGATACTACTCGGTTCCATATCCTTCTCAGAGAAAAACTCACGTCTTTATTATTGAATTTATGTGCCAACCTAATTTCAGTTGCGTGTTTCTAAATACCGTTACAGAACATGACAGTACCCACGAACTTACACATCTGACGGCTGTGTTTAAGGAAACTCTCAGAAGCTGATTCGTCAGGCTATGGAGTTTGGACCATACCCGGAGGTGCATGAAGAGGAGATCTGTGTCCTTCATTCCTTGTGTTGGGGCTTTATCGTTTAACACTGGAAGAGCTTTAAGAATTTGTAACATCGTGTACTGTCCACCTTTCAAATTATGGCACTACTCGCCTATGTCAAAGATGATCTGGAGCTTAAGATACCTGGTGTAGGCAGAACTCCGTATCAATGACGCAAGGCTTTCAACGACCGTTCTGCTCTCAAAGTTCACGACAGGTGTGTGGAACATCGCCGCCACGCGAGGCTACATCAGCCTGAAATAGCGGCGGTGGTGGAATATTGTTTAAACGAGGGACACGGGATGAAATTTGACGAGACTCTGAGAGCTGGCACTACTTCCGGGTTGTGGAACAGTGTTTACAGTCTCTGACTGCGCTATGCTATTGGCATCGGTGTTGTACTAGGGGCGTCAGCTAGTTCCTAGTGGAAAGCACTGTGGTGGGGGCGCATGCATCGTGTGCGCTACCGAGGCCTATTAGGACGACGATTGGCAGCCGTGGCGTCAGCATTCAGCGTGACTCAACGACAGCGCAGCGTTCTACTGAAGATGGAGGACAGATGGATCGCCGAAATATCGAGTCATATTGAATTTAGAATTCGCCAGCAAACCCGATGAGGTTGTTAAGACCCAAAAACTTCTACTGACAGCTGCACTACGTTTCAACGTGACACAGCATACTCAAAAAGACTCTCTGAACAACGGTCGGAATGTTCTTTCAATCGTTCTGTCCCCCGACGTTAGAAATCCGCTCCTTGGTCGCGGAGCGATCCGAGAATTGCTGCGTGAACGTCCTCGTTGTTGGAAAACCTGCGCTTTCTACGAATCAGTTTCTGGACTGCCTGGACGTGGTCGTCAGTCGCCAATGTGGATAGCCTTCCTACGCGATCAGCATCACCCGCGCTTGCACCAAATATTAGTAAGTTACATACACAAAGCTTCGTCGTAAAGAAGTCTACCTACTAGACAGAAAGTAGTTCTGAGATTAGCCTTCACATATAGACATAAAAACGCTGCGGGGGACTTTAATTTAGTGATAGGCTACGTACAGATAGTTCTTGTTTTCTACACTCGCCAGGAAAAAATGGAAGGAATATTCAGTCTTATGCAACACACCGTTTGATTAGTTTTTTGTTACCCAAACGTACTAAAGCACTTTCTGTGCTATCTCAGGTGAGCTTTGTTGTTTTTTTTTCCTCTGAAAACTGTTATTTGGTGGTAGCATCTTGTGTAAGTTTTATGAATTATTAGCTTAAACATTTTTTTACGTGTACAAAGGAGCAATAATTAGGTGACAATTTTTTACGCTACTTCATATATTACACAATTAAATACGTATGAAAAGCAAGACCACAGCATAACAAACATCGTAAGTAACAAGTTAAATAACGCGATAAATTGCGATGTCAGTCTGAAATGGACGAAAACATAAAAATTGAAAAGTTTTATTGTTTGCAGATGAAAAGCAGTAGAACGCACGGTAGATGTAAAGCTACAGGTACCAACACACAAAACAGATAGCGTCGTGTGAAGCATGTCAACAAATATATGACTCCAAATTAGTATCCTCGGCACAGGTTAAGTGTACAACTTGTGACGTACATCTTTAATTATACTTGTAGACCAACGTAAAAACGGGGGAAACTTACTGCGATTAGATTTAAAGAAACCGAAATGTAACAATCTTTAGTAAGCAGAAAATAATAGAAAATTATTCAACAAAATAAATTAATAAAACGATTCGAATCAGTGACTTCTGTATTACGATGCCACATGGTGATTACGTGCCTCATCCACTCACGTATTTTTGACGTCGCATTGACAGAGAGGTCGTCAGCAACGGAGCACTCATTGGGTGATCGTCACGAACGATAAAGTTTTTCGCCCGTCGTCTTATTTAAGGGATCAGTTCCGTCTTCTGAGGCGTAATCAATAGAATGCAAAGGAAAATTTTAACCAATTAGCGAACGAGGAGTGGCAGAGTCTCTCCTTCCTTTGCGTGGTTGTGGAGCGCGATTATAACTGCTATTTCGATGGGAGCACCTGGCCGTCACCGCGCAGGTGTTGAAATTTCAACTTCACATCATGGTGGACTGAGTGCCAGACTTCCGCTCCGCAGAGCTTAATTGGAACGAAGAACTGACAGAGTACGGGCAACATTCGCGTTCCGTTTAGATTCTGTGCAATCATTATTTTAGTCACGGAAAACAAATGGAGCACTCCGTGCTTGAATACGGCTTGGGAATCCGACGTTTTTACAAGTCAAACTCGTCCACGCCAAAATGCATCGTGTTAATTTTGATGAGATTCAAAAGCGGAGGTACTCTACTTTACTTTTTCCGAGTTGCAGATCGGAGGGAAAATTTTTGTGCGAGAGATCCGCAGACTCTGTGCTTGAACATGGTAGCGTGTAGGTCTCGAGTCTGCTGGAAGAGCGTAATTCCGTTCGCATGAGGCGCACCTCTTCCAGCTAATCGGTGCTCGCGTGGGCCGCTGCAGCTATTAGCCTGTAATAAAATACGGTATTCAGACCGATACGAAATAATAACTTGCCAAGTAGCGCCGCCTAGTTGCGGATTAAAGGTTTTTGCAGACCACAAAATTTCACGCTATCGCAATTCGTGAGGTAAGTCAGCTCTGTAAGAACGATGATCTTTACGACTCCCGCCGTGAAAATAAAAAAGAAGGAAAGCGAATGAGATTCGGGTTAAAGTGTCAACGACGACAAAGTCGTCAGAAACGGAGCACAAACTCGACTGGACGAGAATCGGGACGAAATTTACCATCTCTTTTTTTCAATGGTACTATCGCAGCTTTCGCCGTTAGTTGCTCAACGAAACGAAGGAGCACTACTATGGTGGTTCGAAACCCCTCTTCTCGATAGTAAGGTAAAGCCGTCGTTAACCTGAAGGTTAGTTTGAGCACAACAGTGCTTTAGGGCAGTAAACGTTGCGTGCCGCTACTGCTACATCCTGTAACTGGTCCAGCTTTTAAACACACGCTGCTAATTTAAAAAAAAAAAAAAAGAGATACAAGCGCTTATCAAATCGAAACATACAAAAATAGTGCAAATAGTAACGAGGTTTTCCTAGTTTACTGTCTAATTAAATGTTAGAAATGAGCGTGGAGCTTTCTAAATTGTCTCTGACAATAGTTTTAACGAGTAAACAAGATCTACAAAACGCTCGTTTTCAATTCGTACTCAATATAAATTTAAAAGAACTTCAACTAATAGGCGGACACCGTCGTTTTCTCTCAAGAAGTTATAGAAGTGCCTTATTTGCAGAAAATATTCGAATTAGCTAACCTAACTAAAACATCCATGAAAATATGTGGGTGGCAACTCAAACTGCAGTTTATCCAACAATGCAAGATTGACACTGCAGGGAGAGGACATCCGAGTTTTTCCCTGAGAAAACTGTAACTTTTCTGCGAAACGACGCGCAAAGTAATCGACTTGCAAATGTCCACAGACCCATCGAACCCGTGTTGACACCTTTAAACAATTTTTTATTTGACTGGTAGGAAATATTTTGCCCATATTAATTTCACGAGACACAAGTGCACTTTTTACCACTTTCTTCATCGCGCAGACGTCATTTCGTTCATGGCAACTGACTTCGAAGATCTTTATTACGTGCCCGCAGTTTCATGCACACTTTTTTCAGATAGCATGTCTCATGTGTAATGCCGTTATCGTATTACCTAAACTTAACTGGCTTTATGTGAATCACAACAAACAATTTCATGTGTAAATGTACGTTTATCAGCAACTTCTTTCTTACTGAAAACTTTTCTGAAGTCTCTTTGCGCTCTTAAGCACTCGTTTACCCGGTAAACTTAACTGTGCCGAACGCAAGTCTGTAAGATAATCAGTTTCTTTGACGCGACGAGAGCGTATTCTAGCATTTTCAGCATTCACACCCACACCATTTCGACAGCCGAATCCTCAACAGACTTCCATTGTGAGGGAAGCATGAAGCACTAATTAGGTTCCTTAATTGTAGCAGTTGTGAGAATTACAGCCAACAGGACAACCTGATATTGCTTGTACAACTCAGAACAGTTTCACATGCAAATCACAGGACTAACTAACGACAATACTTACGAAATCAGTTGGACTCCAACATACAAATATGTTTGTGAGCGGGAAGTGTTCCTCTTTGACGTTGTGCGCACAATGGCAGAGACGCTTCAGCTTAAGCGCGGCGTTTACCCCCCACCCCCCTCTTCTGTACACCAACCTAGACATTGACAAAATCCCTCAGATCATTCACACCAAATCATAAAAATTTTTCAGCACAACACCATTATCGTCCCATATCCTCATCCGACGAGACATAGGAATCAGTCCATCTGACCCCAGAACAAAATCTTCCAAAATGGTGAACCAGAATTTTGCATATTACGTAATTCGCCCATCCAGCCACAAACAGGCAACACTTGACTTGTGGTCCCATCACAACGTCATTTTCGTAACGCCAGTTATTAGATAAAAGCGGTGTATTTAAATAGGAGGGATCCTTGGAGACAAACAGGGGTCTCAGACCCATAAGATAAGCAGCTCGGGGCGGCTTTCCCGTCCTCTGAACTGATATTCGCAACCAGTTATAGTGCAATAGTTGTGATGGAACTCGGAATTCCTCACATAAACCCTGTGGCGCACAGTGGTTCAAAAATGGTTCAAATGGCTCTGAGCACTATGGGACTTAACATATATGGTCATCAGTCCCCTAAAACTTAGAACTACTTAAACCTAACTAAGGACATCACACAACACCCAGTCATCACGAGGCAGAGAAAATCCCTGACCCCGCCGGGAATCGAACCCGGGAACCCGGGCGTGGGAAGCGAGAACGCTACCGCACGACCACGAGCTGCGGACGGCGCATAGTGTCCAATACAGTGGACAGCTGTTAATGGTCGCTTCTCTGGAGTTTACAATCAGTCCTGAGGCTGAAAATGCACACAGTTCACTGCAGTGGGCACTCCCTACTGTGTCGTGTCCTGCATGTATTTGCAGCCTCGTGACTTATTGAAACCGCCAGGGAATTGACCACTAAAAGTTGTCCACTGCAGTGAAATTCATGCACCACGGTGTTAAGAAACACTGACTGAGGTGAAAGATGTGACAAACAGCAATAGTATTTCTAAACGTGAAATAACTTGGCTTAAATTGCATGACTTTTCATTAGTTGTTTCTAGATTAAGTTAGCCGGAGTAAAACTGTCGTCTGGCATGAACTACTTGTTCGCAAGATCGAGAAATACTGCGACGAACTTTCGCAAAAGGGTGCAAAGTTCTCTCCGTGGTCTTTTTCGCCTCAGCTACGTAGCGGGCGCCGCAAACGGTCCAAGTTCCGAAATTCTTTCCGAGACTCTAAATCGCTAATCCGTGACCGTCGTTGCCCATTCCCTCTACCCGAGTAAGATTTTCTGTGTTATTTCCTTTTTTTCGTTATACTGTACTCCACCCACCCCCCCACGTCTTTGGCGGGCGATTCCGTTCTTTAAATTCTGTACGCCGGTCCTCAATTAAAGTTTTATCGCGCTCCGCATAATTCCTCGGCTGGCCACCCACTGCACAGGAGACAGAGCGAGATGGAGGGGGGGTTCCCCGCTCCCGTCTCAGAGCACTTAATAACGGCGGCGCGGGTTCTCAGCGGCGAACTTTCCGGGCAGGGAAATGAAAAACAATTGCCGACGGCCAATTTAAGTTCTTCGGCGGTGGCCGCAGCGGGACAGGACAATGGCGCAGACGACAGCCGCGCCGGCGCACGGTATTCAAATCCAGCGGGCCCGGCCTAACAGAATTGTTACGAATAATCATTTAGCGGTGATTAATCGCCAGCCATACATCAGCCGCCGGCTCGGCGGCCGGCATTCCGCCGCGCTGTTTCCTTTTTGCGGCCCACTGCGCGCGCCACGGCGTCTTCATTTTTATTTTCGGCGTCCGGTGATTGATTGACGCAGCCGCGCAGCGCGCAGCTGGAGCTGGAGCGGCGGCGGCTCCGTCCGTGCGGAACGCAGCGTAATGGCCGCTCCGGAGATCTGGAAGCACTGATCGCCGAGAAGCGGTCCTCGCTTAAGCTGTTCCTCTGCGCTGGCTGACAGAAAGCGCCGAGGACAGCCAACTATGCCCTCGTTAGCCGTAAAAACTTCTCCCCGAATAAATTTTCCAGTCTTCCCGCTCATATAGCTAGCGTAAGGTGCAGCTCTCTAGCTTGGGAGACAGAAATGAGCCGTACCCAGAGTGAATCTGAAATAATCAGGTTTTGAAGGAACTACCGCCATTTGACTGTTTCATTGTTTAACTACAACCCACGTTTCGGCGTTTATGCCATTTCAAGTATTTGCTAAAGGCAAAAATTACGTGCAGTAAGACCACGTAAAATTTCAAAAGATTTAAAATGTCTTAAACAGTGAATATAAATTGGCCGGAGTGGCCGATCGGTTCTAGGCGCTACAGTCTGGAACCGCGCGACCGCTACGGTCGCAGGTTCGAATCCTGCCTCGGGCATGGATGTGTGTGATGTCCTTAGGTTAGTTAGGTTTAAGTAGTTCTGAGTTCTAGGGGACTGATGACCTCAGATGTTAAGTACAATAGTGCTCAGAGCCATTTGAACCATTTTTTATAATTGCAAAATACAGAACGTACTCACATTTTATGTCTTTAACATGTATTGCAGGACACTTTCACTGTCTTAGACTTTCATCTCCTTTTGTTCCTTTAAGACTTTAGACCTCACCCAACTTAGTGCAGGTTCACTTGCATTTTTTGGAGATCTGATGTATGCATGCTGATTGCAAAGATGATGGAGCACAGTGACACCACAAAGATAATTATATATAGCCTGATGATATTTAACATTAACAGTCATATATCTATGGCACTTTGCAATTTCAGTACAAAGTTTTACTAGTACTCTCTGACTTCACTATCACTACTTTTTAAGGATGAAATGATAATTAAATGGACACTCTAGCTGTAAAGGGGCGTTGATATATTTCATTGGGGACATGTTGAAAACGTGTGTCCCGAACGGGACTCGAACCCGGGATCTCCTGCTTACATGGCAGACGCTCTATCCATCCGAGCAACCGAGGGCACAGAGGATAGTGCGCTGCAGGGACTTACCCCCTTGCCCGCTCCCCGTGAGACCCACGTTCCCAACATGTCCACACCACTACATTCGTAGTGCGCCTAGTAGATGTTTGCCCATCATACTCATTACACGTGGCAGATTAATCTACCAAGTCCCGTAAGAGTTTGGGCATAGCGTGTGCGTTCGCACAAGAAGGTCAATGGCCGGGAAGCCATTTTTTAACTATATATGAAGGTAGTATCTGTTCCTGAAAGAAGAGTTACCGTGGATGACCATGCAGCTTTCGCTAGAATGAAATGATAATTAAATGGACACCCTAGCTGCAAAGAGGCGTTGATATATTTCATTGGGGACATGTTGAAAACGGGTATCTCTCGCCTACGTTCTAAACCTCACGGAAATTCTCCTGTATGTCTTGTGGAAGGAACAGATATTGCGGAGAAAATAGCAACTCTGCGCATACTCCGCTTCAGAGGGAAAAATTAATTTTGTAAATAATCCTCCAGGACTTGGATAAACCAATTCCTCCGGGAAGTACATCCTTCCAAGAGTGCCAGTCTGGCAAGGTATGCAGGAGAACTTCAGTGAAGATTGGTAGGTACGAGATGGAGGTACTGGCGGAAGCAGAGCTGTGAAAACGGGCGGTGCGTCTTGTTTTGGGTAGCTTAGTCGGTAGAGCACTCGCCCACCAGTGGTAAAAGGTTCCGGGTTCTGGTCCCGGTCCGGCACACAGTTTTGGTCTGGTAGAAAACTGCAGGAAAAGTTCTGGTCTTTCACGTCAGCCTCAGGCCTAGTTCAAATTGAAACGATCTAATTAGGATGTTGCTTGAACGTTTCTACTCACAAGACAAGTAGACCAGCTCGAACAACTGAATCCGAATAGAAACAATCTTAAAGTACGAAGTTGTGTCTGTTCCTCAAACCACCATCATCATTTACCTGTCTGGATGTGAGTACAAGCCATGTCTGAACATTAACGAATCCAAAGCGCAAGTCACTGAGGAAACGATGCCGTTCAACATGTCCAGCAGATTCACGAGAGTCACAAATGAGGCATTTTATGTACTAAAGAGCTAAATGTTTCCTCGAAACACTGTATACTAAGCCGTGAAGTAGTTAATATTCCCCAAAAGAGAAGGTGCTGTGTCGTCGAGTTTTGTTCCCTGTTCCCTTAGTCGTCACCGAAGCACAAAAAAAAAAAAAAAACCTAAGGACATCACAAACATCCATGCCCGAGGCAGGATTCGAACCTGCGACCGTAGCGGTCTTGCGGTTCCAGACTGCAGCGCCTTTAACCGCACGGCCACTTCGGCCGGCCGAAGCACAAAAGCGAAGTTTCAGTGAAGTGATTAAGACACGACGAAATGGAAGAAGTCGTGGCAAACACCTCGATAATGTTACCACTGCCGCAGCTTTTGATCTTGGCCACGCATCTGTCGTCTTCACACGGCTCAACCCCCCCACCCCCCCACCCCACCCCAACACACACACACACACACACACACACACACACACACACACACACACGGACACCCTCTCTTCTTTCGCTTTATCGTTACCATCTTCGATCAAGTGTTTGGTGGCGTACAGTTAATGGAAACATGCTTCGCGCACTTGACACTTTCGAGCAAGCAAATCTGATTGGCGGAAATAGATGGGAAATAACGCGGGCAGGGGAGGCGAAGGGGCGGAGCGGAGCAGGAACAGGTGGCCAGGGCCGTGAGAAACGGGGTCGACCGCAGGCTGCGTGGCTCGTTCGCCATTGAGCCCGGAAGCCGCGCGCTCGCGATGAATAAGCTCATTTAGCCGCAGTTGCGTCGCGGGGCGCCACATTGTAGCACTTGGCTAAAACACTCCGCCCCGCCTTTTGTGTAGTGCACTATAAATCAGGCGGCCCGCACAGCGGCAGATGCTGCGCCAACTGTTATCCAGGCCAGACCAGTGGTACCTCCCTCCCTCCCTCCTTCCTAAATCCGAACAAGTCGCGCCACCACCGAGCCACACACCCCGCCCGGGGCCGACCCTCTCGAGTAGCTGCTGCAAGTGCAAGCACACGAGCCCAAGCCACTGGGACATATGCGACGCTGCCTGGTAGCGCGACACAACCCGTCGCGTGTTTTGTTCGCTTATGTGTTTCTGTACAGCATCACGAGTACGCCATAGCAGGACGGCACAGTAGCGTGCCGCAGCGTTTCAAACAGCTCTACCGCTCGCTGCCCTGCAGTTTTGCAAACTGTAGTATTGTTCTGGGGAATTCTGAGTCGCACGGCCCGTGAATCCAAAAGCCCTCGGTCATACACGACAATCCCTTGTTATTACAATGGTTCATCGTTGATACTTCAAGTTCAATAACTGGGCCTCATGCTCAATTCAAACGTTATCAAGGAATTTCGTAAGTAATCCTCTAAAGATACTTACACACTGAAGCGCCAAATAAACTGGTAGAGGCATGCGTATTCAAACACACAGATACGTAAACAGAATTCGGCGCTGCGGTCGCCAACGCAGTTGCCTGGCGCAGTTGTTAGATCGGTTACTGCTGCTGCAATGGCAGGTTATCAAGATTTAGGCGAGTTTGAACTTGGCGTTACAGTCGGCGCACGAGCGATGGGACGTAACACCTCCGAGGTAGCGATGAAGTGGGGATTTTCTCGTACGGCCATTTCACGAGTGTACCGTGAATATCAGGAGTGCGTTAAAACATCAAATCTCCCACATCGTTGTGGCCGGAAGAAGGTCCTGCAAGAACAGGACCAACCACAACTGATGAGAATCGTTCAATGTGACAGAAGCGCAACCCTTCCTCAAATTCCTGCAGATTTCAATGCTGGGCCATCAAACGTGTCAGCGTGCGAACCATTCTACGAAACATCATCGATATAGACTTTCGGAGCCGAAGGCCCACTCGTATACCCTTGATGACTGCACTACACAAAGCTTTAGGATCCACCTTGGGCCGGCCGGTGTGGCCGTGCGGTTAAAGGCGCTTCAGTCTTGAACCGCGTGACCGCTATGGTCGCAGGTTCGAATCCCGCCTCGGGCATGGATGTGTGTGATGTTCTTTAGGTTAGTTAGGTTTAATTAGTTCTAAGTTCTAGGCGACTGATGACCTCAGAAGTTAAGTCGCACAGTGCTCAGAGCCATTTGAACCATTTTTTTTTTTTTTTTTTTTTTTATCCACCTTGGCCCGTCAACAGCGACATTGGACTGTTGATGACTGCAAACGTGTTGCCTTGTCGGACGAGTCTTGTTTCAAATTGAATCGAGAGGATGGACGTGAACGGGTATGGAGACAACCTCATGAATTCATGGATCCTACATGTCAGCAGGGGACTGTTCGAGCTGGTAGAGGCTCTGTGATGGTGTGGGGTGTGTGCAGTTGGACCCCTGATACGTATAGATACGACTCTGACTGGTGACACGTATGTAAGCATCCTGTCTGACCACTTACATCCATTCGTGACCACTGTGCATTCCGACGGACTTGGGCAATTCCAGTAGGACGATGTGACACCCCACACGTCCAGAATTGCTACAGAGTGGCTCCAGGAATACTCTCCTGAATTTAAACACTTTCGCTGGCCACCAAACTCCCCAGGCATGAACATTATTGAGCATATCTGGGATGCCTTGCAACATGCTGTTCAGAAGACATCTCCAGCCCCTCGCACTCTTACGGGTTTATGGTTAGCCCTGCAGGATTCATGCTGTCAATTCCCTCCAGCACTGCTCCTGACATTAGTCGAGTACACACTACGTCGTGCTGCAGCACTTCTGCGTGCTCGCGGGGACGCCAGAAATAAGTAACGCTTCAGCACACCCATTGAATATATTTTTCTCATTGTTTTTGTAAACAAGAGAGACACTCGTTTCAGTTAATAGAGGTCTGCTGCATGAGATGGAAAGCTAACGATGTATATCAAAATCTGGAGACACTTTCAGGAGAAAAAGATTGAAATGTTATGGCCACGTTCTCAGAATGTACGATGAAACGGATAAATGTGTAGATTAAAATCATAAGTCAAGATTGCAAAGAAAACTACTTTATTGTTGATAACTAGTTTCATGACATTGAAGAGCCCTCTTCAGATAAACAAAAATTATTACTAAATTAAGAGTACATCAGCCACCTGGCATTACATATCTTCATACCCCGTTCAGCTGAATCGCTCTTGTTGTCATTTACATACTAAAGTAGAAGGCCGTCATGCAACCTTTATGGCCTACTTTAGTATGTACATGACAAGAGCAGATCAGCTCAACAGATTATGACAGTGTGTAATGCCAGGTGGCTGATACACACTGAATTAAGTAGTAATTTTTATTGACGAGAAGATGGTTTATTAATGAGCTGCAACTATTTATCAATAAAGAAATTTTTGCGAACTTGATTTAGGATTTTTATCCACACATTTTATAATAAAAGATCGCCTATCTCCCTATTACACAACGTCAAATAACAACGATAATATAGCGAGCAAAAGAATTTTCTACCTTTACCTCAATGAACGTTAAAAACAATTGCATACTTGAAATTGTAAAAGATCTTCATGAAATAAGTATTATAAACAAAATTCTACGGGACAGGAGTGCATTTATAACTTTAACTGACAGCATCAGGTATAGTTAACAAAGTGTTAGATACGAGAACATGGACAGTGAAATAAGTTTAATCGCGCTTCGTAGCTGGGCATAAGGATATTTGTATAGACGTAAGAGACACTAGCCCACTCCAACAAAGTTCCAGAATTTACCATTTCACCTTTCGCTGGGCGACAGCATGCAAGGGTTTTGGTGGCCTAATAAAGTACCTTTGTCATTTATTGAAGATAGTTCCTACTTTCATAAAATCGGGCTTCGTAAAAGACCACAGCTGACGGTAAAATTTTCTTAAATATATATTTGTTGGCCAGGAAATCGACGTCATGCCTGTGATGGAGTGTTCGCGTGAGCAGATTGATGTTCTTCCTCGCAAAGTCGGTAACTGGCGCCAAAATGACCTCTTCTGCGTCAATATATCACTTCACCCATGACAGACGCTCGCTTCCCGCTCTATCGTCGGAAATAATGATTACGGTTCTACCCGGATTCGCAGGGCCAGTCTGCTGCGGATAAAAAGCGCAGCTGCAGATGGCATTCTGCCCGGGTAATCTTTCCGGCAAATTTTTCCACCCAGTGACCGTTAGCCTCGTAGTTCCAGCGTGAAATGGTCCTCTAGATAAGTCAGTTAATTCATGTCTTTTGTATGTGAATGATGCTGATTACATCATAACAGTAAGCTATTACCTCTCACTGCTTTTTACGAATAACGGACTCATTATCAAGCCTTCAGTTAAGCTGTTGATGCGTATGAAGTACATAAATATAGAAAAATCGGCTGTTGCTGAGAACTACCTTACGAATAAGCAAAGTATCTTGTTTGCGCAGCCGCTGATTGTATTCCACGCTCAAACCCATAACACTCAATCTCTAGAGAGGTGAGAAATCGTGTATAGACAACATTAACAGAACTACGGCCTAAAGCAGCACTTGATAGCGACGGACTGCACAGTGCACAGGAGTATGTCCCATATTATACATCGAGATAGAAACAAAAGACGTTACGCGTACTTGTCATCGTTGCCTGCAGTGCAGTCTCTGATCGCAGTCATAGTGTAGGAATATCTGTGGGGTGATCATACCGCACTGCTGTCACCCGAACCTTTGTGGAAAGTGACGTCTCTTCCACAAAGCTTGATGCGAGCACGAAACTCGACAGAAGTCGACAAATGAAGAACTTTGGAGCCGCCATATTGAATTTTTGTTTTTGTATTATAACTTGCGTGTTATTACACTATTCCGCTTCAGCGCCGCGGCGTATTGAAGATTTATCACACACATGCCACTCTGAGTACGATTTGTTATAATTAAACATAAGTTAATGTCACATATGTGGTAAAATCCTCTAGTAAGGTTCGGGTGAAACTAGCTTCTCTTTACAATACTGCAAATATCGCCATCAAATAGTACGTGACTTTCGGTACAACACTGTTTACATTGGGCACTAAGACATAAACTTTAATATTACAAGTATTTGAAGTGTTTTCTACACATTTATTATTTATTTGTTACTAAAAAAAGTGGCGAATAATTGTAGGTGAAAATCTAAGTGCGTGAAAGGAGGAACAGTTACCTTTTTCTTATGTACATCAGTACCACAAAGTCACGTAGCTTTGGAGCCAATGTATCTTAACATTAAAAATTCTGTTTCGTGCATCTGTATCCTAACTTCATATTCCTACTCTGTGGCCACAGTTGGCACTACTGCATCTTTCATGTATGTGTGATTCCTTTACGTCTTTGACTGTCAATTGCTTTTCTGACGAAGACAATGATGGGTACTGCCCTAGGGGACTAATACAGCAAGTGCACCGCGAACATTTAATACAATACGTCCATCATGGAAAGATTTCGTGACGGTTTTATGATTACACTGTTGCCAAATTTTTTACCGAACAAATGCAAGGATAAAATATTTGTGGACACATCTTTGTATTGTTACTGTGCAAGGCTTTAGTTTGTAGAGTTCGAGAGCGCGAGTTCTTCTGCACCCTGCAAGGGTGAATTACTTCAAAAGAGTCACGAAGACGCAAAAACAAAAGAAACACGTCGAAAACTCGGGGCGAGTTACGAAACGGCGTTGAAGAAACACAGCGGTAACAGCTTGCACTCGAAGGCGGATTTAAAGGCCCGTGGTCGCGGCGCGGCGCCGGTTATCGATATAAATTGTGGAGCGGGCGCCCGGGGAGGACTTGGCGGTCGCAGAGCAGAACAGCCTCCACTCCAGTCCGCCAGCCACTAAATCATTAGGCGGCCCCAAAGAACGCGCCGCAACTTTGCCCCGCAAGTGCGGGCGATACTTTAAGGGAGTTTCGCATAAATTTCTTCTGGTCCGCATTTCATTAATTCTGAAAGGCCGGCTCCGTAATAAGCCCTGCTCGGGGAATTTGGGAATGAATACTTAAGTTATTGTAATGCTATTCTGGAGTCCGGAATTGCCCTGCTCTGTAGCGCTGGTAATGGGACACAGATGTATTTTCATTTCGCCACCCGCTTCCCCCCACCCCCCTTCCTCTAGTCCCTCCTACGAGTCCCCCCCCCCCCCCCCCACCTAAATCACTTCGCTCCGAAACGAACGATCGTGCGGCTATTAGACTAACCATATGACGTGCCACAACTTGTCACGCTGCTAGAGAATTTCGCTCGGAGGCACTGTATCCGAATCCGGCTCGCCGCCGCATATGAATTTCATATCGTAGGCTGGAGCGTATATTTTAAGTAGGTCGGTCTCGTAGCAACTAGACTGCGTTCAGGTGTTTCATGCTACGAGTCAGAGCGAAGTGGTGCAGCGCTTAAGACACTGGACTCGTACTGGGAAGGGCGGTGATTCGAACCCGGCCTGTAGCCTTGTAGGACATGCTGGTGCGACGGAGGTGGATTAATAAAAAAATAAATAAAATACAATAAAATAAAAAAATTGAAACCCTTCCTTGTAGCCTCCTTTCCTGTTTGGTAGACCTTATTGGCGTCTTTATTGACAGGAAAGGGGGGGGGGGGAGGGAGGGGGAACTTAGGGTAAAAAAGTGGTGTTGGTATTAGCTTCTCCTTTTTTGTCGGTTTTGATATATCCAGGAATGTGAGGAACACAATTGGGAAAAAGTGGTAAAAAAGTAGCCGGTCTAATCATCCGCTCTTTGATTTCCCTAAATCGAAAAGGGAACTGCCCGGATCTGTGCTCCGTCTCTACTAACCTCAACGTGACAGGAGGTAAAAAGAATAATTTTACTTCCTTTTTTTGACGCTACGATACACAGTGAAAACGTAATTATCACCAATGATACCTGCGTTCAAAATATTGGATATTGAACGCAGAAATTGGAGCAATTCTAAAACACGCTGCTAGGATGATAATAGACTGATGCAGTCTATGCGAAAGTGCAATAGAAATGCTCGGGGAACTTAAATGGAAACCTTTAGAAGAAGAGCGACCGACGTCGTTCTCGTGAAACTTACTTGGGTAAATTTCGAGAACCGAGACTGTTATTGTAGCCATTATCTGCAGCAAATGTACAGGGTTATTCAAAATTTTCTCCAAGGTTTCAGAAGACGACTATGCGAAAACTACAGGACACACAGAAACATTACACATATCGTAACACACGCCGTAACGAAATTGCGTAGCACACCACTAGGTGGCTGGCGTGTCAAAACGGGAAGACAAAACAACCACTCCGTACTCTAGCATCAATTAGTTCGATCGAGTATTTAGGCAACCCAATATATGGGTTTCCAAGGCGGATTGCTTCACTACTTCCCCAGCAATTCGGGTCAGCAACTTCAATGAACACACATAATGATGTCAGCCGCATCTCAAACGGTGCCCATTTTTAACGCCTGTATGCGAGTTAAGTGATTGGCGAGTTGATACGTGTCCATTTGCTGTAAGTCTTGTTGTTTTGATGCAGTCGTGTTTCGAAACCCCGGAGGTTATGAATATCCCCATACACATATTCATATTATAAACTGAAATGTCTTTCGTGCTGCAGCGTATGTTTGATTATGTTGCAGACGTGTTTAACCTGTTACATTACGGCATCTCCAACGACGAGACGAGAAGAAATGCAGATTATGGCAAGAAAAACGAATAAATATTATATCCACTAAAAATTCATTATTGCAAAAGGAGAACCGCGTGTGGAATACAAATAAATATAGACTGCTGCAAGAAAAAGACGTTTCAGTTTATAAAATGAATATCAGATAAGCGAGTAAGAGTGTGCATCTGTTCTGTTACTTCCACTCTACAGGATGTTCGGAAATTCCCATTACAAACTTCTAGGACTTTTAGAGGGGAGTGAGTACATAATATTTTGTTCTAGGACAGTTTCAGTTCAGATGTTTAACTCCTTTACTTCAGCTTGAGAAACTGAATTAGCCATGAGGCAGTACAGTTATTAGGTGACAGCTCGGAAGGAAACATAACTAAACATCCATTTATCACTTAAGCACCCTTATTTGACTTAACACTTAAACATTGCCTGTTTACGTTATTCCAAATCAAAAAAGAACCCAGCATACTGTGCGTACGGAACAGTATTGATGCATTACAACAGCAGCTCGATGTGGCGACCACCAACGTTGTTATAGACATTGTATCAAGGAAGCACGTTCTGGTACACACCCTTTGTCCCACTTGGTGTCTCTTCATTTCTTACTGCAGTGGCCAGAACTCGCGGAAGCACGTCGTCCTCCGTCTCTACAGGAGTCTCGTAGCAAGACAGACGTTAAGTGACGTAAGGAGACCATCAGACGTATTACACATCATTCTGTCTACCCACTGCATACCAGGACAAGCAGCTCTGAAACTGTACTGTTTCCCTCTGCAGATGTGGACATATTACACATCTGAACCGCCATAGAACAGAAATGGAACATTTCAGAAACACTATGTACTCACTCCCCTATACAGGTCCTAGAGGTTTGTAACGAGAATTTCCGAACATCGTGTATATATCGCAATGAAATGATGTGAATAAGGTAAGAGGGTTCAAAATGGTTCAAATGGCTCTGAGCACTATGGGACTTAACATCGGAGGTCATCAGTCCCCTATAACTTAGAACTACTTAAACCTAACTAACCTAAGGACATCACATACATCCATGCCCGAGGCAGGATTCGAACCTGCGACCGTAGTGGTCACGCGGTTCCAGACTGAAGCGCCCAGAACCGCTCGGCCACACCGGCCGGCGGTAAGAGGGTCTCGAGCAAGTACAGAATACGTTCTTTTTCCCTTCTCTCAACACTCTAATTGAGCAGGGCACAAAATGGCCGATGTTGGCACGAAGTAACTGTGTTGTGCATTCTGTAGTGGCTTGTAGAGCAGAAAGTTGAATGTGGAAACGAAGTCTATTACGAAATAATAAAATAAGGAATATATAAATTCGCCCCAAGACATTTGCACACACGTATATATTCCGCACCTCACCGTAAGGTGAGTGATAGGGGGTACTAAGAGCATCATTATCTTTTCGTTCTTTCGTGTTCCATTTACGAATGGTGCACGAGAAAAACGATTGATGGTAAGCATCGGCATGAGTTTGAATTTCTCCGATTTAATCGTCATGGTCATGTATGTGGCAGTAAGTGATATGTCGCGTGACACGTCTTGGAACATACGCTCTCGGAACCTTCAAAGTAAACCTTTCCACAGTACACAGAGCTTCTTTTGCAGCGCCTGCCACTACAGCAAAGTCAGCGAGAGTTAACACCGGACAGCTGGCAGCGCTATTACCAGCTTTCAACAGGAGTCGCAATGGGCTGCGGGCGAAAACAATAGTCGTCCATAAAACGAAATGATCGTATGATATTATTGGCCGGGAGATGTCTGGGGTTGTTCGGCCACCTGTCGCCACTCTTTCTATTTGATGCCACTTCGGCGACTTGCAAGCCGTTGTGATCAGGTGAAATGACAACACAAGGACCCCGACCGCAGAAAATTTCCGGCTCGGCTGTGGTTCGAACCTGGGACCCCGCGATCTAGACGCAGCGACACTAACCATTTTTTTGTCTTCTTTCTTTCGATCCGTTTCTTCGTTGTTTTTCATCAGTGATTCTGTGCGGATGTCGCATGATATATTTCTAATTACTCACAGATGCTGTTCCTTAGCACTGTTATTTTGTTAGTGTCTCGAACATTAACTCTAAAACATCGTTTAATGTAGTATGTTTAAGATAAAGAAACTCCAACACTTCGAAAATTTTAGAATTTATTCACACTTAACATTTATTTTAAAAGTCACATTCAGTAGAACACTATGTGCCATTATGGCGGCAGCATCTGTGAATAGATCGGTAAATCTGTTCTGCACGAGACGCTGCTGTAGATTGCCTCCACCATGATCGGTTCCTTTGTCTCTTTTGTGCGGACAGCTGACTGGAGCACGGCTCCAAAGATCGAATAAGGCATCACACGCAAAGATGTCCCAATTCTGCGGCGTTTAATTATCGCAGAACTGCGCCCAAAAATTCCTGTCCACGAAAGGCGCGGAGTAAATATGCCTCAAAATCTCTGGTATACTAACTAGATGACGTAGAACTATGAAAAAAAAGAAAATGTTAGCTCAAAAACTGTTGCGTACTTCCTCTGAAGATTTTATCTGGTAGGTGCACGAGTGATAGCTTCTCCAAAGGCAGCAAAAAAAAGTACCTGACGCTGCCGCAACTGGTGTTTCCGAGAACTTTTCGAGCCATGCGCGATGCCGGTCAGAGTGACAATATGACTTTTTTTTCGTCTCGCTGTCGCGCTACGCTATCCTTTTTGGATCTGTTAACGCAAATCTGCGGCGGATGCAAAAAAAAAAAAAAAAAAAAGTGATGGACTGCGTCCCCGGGCGAGTTATTACATTCGGCTTGGTAAACATGGTCGCATGTCACAGGCAGCTGTTGAAAAGAGATATACTAGCTCGTATATTTTTCGTGTGAAACAGCAGAAACGAGAAATAGCGATACTTCTTGCGTGTGTGTGTGTGTGTGTGTGTGTGTGTGTGTGTGTGTGTGTTGTGTACCGCTAGGTGATATGTCGGCAGCATGTGCGGGTACATACGAGTATATGCCCGCCCGCCACGGCGGTTCGGAGAGGGGAGGGTCGTTTGCTCGCCCCCCTCCCTTCCACCTCTTTTGCCTCTGATTTGAATTCCGAGTCGAGGGAGCGGCTGTGTCGGGTTTGTTTCGACCAGTGCTCCAGTCGGGCATTATGAACGGCGCTGGGCGTCCCAGCTGCGCGTGACTCAGATTCTTTGTTTCAAGTCCCACTTAACGCATTGTGGCCGACTGGTGACGTCGCCCAGAGAATCGTCAAGGCAGATGTTTCGACGTTTGGAGCGGGGGCAGAGCGCTCACGCATGAACCCTCATGAGGCTACAGCCGCATCTTTGTCCGGCAGGGGGGGGGGGGGTTCACTAACCAGCGGAACGGTTACCTAGAATCTTCCCCTGCACTAGTTTTCGTAACATTTATGAATATCAACAAAAGCAAGAGGAGGATAATGGAAGGTAGTCGAATTAAATCAGGTGATGCTGAGGAAATGAGTTTTGCTATTTGGATAGTAAAATAGGTGATGATGTGTGAAGTAGAGAGGATACAAAATGTAGAATGGCAATGGCAAGGAAAGCGTTCCTGAAGAAGAGAAATCTGTTAACATCGAGTATAGAGTTAAGTGCCAGGAAGTTTTTTCTGGAAGTATTTGTATGGAGGGTAACAATGTATGGATGTGAAACATGGACGATAAACAGTTTAGACAAGAAGAGAATATAAGCTTTCGAAATCTGCTACAGAAGAATGCTGAAGATAAGATGGGTAGATCACGTAACTAATGAATAGGTACTGAATAGAATTGTGGAGAAAAGGATTTTGTGGCACAACTTGAGTAGAAAATGGGATCGGTTGGTAGGACACTTTCTGAGGCATCAAGGGCTCACCAATTTAGGACTGGAGGGAAGCGTGGAGAGTAAAAATCGTAGAGGGAGACCACGAGGTGAATACACTAAGCAGATTCAAAAGGATGTGGGTTGCAGTAGTTACTCGGAGATGAAGAAGCTTGTACAGGATAGAGTAGCATGGAGTCACTCGACTGAAGATCACAACCACAAAATAGCGAAAAAAAAGGTTCAAATGGCTCTAAGCACTATGGGACTTAACATCTGAGGTCATCAGTCACCTAGACTCAGAAATACTTAAACATACATACGGAGAAGCCGTTTAACGGCGATAACAGATTCATTACTTTTCAAATTATGTTCGGCAGTGAAAATACGATACTAAACGGTCCACTGCGCCGTTGTTCGTGAAACTGGATGCTCTAACCGACAGAACAACAACGCTCGAGGGTGACCAACCGCTCCCCTCCACTGCTATTACGGAACTAAAATCCATGCGTTTAATTTGCCCCACCCTGTAGAATGGACAAGAGCAATGTAAAACACGAACAACAGCTAGTAAAAATAAAACACTGAGACCGTTTATAGCTGTTACACCGGTGTTTATGACTTTTAGGTTCTGTCGCATTTCTCTTCAATTTAGCTGCGCTGAGTGGCCACACGGTTTGAGGCGCCATGTCACGGACTGCGCGGCCGCCAACTTATCGGTTAAGACGATATTGCCAGAGTGGGGGTCAGCGCGGTTATATCTGTCGTATACAAGTTGTGTTGTAGTCGTAGAGCGTTCGAGAGTATTCAGGTGCATTCGAGATCATTCGTTAACAGTTGTGAATTTTGGTAATAGCTGCAGAACATTACAGAACAATCTCGAATAATTTTTTCCCTTCAAAAATATATTGAAGTGAAAGAGACAGAAGATGCACTTATGCTCACCAAGATGTGATAGCGCGCGCTTCATATGCTCTTATCTCCACAACTACAACAGCTGTCAGTTACAGACAGTATAGTATGTAATGGGAATACAGAGGTAGCACCAGATACAAATGGGTTCAAATGGCTCTGAGCACTATGCGACTTAACTTCTGAGGTCATCAGTCGCCTAGAACTTAGAACTAATTAAACCTAACTAACCTAAGAACATCACACACATCCATACCCGAGGCAGGATTCGAACCTGCGACCGTAGCGGTCGCTCGGTTCCAGACTGTAGCGCCTATAACCGCACGGCCACTCCGGCCGGCCCACCAGATACAAAAATCGTTGATGGGCGATGTGTGGTTTTGGATTTATCGTTAACTTCACCCACAAACGCCTGAATTTATACACGATATCGATTGTTAAACTTGTTGCTGTGCAGACGCACCGTTCATTGGGTGTGAACGGGCATTTGTTGGTTAGGACTGTTACGCGATGGGACTGAGAGCCGCCATGGGTATTTTCTCGTGGGGCAAGTTTGTTGCACTGTGCGCAGGTGTTCGGCCGGTAATGGAGGTGCTACAAACAGGTTGCGGCTTGTCGGTTGGAGCACTCCCCATTGTTGGGAGACAGGGGCGTGGCAGCGGGGTACTTACCGGAGCAACAACAGGTATACGCAGCAAGGGGCGGCTGCCATTGGCCCGCGGGGCTTCGCACGTCGCCAACTGCCGGCGGAAGTTTCGAAAAACTCCCCGCTACCTGCCGCTGGACGCTACCTGCCGGAACCCGGCTCCGCCGCCACTGGCGCGCAACTTCCTACCGACACCGCGGCCAGACACTTTCCGCACTTTTACAGCTTCTCCGGTAGCCGAGAAGCACCTCTTGTTACCGCGTAACAATTCCGTTGTAGTTAGTCAGTTTTAATATCAATACTGTACATTTCTGTCAGTTGATGCAATATCAGAATCCATTTGGATAAGAAACAGTCGTTGTTGTAAGGCTTTTCTTTTATAAAGATTTGTCGCGTAGTAAATTAATTAACATGGGCGAGGAATAAACTGTTAACGTATTTATCTGGAGTATGGCTGCTTAGTGATGGTGTTGTCTATAGAAAGGTTGTAAGGACAAAAACTGCAGAGAAATATACGGAAACTTGCAGAGTATCGATGACAGATGCAGGGCACGGAAGTTGGCTCTGAACGTAAATAGCATTGCGTGTAAATAGGCGAAGAGGTTCATCGTAAACAGTAACAACCGTAAAATAATTACGAGTAACCGTGTGGATCGACACAAGCGGAATGACAATTTAAATAAGTTGTAGGAAAACCGGATGCCAGGCTCAAGTTTGTTAAGACTTTCAAGGCAATGTAATTCATCCAATATCTACGTCTACATCTACATGGATACTATTCAAATCACATTTAAGTGCCTGGCAGAGGGTTCATCGAACCACCTTCACAGTTCTCTATTATTCCAATCTCGTATAGCGCGCGGAAAGAATGAAGACCTATAGCTTTCCGCACGAGCTCTGATTTCCATTATTTTGTCGTGGTGGTCGTTCCGCCCTATGTAGGTCGGTGTCGACAAAATATTTTCGCACTCGGAGGAGAAAGTTGGTGATTGGAATTTCGTGAGAAGATTCCATCGCAACGAAAAACGCCTTTCTTTTAATGATTTCCAGCCCAAATCCTGTATCATTTCTGTGACACTCTCTCCCATATGTCGCGATAATACAAAACGTGCTGCCTTTATTTGAACTTTTTCGATGTACTCCGTCAGTCCTACCTGGTAAGGATCCCACACCGCGCAGCAGTATTCTAAAACAAGACGGACAAGCGTAGTGTAGGCAGTCCCCTTAGTAGGTGTTACATTTTCTAAGTGTCCTGCCAATAAAACGCAGCCTTGGGTTACCCTTCCCCACAACATATTCTATGTGTTCCTTCCAATTTAAGTTGTTCGAAAATGTAATATCTAGGTATTTAGTTGAATTTACAGCATTTAGATTAGACTGATTTACCGTGTAACCGAAGTTTAACGAGTTCCCTTTAGCCCTCATGTGGATGACCGACTTTTCGTTATTTAGGGTCAACTGCCACTTTTCGCTCCATTCAGATATTTTTTCTAAATCGTTTTGCAGTTTGTTTTGATCTTCTGACTTTATTAGACGATAAACGACAGCGTCATCTGCAAACAACCGAAGACGGCTGCTCAGATTGTCTCCCAAATCGTTTATATAGATAAGGAACAGCAAAGGGCCTGTAACACTACCTTGGGGAACGCCTGAAATCACTTCTGTTTTACTGTAGTTGCTTACAAAACACTTGATTCTTGAGTACTGCGCTTTCGTCTGGGACCCTTAGCAAGTTTGATTAATAGAAGAGATAGAGTGTATATAACGAAGAGGGCGCGTTTCGTCTCGGGATCGTTTAGTCGGCGCGAGGGCGTAACGGAGATGCCCGACAAACTCCAGCGACAGACGCTGTAAAAGAGGCGTTGTGCATCGCAGAGAGATTCACTGTTGATAATTCGAGATCATACGTTCAAAGAGGAGTCGGGTAGCATGTTACTTTCGGCCATTCTTCGTGTGGAGGTTTGTTCTCGTGCACTATTCGCGAGGGGCACAGGATTGGGAGGAATGACAGTGGTACCAGAATCAACCCCGCCTCTGGGGACTACAGACGCAGGCGTCGTCGGGCAGCCCTTTGTCTCCCTGCGGTCGAGACGCCCCGGCGATGACGGGCCACCGCCGATGACTGCCGGTGCCTGCCCTGCGGCTGACTGGCCCGCGACAAATGAGCTGGCAGCCGCGGCTCCTTATCTTTAACGACGCGCGCCAACGACCCGGACGATCGCCGCCGTAACTCAACCGACAACAGCCGACACCTGCGTTCGACGGCTGCGAGCGCCGGCCGACTTCCGTGCCGGTCCGTCAACACCGGTCATCTCTATACTACGTCGATGCGGCTACACAGCCTCGCATGCATGGCGTCTACGGAGTATCACTGGAACGCAAAAGAAAATACTTCTTGATTCTGTGCTCGCGTGAACCTATTTCATTGTGTCTGCATTGTTTAAAATGAGAAATTCCGATCTCTGCCGCATTCGGGCAGTGAAGGAATTCATTGGAGACAAATGAAAATTTGTACGTACGCGGGACTCCTGCTTACAAGCTAAATGCAGTAACCATCCACGCCACTCTGGCAGGGTGATTTAACGCAACTGCACGCAGTACTCAAGCACGCCTCTCTCCCCTCAGTCCAAACTCCCATTTGTCGCACACTACCAAAGTAGCGCACCCTAGCCCTTTTTTCCCCTCAATTTGCTCGTCGCACTAAGCGAATTCCCGAACGAACGAGGTCGGGCGAAGAGTGCTCTGCACCTGAATGATCATATTAGCCTTCGTGGCGCATGTATATCTATATATCATATAGGTAAGTACCTGAACTGCCAAACCCGACACCCGTTGCATGTTGCCTACCTGACGGCTTCTGCATCTACATCTACACCTATACTCCGCAAGCCACCTGACAGTGCGTGGCAGAGGGTACTTTGAGTACCTCTATCGGTTCTCCCTTCTATTCCAGCCTCGTATTGTACGTGGAAAGAAAGATTGTCGGTATGCCTCTGTGTGGGCTCTCTCTGATTTTATCCTCAGGGTCTCTTCGCGAGATATACGTAGGAGGGAGCAATATACTGCTTGACTCCTCGGTGAAGGTACGTTCTCGAAACTTCAACAAAAGCCCGTACCCAGCTACTGAGCGTCTCTCTTGCAGAGTCTTCCACTGGAGTTCATCTATTATCTCCGTAACGCTTTCGCGATTACTAAATGATCCTGTAACGAAGCGCGCTGTTCTCCGTTGGATCTTCTCTCTCTCTACTATCAACCCTATCTGGTACGGAACCCACACCGGTGAGCAGTATTCAAGCAGTGCGCGAGCAAGTGCACTGTAACCTACTTCCTTTGTTTTCGGACTGGATTTCCTTAGGATTCTTCCAATGAATCTCAGTCTGGCATCTGCTTTACCGACGATTAATTTTATATGGTCATTCCATTTTAAATCACCCCTAATGCGTACTCCCAGATAATTTATGGAATTAACTGCTTCCAGTTGCTGACCTGCTATACTGTAGCTAAATGATAAAGGATCTTTCTTTCCATGTATTCGCAACACATTACACTTGTCTACATTGAGATTCAATTGCCATTCTCTGCACCATGCGTCAGTTCGTTGCAGATGCACCTGCCTCCTTCCGGTGGCAACAGAAATTTGATAGCATTTCGCGTAATTATTGACAGAATTAAAAAAGCTGTCATAATCTACTCATCAAGAAGTATAACCTGACGTTAAAAGTTTAACGTTCTCGGTTTGTCTAGAGGCAACGTAGCTGACAGCACTCATAAACTCGGACTTCATTCACCTAGATTGAGAGCACTTAGCGACTTCCAACAAACTTTACATGTAACTTCAAAACATTTCGGAACTTTTTCTCGCTGACACTCCCAGAAAATAAAGAAAAAAATTATCGTATGCTAAATTTTCGCTTGTCATGCACCAAAGCTTCTACATCACGCGCGACGTTTTAAATTCTTACTTCTTTGCTACTAATTCTATTCGGAACACATTTTACAGATAGTATCAACATATACCTCTGAATGTACCGTACTTGAAAAATTATATGGTTGTATGACACTTAATTCAGGAGATAAGACGTCATGAGTGCTCCCATTATAAAACACTGAATGAAAAAAAAGTCTATACATGGCAATTCGATTCTTTAACACATTGCAGTCGGGCCACAGGTACTGGTGCAATCCATTTGAAGTGGAACACTTTTTCACCTTTTTTGCACTCGTTGTTACCTTCAAAATAAATGATATGCGTCACTGAAACTGCCGAGAATATAATTATGATACCTAAACACAATGACTGACCATTATAATCGCCATCTATTTCAGAAGAACTATTTCAGTTTCAAACACATCATCGTCAATTTCTGATCCAGATTTTTCGAGCAGCTTCAGAATTTCCTCTTCAGTCAAACTATTACAATAAACTTTTACAATAAACTGAACGTTTGCGATAAAGAGAACTACAGATTCTCCGAGCGCCGTCAGTTAACGGCAATAAATGCGCGCTCGCAGTTTCTGCGGACAGCGATTGAAATGTGTTGAAGAAACGGAAATTTACTGATATTCCAGTTTCGTCTAGAAGAAGCCAAGCGACTCTCCGTGGTACATTAACTATATTTCAAATGTGGATGGCAAACAATAAAAACCTCGTGACTCCTTCTGCATGTGAAAACCTTGTGATATTGGTAACCCGTAACGCCAATATCAAAGAGAGATTTGAAAGTGCTCGGATTTCTCTAATCTGTCAACAACTAAGATTCTACTATACAGTTACACGTATAGTAACATTATATAATTTTACATATTTTTGTAAAATTTAACAAAATCGAGTTACGAGGTTTTCATTGCCTACATTCGATATGTATTTATTGTGAACTCACCGTATACGCACATCGCACAAATCGTTCGTTAGCCGCTTCATTCAGAGCTTTTTGTCTCATCAGATTAAATTCTCATTTATCAGCTAATTTTCCGCTGCCAGTATTAATTACACCATGTCATCTGCGAAAAGTAATCTCAATTCCTCTTTATTGCTACCACTGCCCGTAAGTGGACCTAAAATGTGTTTGGCCTTATTAATGTTAAATATGAATGTATGCTTTCCCGGCGTATACAGCTGGTGAAGAGTTCTCAGGCTTCCAGCGGGGTGGCGATGTCTTCAAACCAGAACTCTTCACCAATTATTGATGTTATGTATCTTAGCAATTATCCGAATTCGAACGATATCTTTTGTTCATTTCAGTCAGAATATTTCAAACAAAACATGATTTCCTTTGAAGCTCATTGTTAAAGTGTCCATATGATCATCAAGTTTCGAATTTGAAAGATAAGCGTACTTTATAATAGTACTTAACATTTCCATTAACGTATTCCGCTTGTGTTATTTCCAGATTTCACTGGCCGGCGCCTCGCAGTTCCTCCACGCGGCGCTAGAGGGCAGAGCCTACCTGAGGACAGTGACGGTGCTGCTCCCTGACGCCTGGGCCGACAGTTGCTCACCCCGCTACGTGACAACTTCGAGCGGCGAAACAGCAGATATCCGAGTTAGCGTCCCACATCCCGTGTTCGGAGACAGTACTTGGACACAGCAGTCACAAGGATGTGGGCAGCCCGGAGACTTCATCTATTTGAGTTACCGTCAGCTATTAGAAGGAAAGAACTTAGGTTCGTAACAAATTAAAAGTTCCTAAACCTACTCAGCAACAAATACAGTCCACGAATTCTCGTAAGCAGTTCAAGGACATGAAATACTGTTACACAAACCTATATTCCGATTTGATATACAATGTTTAATTCTTCAAGATAAGATCACCAACATTTCATTTCATCCAAACGTTCTGTAAATAATGACTGCGAAACGCGTCAATGTTAATGAAGAAGAATCTGATGAGGCGACATAAAAAGAAGACAAGTGAGTCGGATATGTAACTCACTTCGCACGAAAGCGACGCTATTCTTGACTCCTTACCAGTAGTTCTGCGAGGTGTCATAAAACTGTCTTTAGCATTTGTTACACCCTTGTGTACTGGTGAAGCGATTGTCGAGAGGCATTCACGAAAAATTAATATTGAGAGCGTGATGTATACTTTTTGCCTATACCATTGGTTACTGTCTTACAGACAACCGAATTGTTTGGAACTCAAATATTCCAAGAGAAGTCTTTTATTAAGAAATAAAGGAAGATGTAGTTACTTTTCGTATATTCCTATTAGTTATTAGTCTGCATACCCGAGCCGAAAACCATTTTCCAATGCACTCTCCTACTATTATTACATTCTACACGTTTTCATTCCGATTAATTAGACAAATAAGTAACAATACTTGTAGGCAGTTTGTATTGTGGTGGGTTCATTCCTTTTCCACATTCTTCTGCGAAAGACAAAAGTAATACAAATGGTAGGTGGGAGGATAATAACACACTACATATTTATTCAGCTGTGTAGTCTAGGAAGCGAAATTACACGATATGGATAAAACAAGCTGGAGTAACAGTTGTAGTAAAAGAGAGTTGTTTTTAGTAACATAGGTCTGCCGGTATCAGATTTTGATATCATTACAAGAACATTTCTGTAGTGAGAAATGAAAGGTGGTCTGCAGAAAGAAAATTGTAGGAACAGACTGGACGAAGCTGAAATGGGATGCTAAGGTCTCTTTAGCAAAGATGTTTTGCCATCCATCATGTTTTGGACAGCGTACTCTACCCTCAAGCATGTACGCTGTTACTGTATCGGTAAAACAGTTATTTTAAAATAATATGATCCGCAATTCCCTGGTAGAATACCCCCGAAGGGAAGCATGTCATCAGCTTTATGCACGGTAACATGCAAGGCGTTCTATTTCCTATCCTCAGACACTTTTACTCCCGTGCATACCTGGCTACAATAGTGCCAATGACCAATGACCTCGCTGTTTGGTCCCCTCCCCCAAATCAACCAAACAACCAACAGTGACGGTGACGACGAGCCATTCCAGCTGCTACCTTAGGTGACTTAATGAATCAAAGGAAAAATCAAATGTAGATGGCCGAAAGGAGATTTGAACCACAGTCCAGTATACTACCAATGTGCTATCTTGCTCGGTGGACACAGTCCTTATTAGCAAGGTTCGTAGAGAGAGAGAGAGAGAGAGAGAGAAACTTTTTAAGTCCAATAGCGAAACCTACTAGTGGATATCAAAAACTTCTGCATTCGCCTAGTGGCGTCTGCTATTAGGGTGGCCAACAACTAATAAAAATACAAGGTTATTAACTTACTGTAAATGACTGAAACGGTCTTACAGATTTGCTGTAGCTATTTAACTTGACGTATGTCAGAGGACTTTGCATATATATATATTCATATATATATTAAAAACGTTTTGTTTTGGCATATTACAAGTGTTCCATATGTGCCCCCTACTGATTTTGCAGATAAATGGATAATCGAGTTCTTCCCATGTTCGGCGCAGTATGTACCTATCAATCTGTTCAAAAGCACTGCTGATATGAACTTATAGTTCTGGTAGGTTTGTTAGTACAAGAGGCGTAAACACTAAATCTTTCATGTACCCCCACACAAAAAATCGCGCGAAGGCCATGACATGAATTGTTGATTATTAATCACACTACGACCGATCCATCGGCTTCTCAGTTTCCTGTTTAAGAATTCACTATCATCATGATGTAAGTGGGATGGAGCACCATTCCCGTTGGTAGAATAAGTCCACACTTATCCCGTTTATGCGGGGCTCCCAAAACAGGATTTTGTTAACCGATTTCCCAATACCGCTTTTGGGTGGGCATGCAAGCACTTCAAAATCTATTCTGGAAATCCGCTTCTGGTTGCCGGTTTTACAATTCCGCAATCGATTTTCGCTCCTATGTAAACGCAGGCTGTCAGGTTTCGTCTTGTTTTTACAAATTTTCGGCTAATATGTACCGAGTGGCTTTTTGTACGGCGAAGGATAAGTAAAAATATTAGACTGAAGCTGTTTATACCTCGTCTAATTGAAGATAAATAGCGATTGCACTAACTAAATCATAAACTGTAACAGCTGTTTTCCGAGCGCCATATTTAACTGGGCTAGCAAATCCGCTTCAGGACTTCACAGGTAAACGCGACAGCGAAAAACGGTTTCCGCAATTCGGTTTTCGTCCTGCGGAAGATGTGTCGCATGTAAACGCATTGTCTGTCGCTCTCTCTGTCTGTTGTCGACTTCTGTGGGCTATATGCTAAAGTCGTTCACACGCGATCAACCTTTTCTTCATTCACTGCAGCTCGACCCGTTGGTTTCCCCTTGCTGAGGCATCCTGAAGCTTTCAACTGTGCATTCCAGCGCCGAATGGGGTTGACATTTGGTGGACCTATGTCGAACTTCGTTCTGAAGTGTCGTTGCATTGTTATACGGCCGACTGATGTGAATGCATTTCACGCACAACAATGCTTTTCCGGCACCTGCCGCCAATTTACCTATTTGCTCACTGCCGCGCTCGTATTACAGAAATCTGAAATGCGTACAGAGACTTATCATTGATTTTTAATTAGAACACTTCACGTAGCGACTTCTTTCATTGGAATATTACGTCTTGCAGATGATATGGCCATAGGCGTCCGCAGGAGAGAGTGTGAGGGGCAGTAGCTCACCGAATCTGGAGCACAATTATTATTCGTTACATAATTCTCATACATTTTTACAAGTGATTTATAGTGATTCCCCCACACCCTTTTTTTAAACCAAATGTACGGTAGTATTAGTGGATGATCGTAGTGAGACAGTACTGTGACCTTAGAAACAACTGTGTAGTGTAAAATGCCAATTTTAGAACCTTGCCCCCACCTCCCCGAATAAATTACTGCGGACGCCAATGGATACGACGTAGCATCATATTCTCTCTACATGTAACTTTCATTAATTTTCTTTTCCCCAAACTCACGGACGCACCAAAATGATGACTAATATACTTTGTTTTTATTCTCTCAACAGCCCGCTCTCTAGTGAGAGAGTGGACCAAGTACAGGTATGGAGTGTTCGATGAAACTGGATACCACGGCGACTCAGTCTACCCCACTTGCTACTACGGCGATCAGAATAAGAGCAAAGTGACCGGCTGCTCTGACTTGCCAATAGCAGACATGGGGTAAATATTCACAATATTACTTTAATGATCAACGTGCAATGTGCATTTCTTCAGACTGGCATAGATTGAAAAATATAATTTGTGTCTGAGAGTTTTCTCGTCAGTTATTAAGTACAGTAGATGAATGGTGCAAATACATATGTTACTGTTATACGTTAACAATATATTCTGTGCACCTCTGTCACATAAATACTGGTACATTGTATTTTCTGGATTCGAAATTAATACTCAGTACAAACTCAGGTTTCATGAAAACTTCAATGACTCGAATAACAAATTTGGTTTTGGTTTCAGGATATGTGATGATCCTAATCTTGTATACAATACAAGCAACATGGTTCATGCTGATGCAAAATCATCAATTATGTTCGCTTCTGAATCTCCCCACATCACAAAATTCTGTGACTCGCAGACGCACAATAAACATGCACCCACGAAACACAATCTCATATGCGAAAGGAGGAGTGTGATGGATGTCATCCTTCAACACCCAGATTTTATCAACAGGTCAGTATTAGGCGAATTATGTGTATGTATATAACACAAGAAAAATTGTTTTTATTCTGCAGTTCACAGAAATAGCATTACTTATGCAGAAACTTTTTGTAAATGGAAGCTGCAGATATCAGAAAACGTACAATTTTACCATATTCTAGGATCATTAAATTACATGTCTTAATATTTACAGTGTTGGTGATGCATCCGTTATGACAAATACCACTCCATCTGTCTTGTACAAAAAGAGGAAACTGACCAGATATGTTCTGGTTGTCGAGGAGACAATGGCCATGCACGTCAGGGAATCTTGGGTGTTCCTACGTACAGCAGTTCGTAAATGGCTGGTATACGATCTCCCCGCTAACACAGAAGTTGGTCTCGTTCTTTGCAATGAAACTGCATCAAATCGAGTACATCGGCTATCTGAGCTAACCAGTGTGACTACGAGGGATTTTCTAGCTGCAACCATTCCTTACACACCAGGAGAATCACATTCGGCAGGCTGCCTACACTGTGGTGTCCGAGAGGCTCTCGATGTAAGTACTCTCATACTGAAATCGTCTCTCTTTATAATTGACTTGCGTGTGATTTTAGAGAGAAATGGTTGAAAAAGTAAAATATAAATGTGAGCATCAGTTGGCATGGAGAAGGTTACTAACTTAGCAGTCACCCGAATAGTGACATCCAGAGCTGGTTCCCCAGGGAGGCTGAGCTTAGGAGGAAAGATGAGATGCTAGAGAAATGACACAGTGAAAGACAGAGAAGTCACCCATCTGCCAGTTTTCTGTCCCTTATGGAATGGATGTCGTTCTTCTGCTTTTGCCTGTCTAAATTCTTCCCCCACCTTCCCTTTCCCCTCCCCAGTGATGTTACTGCTAGTCCCCAAAAAACACTTATTTGTCTTTATTTTCCCAGTATCTCATTGCTCTGGCTGATGTCTTCTATGATACACCAGAATTTATTGATATCATTGCAGATACAATAGAGTCGAAAGGAAATTTTAGTATATTTATGTGTATAATCTTTTCCACTACTGTTTATTTCTTTACTGTAATTTTTACTGTACTTGCCTTCAATTGCATACTGATGATTTTCTAGTACCATTTGTGTAAGAATCTAAAAGATGAATTAAAGCAACTGCAAAACTCACATGTTGTTGTCATTATCATTATATTATTATTATTTTCTTGGGTGGACCAACTAAAAACCAGGTGCTGATTTCTGTTCCTTATTCTTTGTTCTTTTGTTTTCTTCCAGTACTCTTTCATTGATTCGTCATACTCCCGTCCTCTGACAGCTTCAGACTAGCTTTTCTTTCTTTCTTTTTTTTCCAACCTTCTATCAAGGAATTCTTCCTTATTCATTACTTACTCTCTAAGCACTTCTGTCATTTGCTTCTTTAGCTTTAATATTACATTTTCCAAAATCTTTTTTTATTTTGTGGATCCAACTTGATGTTGCACAAATATCTGCAAATCTTTTTGTTTAATCTGCTGTCTTGCATTTGATATAAATGTCCAAATAATTCCAGTCTTCCTTTTCTCATTACTTCTGATATGTTCTCTATGTTTGATAAATTTCATTGTTACATTGTAATTTCCAACTTACCATAGTTTTTTGTGGGGCTATATGTTTCTAACGATTCACTTTTCTGGTAATTCTGGTTTACTAGATTGTAGCTTAATGCTGGACATTGGCTTGCATACAGAAATTCTGGTATTTCCAACTTACCTAAATTGTAGTTAATGCTAGACAGTCACTTGCAAATAGATGTTCTTGCTTCACTATGGTACTGTACTGTACCATTTTTGAATTTTTTGAGAAAAACTTTTTATTGTAAAGATCTTCAGTTATGCCACATATTTTATATACTATCTATTTCATCTAAAAGCTTAATTTGTTTTACTGCAGATATCACATTGTCAGAAAGTATAGCAAAATCATCTACAAGTGTGAAACATTGTTGTAATATTTTTGTTTACACTTCCCAACCCTATTTGTGTAATCTCATATTCATTCATTTTTGCATTCAAAATTCTCACTGTTTTTTCTAGAACACAGTGAAAGAGAATTGGGGACCTTGCTTTACACCTGTATGTGTTTCGAAAGACAAATGTTTTTCTCACAAATTTCATTCTATTCTCTGTGTCTGTATAAGTTTCATGAATTAGATTTGCTAATTTAGACTTTACATCAAATTCTCGAATTATTTTGTCTTTGCTTCCCTGTCAACAGAATCAAAGGCTTTTTTAAAATAAAAAAAGATTATTAATTTTATTACTGTCATTATTTTTATGATTATTTTGAAGCAAAAATGTGATTCACTGTAGCACCATGCTGTTCCAGTACTTACCGTATCAGCAGCTTCTCATTTATGTGTGTGATTTTGTTCTAGATGCTGAAGGACAGAGCTACTATAGCAGGACCTGCAAGTTCTGTTGTCATAATTATTGCACCTGGCATGGACCACGTCACAGAACTCAACGCTTTACTGCCTCGTGCTGTCAGTTTTGGTGTGAGGCTGGTTACAATAAATTATCCAAACATAGCGAGATCGGCCCCCTTGAATTCACTTGCTCATGCTACAGGAGGGGAAGCCTTTACAGTTCAAGAACAACGTTATAATATGGCCACTTCTTATGTTACAACCTACTTCAAACTGGCTAATATCCTATTCAGCATTGCTTCTCAATACTATGAAGGCAGACCAGGCGTAATGCCGATTGAGGTGAGTATTTTATGTTCTTCGTAAGGACCCTGCCTTTTGATAATACCAAATTTTGATTTCAACTAAATTTCAATATAGAAGAGGCAAAACAGTAACTTTTGGAGCAGAGCTCACAAGCCACTATTGGAAAAATCTCAGTTGAGTCTCTAGCTTTTGGAAATTTCCTCCTGAGAAAGCAACTTTCTTGCTTGTGTTTCTCCTAATCAAGGATCTGGAGTGACTTTCACTTCCCTCTAGTACTTGCACATTATACCTTTGCTATTCTCTGTTCCCTCTCCTTCAACTGATGAAGGAATACTTTTAAACTTCTGATAGCAAGAGATTCACATGAGTGTTTCCTAAATGGCATGCCTCGTCTCTACTCCCACTGTTCCTTCTTCCCTAGCTGATGTGTACACACTCTTCTCCCGTCTCAAATGTTCATAATATGATTTTTTCTGTGCTTGTGAGTCTGTTTTTTCATGTTGTATCTTACAAGTTAGTCTTAGATAAAAAGGATGACAATTTAACATAAAAAATTATGATATATGCTGTTGTTGTTCATAGAGTAAATATGGTTATGCATCAGTTTATTGCATTTGCAGACATGGATCTAAAAGTAGTTTCCAACAGTTAAAATGAAACATAACTATGTACCTTACAGGTTCATCGCCGTGAACTTTCTGATGATGGTCGTAGCAGTGTGACTGGCAGTTTCGTTTTGGAAGAATCGCTTGGCGAGCCTGCACAGTTTAATGTGTATACCCACAACTCAGAAATGCCTTTAATAAGAAGAATGTCCCTCACAAGTCCTTCACAAATAGTTTATTCAAGGAGATCAGATTCATTATTGTCTTTCAAAATGCTTACACTTCCAGCAAATCTAAATGAGGTCAGTGAATTATCATTTCTGTAAAATAATATGCAGTCTCAGTGTTTCTTTTTCGATGCATTAAATAATTACATGTTAAAAAATTAGATTACTTTAACTTTAACATTAGTTCGGGTTTATAATAACTCATTGTAAATTTACTATCTACCGAAAATTTTATAAAACTTACTTGAAGATTTTTAGAGTGAGATTATTGGAACAAAATTAGTACATATTTAATTGCATATATTTAAGAGATAACTAAAACAATAAAAGTATGGGGGAGGGTAGGGAATGGGCAGTAGTTCAGAAAAAGAGACCAGGATAACAATGAAGCTTCCACATTTAAGACTTTATGACCTGTTTGTATATTTAAGTAGGTGATGTTACATATGAAGGTCTCAAACAATTTGAATATCTTAGTTGGTAAAGCACTTGTCTGCAAAAGGCAAAGGTCCCGAGTTTGGGTCTCAGTCCGATACACTGTCTTAATCTGCCAGGAAGTTTCTCTCAAACAATTGATTGCATAAAGCAAACATTCCAGATTAAGATGATCGTTACAGATAATGACAATAGAAATCTTGTTTTATTATTATTATTATGATTATTATTATCATCATCTTCTTCATTATTATTATTATTATTTCTTCCCTTTCTCTTATTATTATTATTATTTTAGCTAATGGTATATGTACCATTCAGCTCCTGAAATTCTTGCACACCTTTTTTTTGTATTTTAGAGTTTTCTGTGTTATAGCCTGCTCTGATCATTTGATCTCAGAGTAACCACTGTAATCAACAAAAAGGATTGGTTATGGTATTTTACATAAGCGTGAGCCATCATCCTTGGTCAAAGATTTCACTGTTTCAGATGTATTTTTCTCACGCAGACCATTCTTCTTGACAGTGTACTGGTGGATAAGTCACAGAGTGATGCATAGTAGAGTGTAAATTAACAAACATAATTCACATTCTTGCTGTGAAGTCTCTCTTTCTTTGCATATCTGTTATGCACTATTTATGCCACTCACACAGTTACAATGAAATATTCCTAGCAAATGGGTCCACCCTTCACTTCTACAGTAACTGTAAAATGACGGAAGAGACTTTCCGTGAGGTATCAAAACTTTTGGAGCCATGGCAACTGCACTTTATGGAGCTATATGGACAAGACAATCAACACTGTTATTCATTCTTTAGTTTCTCTTGGTTCATTTTCAAAGCTGTGGGTTCAGTGCTCATTTGTAAATGCTACTGTACACAAGAAATGTACTCACAGATTTTAAAATGTACCAGATAGTTCTGCTATGCTCATCCCAGTCACATGTCCAAAGTTGGTAAATTTCCCTAACATAGCTACTCAATATGTGTCTCTTATGATAAGTCCCTATACACCATTTTTCTCCAGGAAAAAAGATAACTGAAGTATTTGTAGATACTTAACATCAAGTTATGCATAAAAGATAATGAGTAAGAGGAGTATTTTGTCATGACATAAGACAAATTTTCAGGAAAGCACTACATTTAAATCATATGATAAATGATTAAACAATACTTGCAGAAATTAATGCAAACAACAAATATAGCATTATCTTTTGTTTGAACAGACTGGAACCTGGACATATGAAATAGAAAGATTTCCTGGAAATCCTCAACCACATTTCGTTCAAGTCATGGCAACACCAAGGACACGATCTTCACTTGTTGTGCGAGCTCGGGCATGGACTAGTGAAGGAAAAACTCCACTAATTTTATACACTGAGGTGAGTTGAAGGTGAAAGCCACTGGACTATGGAATATGTTCACAGATTTTTAATTCATAATCTTTAGTTATTTTTATTATTATATTTGTCATAAGAATAATTTGTATATTAAACTGCATACTCCATATCAGGAGATGTGAACAACCAAATTAAAGGGCATTCAGTAAGTAAGGCAACACTTTTTTTTTTCGCATTTAAAAATTTTTTCCGGTTAAAAAAGAGGAATTTGTTGTGGAACATCATGGAGTATTTCTGCTTGAGCTCCTATAATTTTATGAAGTTCCAGTAGATGGTAGTGCTATACGTAGCTCCCAAAATGGCGTCTGTATTGGAGATTCCAAGCAGAGAGCTGTCAGTGAGTTTTCTTTTGCCAGAAGACCAAAGTGTCACAGATAGTAATAGGCACTTGCAGTATGTCTATGGAGACCTGGCAGTTAACAACAGCATGGTAAGTCATTGGGTGAGACATTTGTCATCACCTCAACCAGGTCACACAAATCTGCCCAATCTCACACCTGCCAGATGGTTGCAAACAGCTGTGATGGCTACATTGTTAGAGTGTGTGGACAGTCTCACCCAAGGTGATTGACAGATCACAATCAAACATCTCATTGCTCAACTGTACATCTCTGTTGTTAATGCTCATGAAACTTTGTTGTACCATTCTTCCTCATACACCTTATGGCCAAAATCTCATACTTTCTGACTTCCATCTGTTTGGCTCAATGAATCATGCACTCCACAGGAAGCAGTAGATGGATGAAGGGGAGGTTATTGATGCAGCACAACATCGGCTTTGACATCGAACAGTAGAGTGCTACCACATGGGTATACAGGCTCTTCGAGTATGGTGGCATAAGGCCATCAAATAGAATGGAAATTATGTAGGAAAAATAGGGTTTTGTTACCAGTTAAGTGGGGAATAGTTTTGTATATGGAGTTCTGAATAAAACCAACCAGCTTCCAGAAAAAAAAGTATTGCATTAATCATTAAGCATCCCTTGTATTTTGCGTTGGCCAATGAACCATCTGAAAGCTGTCAGTTTGTTGTGTATGAAATTTGATGTCATTAAATGTAACTTCATTGCTTTTTCTGTTGAATATATTACTTTAGTAGGGCCTGGACGTAGGGAAATTAAGAAATGAGGACAACAGTACACACTGTTCTACAGCAGTTTCCTTACAAATACTAAAAGATTTTAAACAAATAAAAATAAAACTGCTGATCTTAGTACCGTATATATAGCATCTCTCACATAAGACCTGCCATGTGCATCTCCTCTGGTGATATTTCGACAGATATTTGCAATTTCATTTTTGTAGTGTGTAGCTGGTGTCGCCCCAATGAATACTGCTCACATCTTTCATGTGATGCCTGGTATTGTGGGAAAATGTCAGTTTGCTTCACTTTACAAACGAAATTATTTTTATAGCAGAATTTTACATACTCATTTGATAGAGCATTGTTTAATCAATATGAATTAAGAGGGAGAGTACAACATGAATAACAACCAGTACTGTGGCAGGAACAGCACCACATTGGCCCACGCTGACTGCTACTGCTATGCAGTTGCTGCTGAAGAGCTGGTTATTCTTCATATTTTACAATCCTTGTTAATTCATAACGATAAATCAAACATTCCACGTGGGAAAAATATATCTAAAAACAAAGATGATGTGACTTACCAAACGAAAGCGCTGGCATGTCGATAGACACACAAGCAAACACAAACATACACACAAAATTCAGGCTTTCGCAACCAACGGTTGCTTCATCAGGAAGGAGGGAAGGAGAGGGAAAGACGAAAGGATGTGGGTTTTAAAGGAGAGGGTAAGGAGTCATTCCAATCCCGGGAGCTGAAAGACTTACCTTAGGGGCAAAAAAGGACAGGTATACACTCGCACACACACACACACATATCCATCCGCACATACACAGACACAAGCAGACATTTTTATGTGTATGTTTGTGTGTCTATCGACATGCCAGCACTTTCGTTTGGTAAGTCACATCATCTTTGTTTTTAAATAAAATTCTCTTGCTCTTATACTTTACAAATACTTGTCTTATCTGTCCTGTGCTTCTATATTTCTCTCATAAAATGATATATTCAGTCTGGCTGTGTAGTTCAGGATTCACAAAAGGAGAACCCTTTTTTATTCTGTTGTTTGAAATTACAGCTGTAGCCCTGTCAAGTAAGAAACACTTTTTTAGATTTTTTCAGAAATTTTGTTATTATTGTATGACCTAGGTTTCGAGTTATAAGACCATTTTCTGGTACATGACTGATCTCAAAGATGAAAACCAAGCAAAGATAAGCAACTCAACTTCTTAATCCACCAATTCTTGACTTAAACTATAAAAGTTGTCTCTGTCGACAGTTTTGATAATTACCACCATCTCAAGATTTTAAGCAGTACAATGATGAAAAATATTGTGGGATTTACGCAATACATTCTGGCAGCAAACCCAAGAAGTGTATTTGCAACAGATCCATTGGGAAAGCCTGAAGAGTCACAATTTTGATACAGTTACATATGTACTTACAAAATTCTGTAGGACACCATTTACAATAACTATGACTAAACATACATCCGAGTAGAATTGTGCAAAGGAATCGAATTCCACAAAAAATTAGTTGACATGATTCCAATTTTAAATGTTTGTCTGTGAAAGGAGCAAAATGCTTGCCCCATTATAAGCATTTTGTGAAGTGTCTAATTGTAGCACAAGTTGCATTTAGGAATGTTTACGGTTTTCAATTCTGAAATAAGTTCTTGTTCTTATAAATGTAAGTAACAAAAATTATTTGTGTCTGTAAATGTATATTATTTTCTGTGTATCAAAATTAGAAGTTTTCTGTTTATGTTAAAGGTCAAACGAGGTGACTACCCAGTGCTTGGAGCCAGAGTAGAAGTCATTGCAACTTATCCTGGTAAAAATGGTTCCGGTGCTCACAGAGATAAATTTGAGCTCTTGGATACTGGAAGTGGAGGTGGGTATAAAATTCGTGTTTGAAACTTTATTAAGTATATTGGGATGTGCATGGAAGGGGAATATTGGACCCCCTCTTTTCTTAGTTGTAGTACTGGAAGACAACTGAACTGCCATGTCTTGTACCTGTAGAACGAATGAGAAACTCAAGTTCATAGTGATAAGCAATATCTCGCAGCCATATTTTATGAGTGAAAGTAGATCAGTTTTTTAAATTTTTATTTATACCTACGATTTTTATGTTTTCAGATCCTGACATTACGAAAGGTGATGGTGTATATTCGAGATACTTTACTGCACAGGCAGAGGGAATGTACACATTTGAAATTTCTGTGATGGATAATGGCAACACAGCTTATTCCTGGCAAGATATAGCAGTTTCTGAACCATGTGAGTACTGCTTAATTACATCAACTATATTGTCAAATCTAATAGCTGACCAAAATTTTAACATTAAGCTGATGTAAAATATTCTTTCCAACTTTAAAAATTAGTTTGTCAGAAATATTTTAATGATGTGTTATTGTGAAAAATTATCTGACATCTTCCTTCAGACCTATATTTTATACCTTCCAGTGTTATCTAAATACATTTTGAAAGTATTTCTTTGTACCTTTTACTACTGATGTTTTGAGCCTTCCCTACTTTTCTGTTAAATTTTTAAATGTTCTCTCTGAAATACTGGCACCTTCATGCATGTCTCCCATATCCCAGTGTTGTCCAGATATAGGCTGAAATTAGTTGCTTCTACATTTAACTACTGACTTCTTGTACTTTCCCTTTATGTACAATGATTTTTTAAATTTTAAGTCTGAAATGCTGACTTTGTGAATGTCTTCCACATTGACTGCTGAGGTTGATGCCAAAAGTTGGGACGTTGTTTCCTTGTGCAACAGGTTTTCATAAATTTTATTACATCCACTGTGTCTGCCAGATTTTTTATAAATGAGACAAAATATTTGTCTGTGCCTTCTACCTTTGATGAATGAAACTTAGCAGATAGCAAAAATGATTTACTACTAACTCAGCGGTAAAAAAAAAAATTGTAAATAGAACAACTCAGAACAAAGATTCAGGAAGGATCATAGTTAGTGGTGTTGTGGCAAAGAAAAAAATTAAAAAAAGAAGGGGGAAAAAGTTGTGAGAGGACATAGTTAGAAACTTAGTTGCGGCTAAATGAGTGGCCAAATGGCCATAGGCATCCATAAGCTGGAGCAGCAGAGAAGCGGGACAACAATTATAATTCAAAATGAGATGAGAGACGACAAACTATGAAGAGAAGGAAGAGTGAATATCTCAAGAAAGATAATACAATTCAGTTATTAATAAAAAGAAAACCATTAGGGCGAGAAATAAATATAAGAGAAAGGATGTCTGTCTATGGTGAAGGAGGCTAGATGAGGGAAACAGCGGTATACAGGTTATGGAAGATTTGGAAGAAATAGAGTGAGCAAACATGTAAGTAACAGTAAGTCAAATAGGGGCAGAAAAAACTTCTGCTTAATAGGTAGCTGCATGCATTGCATAAAACAAAAGATTAGTAAAAACCCTAGCTTCTGGAACCAGAAATTCCGTTATCCATGTGAACAGAAGAAACAGTTGGAGGAAAGAGGACTATTGGAGGATTAATAAGAAAATCGCACAAGATTCAAATTATGGATGGCAGTGGCAGTGGAGGATAAGAAGATACTTAGTAATGTAATACTAGGAGCAGACATGATTGTAAACCATCAGAAATTATGAGTGGCAAAGAGAGTAGTTAATAAGACAGATAAAAGAAGGATAGACAGAAACTAGATATGTAGATGAAATCACATTAATTATCTTGTTTTAATATGAAGTTCACACATCACTCTGAATATATTGTTTTGTTTCAGATTCAGAGTGCTGTGGCAGTGTGGTGCCCACCCCTGCTGTGCAGCCACTGTCTCCGTTCCAGAGGATCCTGCCACCAATCTCTGCTGTGTTTGGACCAGAAGACATCAGTATCGATCCAATTTTGGGTCGTATTGGAGACCTGAGAGCAAGAATAATACCAACTGACCTAAAGGCACGGCTCACGTGGACAGCACCAGATGTCGGCTCTACCCCTGTATCACACTATGAAATTCGTTATGCACACAGCCTCTCTGATATCATAGAACACTATGACAGTGTTGGTCAGATATGGAACTACGGTACACCATTTCCATTAACTCCAGGATCAGAAACAACATTCACATTGGACTTCACTCGAAATCCTTCTCTCCTCGATTTGCCACTGTATATTCGCATGAGAGCATTTGCAGAGAGTATTGATGGACCAGCAAGTGGACCAATTTCAAATTGGGTTTATGTGATGGTACCATCACCCCCTCCACCGCCACCTCCTCCAACAACCCTTCCGACTTCCACTTTTGACATTTCATCATGGCCAAATGAGAATACAGATGCTGCATCAGTGTTACCAGGTATAGCCCAAGCAGAAAATTTTGGACTGGAACTGATATTGCCCATTGTTGGAGGGTTGGCTTTGCTGACCATCTGTCTCATTGTATACTGCTACATTTGCATCCTACGACGTCGCCATGGCAATTCTGACAAGAAGCAGAAGGGGAAAGACAAACACACTAGCAATGGTAAACAGCAAGTGACTTCTCCTAGCACTCCTGTCACCATTATGCCATCATCACCAGGCAACATAAGCAATGGCAACAGCAACAATTCAATAGCCCCTCCACCCCAGCCTGACAGCATGCCTCCTCAATATGAAGCAACCATATCTGAAGAAAAGAAGAGATTCAGTGTGTCACAGTTGCAGCAGGAGGAGCAGATGTTGCAGCAACAGCATGAACAGCTTCTTCAACAACAGCGAGACATGACACCACATGTAGTCGCCCTTCCGTCAACCAACAGCGTCAGTGGCATCAGTACAATATCCAATGGTGGAAGCAACACGATCACTCGCGGTGGCAGAACGCTCAGCCCCTACCAGTCCTGGACTGCATCACAGCTGCTGCACGAGCATGAGAGAAGGCACAGCCCATACGGAGGACGAGCTGATGAAGAGGTAACATCAGGCAATGGTGGTAACCAAATGCCACCCCCAGTTCCACCACTTCCAGCATATACTGCAAGTAATAATGCTGTATATTCATCTGGCCCTATTTATGGTGTCCATCCTGGTACGTTCTCAACTTCGGCAGGTTACCACAGAAATGGATCTCTGGTTCCTTTCAATCCTAGCTTGCAGGGCTCTTTAAGCTCTGTCAGCAGCGGAGACAGGAAGAAACGAAATGTCACGATGGTTTAGTGAAGAGTGTGTGACAGTGAGTGTTGCACACTGGTGCACTGAGAGTCTGACTTGATTTTTAAGAAAATGACATTAACCTATAACATATCATATGTATATATTTTATATAGGTCAGTATTCTTTAAGTGTAGAAGAATGAATATTTTCCTTAAGTGTTTGAATGCATGTGGAAGAGACATTGTAAATGTGAGAAAATACTTACGTGTGTTGTTCCGAGTGGTGCTTTTTTATGTGGATTGTTGTCTGAATGAGAGAAAACAAGTTAACATTGACATTTCAGCAGCATCTCCAGTTTTTTAAATATTAAATTTAATGTGCCAAATGTGTCATGTGTATATACATAAATAGGGTTCAGTATTTTTGTCATTGCTTGTAAGTCACTCTGTCTAGTCACAATTTTCTGTACAGATTAAAAGGTGAATTTACCTGTGTTGGTAAATCAAGTTGAGTTGTAACTGAGACCAATAATTATTTGTTTAATAAACATAATAAAATGAGCTTATGCACTGATAAATAATGTTAGCTTACTGTTCTGTTTGAGTGAGAAAATGTCTTTGCACAATAAACAGTTGTTTGTCTGCAGCATGAAGGAAAAAGAAAACAGATGATCTCCATTACTTGTACATAGTGAAGCTAAATTAATATGTTCATGTCTACCTGTGGTACTCAATATATGTAATTATCACATTTCAGAAAAGTTCTTTCACTTTTTGAATTGCTGCAGACTTATTTTACTCCATAATAATTTTTTCAAAGTATTTATATATTACAAACACAAAGAAATTGAAATATAAGCACAGTTGATGTATGGAAATGTGTTGTGTGTAAGTAATAGAGTAGTTTCTATATATTGGGTTTCATGATACTCATTCAGCCCTTTACACCGACTGACTTTCATGAATAACCTATCAAATATAAATTCCCAAGCTAGTATTAAAACCTTCCATGTTTCCTTCTGTGACTGACAGTAAAGTGGTAGAGACTGCTACTAAAGCTGAAGCTCTTCAAATTGCGCATATTAATGAACAACTGAAATATGTAGGGTCTTTGGTTTCACCACATTGCCTTCTCTTATAGGATCAGGAATAATTTACCACCTGCAATGAAATAATAGATAATTCCTTCACTTGCTCAAGTAGAACTGCATTTCTCTTGCACTGAATTTCAAATCATGTAAGTATGAAGAAATGTGAGCAAATTACTCTGTAATATTGAATACTTTGAAATGATTAAGAGAACTTTTATTTGTCCACATGTGTAAATATTGGTGTTTTATGCCTCATACTGATTTTGTACTGAAATTTTGCCATTTACAGTGTACATTGTACAGGATCTTATCAGCAGACATTAAAAAAGTTGCAAATAACAGTTGTGTACTTATTAAACAGAGATGTACATGTCTACTATTTATGATTTACTCAGTCCCATGTCAAAAAGGGCAAAAAATGCATAGATGTGTGTATCATACCTTCACTGGTACTGTTCAGAATGGGATGTTCATTCAACAAATTATATTTACAGAGATTGTTGGTATACCAGTCCACAGGAATTCAGTGATGGCAGAAAATCAGAAACAAATTAAATTCCTAAACATATATTCTTTTAGAAGACTCATTCGTCAAAGAACTTCCTGAAAACAGCTTCATATGAAACTTATATTCCATGGGCCACACTTGAATTACACTATCCAGCTATTCCCATTAATGAGTTAGACAACTACAAAATTGCAGGAGCACCTTGAGACGTGAGCTTTGTTAAGAAGAAAGCAGCTTACATTTTAGTCTGCACAGAGGATACATCCAAATTAGTTTTATCTATTTTTTACTAGAGGCTAACAGTTATTACAAGAAAACACAAAGAATGATAAAGTTCAGCATCATCACGAATATAGCCTGGTGACAAAGCAATGAAACAAATCTCTGAAGGTCATTACATTTCCTACTGATTTTTAAGTGTGGTTTTAAGATCACAGACAGCAACATTATGAATGACTGGGAAAATACTTAGAGTTCTAACATTCAGAATGTGTGATATAACAAATGACAACCAAGACACATAAAAAGTTCACGCAAGTAAATTCCTATGAAACATTCTCAGCCAACCATGTCATAGGTTGGTACAACTGCAGTGATAGAAAATGATAATAATAATAATAATAATAATAATGATGATGATGATCGTCATCATCAGAATGTACTATTCAATGAAGCAATCTATAGACCTGGATGTAGCAGGCACCACCTTAGCTCTATGACTAGGTTCAGACACATACCAGTTGAAACTATTGCATGTTGTTACCTCATTGTGAAACAATGGAAGGTGATGATGAAAAATGTCTTTGCGTTTGAGTACAAAGGTTTGCTGCACTATCTATGGGGTTTAGTTTTAATTGGTAGAATAAATGAGTCACATGCAATCAAGAGAAGGTACAGTATTTCCAGAAGGTTGGAAGGTAGGTATTTCCAGAAGTTTGGAAGATAGGAGACGAGGTACTGGCAGAAGTAAAGCTGTGAGTACCGGGCGTGAGTCGTGCTTCGGTAGCTCAGTTGGTAGAGCACTTGCCCGCGAAAGGCAAAGGTCCCGAGTTCGAGTCTCGGTTGGGCACACAGTTTTAATCTGCCAGGAAGTTTCAGAAGGTACAGTAGTTCCAAAAAGGCTATATGTTATACAGTTTTATGAAGTACCTAATTAATCCAGCAATGCTTTGCAGTTGCAAAATGTGTGTGGGAGTCAGATATACATCCTAATCTCCTTCTTTTCCCTCCTCTCTATCACTCTCCTCCTCCCCCCTCTGTCTGACCATCTTCTCCTCCTCCCCTCTGTCTCTGTCCATCACCTTCTCTCCACTCCCTGTACATCTCTTATCCCACACTCTCTCTATCCATCTCCTCCTCCTTCATCTCTCTGTCCATATCTTCCTCCCCGTTCCTTACATTCATTTCCTCCCTCTTCTCTGTCCATCTCCTCATCCACCCTCTCTCAGGCCTTTTTTATTATTATTGCAAAAAGAACCTTGTTCGAGAAAAGAAGTCAAAATGAATGGGTAAATCAGTTGGATTCATTAATACATGGGGTATGAGAGAGACTTTTCCAGCTGCTGGATCTGTGAGGATAGTAGTTTTAAACAACAGTGTTTTGCATGGTTTTAATCTGTGAACAGCTGGAATTATAAAGTCAGCATTTTCTGTTAAAAATGACTCTGCAAAGGAAACCAAACCACACATTTTCAAAGCACAGTTTAGCATTTCCTTTCTCGCAGCCAGTTTCACAGAAAGTGTTTATTGTATAACATGTCTATATGTTTAATGGATAAGGCTTGTTGTCAGGTGGTCAAGAACAGATTCATCAACTGAATCTTTCCTTGAATTTGGGTTAACTGAAAGAAAACAATTTCAGTAAGATCAAGAATTTATTAAAATAAAATATATCAGAATTCTTTGTTCAGGAGTCATAATGGACCACACTTTAGAAATTCTTATTCGATTTGCCTCCAAACACTGTCTACACTCTTTGTCAGTCTCCTTGACTTGACGATCTTGTAGTTGGTGTGTGTTGTGTATATGCCCAACTGCTGGCATTTTTTCCAAAGAAATGAACTGCAAACTGAAATCAATTAGATGTTTGGGAAACCCCAAATTACCAACAATGGACATGAATTCAATCTTTGAAACATGCCAAAGATATGATCACCACTGACACTTTGCTGAAAATTCTTTCACTTTCAGTTGTATTGTTTCTTTGCAATTGTTATGAAAATATGCAACAGCAGAACTGTCAAACTGAATGTTACAATTGTTTTGTACGAAAACATGTGACAGCAGAAGTGTCAAAATGACCGTCACATTTCTTTCATTGGCACTTCCACCCAGAAATACCATCCAAATTTCTGACTTTTCCAGTGGATTTTCTGTTTCATAAAAACCTTGCCCTGCCAGTTACAAACACAATTAAAAAAAAAAATCAGCCAAATTAATAAAGCCGTTCTCAAGTGGCAATCTTCCACACATGCGACAATTGATTTTTATTTATTTAGATAAAGCTATTGAATTTGGGTGACCAGTGCTTTATTTATACATGTTAGCTCATTGACTATGTGCAAAGCGTGCTGCCAGTGAAAAGTGCCAGTCAGCATTTAATCATTGCCCATGCCAGGTAATGAAATTAATTTCAGTGACATACCGAAATGGATAGCAAAAATTTAAAAAAGATATGTAGAGGCCCAGCTTATTCCAGCTTTACCTCCTAGAAGTGCAGTGTTTTTTTTATTTTATTTGTTTATTTTACAATACTCCATACCACAAGAAGCAGAAGAATAAAGCTGGTTTGCCAAAAAACAAAATTCAGTCCTCACTGGTCAGTAATAACATATTTTATGATTCAGATCTATGAAAAGCTGCACCTGTTCATTCCGCTGACACAATTTTGCAGTAAAAATGGTTTGTTCCTCTCTGACTGTGTACCATACTGTCCAGACCTAAATCTAACGCAACTGATGTGGGATCTTGCAAAGAGTAATATCCATAGTTGCAATATTTGAAGTATATCACTCTCAGAGTTGAAAAAAAAAATAATAGCCTGTGCTTTTGATGCAGTGACATTAAAAGGCTGTAGAAAAGTGGTATGTCTTGTTAAAAAGAGCTTGGATAATATTGGAAGAGTGATGCTTTGATGAATGAAGAAACTGACAATATAATACCAGTCAGCATGGATTCAAACAAAGAGTTGTCATAATTGTCCATGACTGAAATTACAGGTGATGAACCTACAAACAATTGAGAAAGATAGCGATATCACCATAGAAGGTAGTTTTATGGATACTGCTAATAAAGCATTATGATTTGCAAAAATAAGATGAATATAGTGTGATTCTTGAGTTTCTCCCGGCGTATTTGACAATCAAAATATCCACGGGTATGCTGCAGGTCTATAGTGTCCAACGGGCACAATATTTCGGCGATCATACATGTCGCCATCATCAGGTGAACTGACAGACTGAGCTCCTGTGAACGTGCCGGCACGGAGATCCGTACGCTATGGCTGCTCGGAGGGAACTGGGTTCGGGGGCCGATTTAAATACCCTCCGCCCGCGGCGCGCTCCCTCCGCCGTCCGCGCCCCGCGCCACGGTCGCGCGGTGGAACAGATTGCGACGGCGTCTGAGATGACGTCGGTGTGATGGCTCTGTCGGCCGTGATCGTCACAACTATACGTTTGCTCGATTTACTCTTGATTAACCCGATCGCTGGTTCCCAAGCCTTGCTAAGATTATAGCCACAGTCACGGTTTATGAGGTCGTCATTGGTGCGAATTTCGATGGCCTCTCTAACAACGCTGTCCCAGTATCTCGACGTCTGTACCAGAATCCTCGTGCGGTCATACTCCATGGCGTGATTTTCCGACAAACAATGTTCAGCGACCGCCGACTTGCTCGGATACATCAGTCGAGTGTGCCTCTGGTGTTCGTGGCATCGATCCTCGACGGTACGCATCGTCTGACCAATATACGACTTGCCACATTGACAGGGAATCTGGTACATGCCGGCCTTCCTCAAACCGAGGTCATCTTTGGCGCTCCCCACCAGTGCACGAGTTTTATTTGGAGGACAAAACACAGTTCCGACCCGGTGTTTCTTCAGAATGCGGGCGATTTTCCCCGAGAGTGCGCCTGTGTATGGAATAAATGCAGTGCCCACCTCCTCCCTCGTGACTTCATCCATCTCAACAGGTTCTGCTGCAGTGGTTGGGCGGAGAGCACGTTGAATCTGCCACTCTGAGTACCCATTTTTTCGAAATACAGTTCTCAGATGTTCCAATTCCTGGGGTAGACTCTCTGCGTCAGAGATAGTGCGCGCCCGATGTGCTGGAGTTTTAAGTACCCCATTCCTCTGTGAAGGGTGGTGGCAGCTGTCTGCGTGCAAATACAGATCAGTGTGCGTAGTCTTCCGATACACTCCATGACCTAGGGTGCCGTCAGCCCTTCTCTCGACCAAGACGTCAAGGAAAGGTAATTTACCCTCCGTTTCAGTCTCCATAGTGAATTTGATGTTGGGGTGTATGGAGTTTAGATGTGTAAGGAAGTCAAGGAGTTTATCCATGCCATGTGGCCAGATGACGAACGTGTCGTCCACGTAACGGAAAAAGCAAGTAGGTTTCCATACGGATGACGACAGGGCTTCCTCCTCGAAGTTCTCCATGTACAAATTCGCTACCACCGGTGAGAGTGGGCTACCCATGGCGACTCCCTCCGTTTGTTCGTAGTATTCTCCATTAAAAAGAAAATACGTGGAAGTCAAGACATGCCTAAAAAGTTCAGTGGTCTTCTCGTCAAACTTCTGACTAATCAATTCTAGTGACTCTCGCAGGGGTACCCTCGTAAACAAGGAAACGACGTCAAAACTCACCATGATATCTGACTCATCCAACCTGAAGCTATCAAGGCGTTTAACGAAATCCACCGAATTATGGATGTGATGAGGGCATTTACCCACATAAGGACTTAATATTCCCGTCAGGTATTTGGACAACAAATATGTAGGTGCCCTGATGTTGCTGACAATGGGGTTAATGGTACCCCCTCTTTGTGAACCTTCGGGAGTCCATATAGTCTAGGCGGTACCGGACCTTGGGGTAACAATTTCTTAGCGTCACCCTCCGGTAAATCTGCGTCCTTGAGAAGCGCCCTCGTCTTGTTCTCCACCTTCTTTGTAGGGTCAACGCTGATCTTCCGGTAGGAATCGTCATTTAGCAGGCTCTGCATCTTATCAGTGTAGTCCTTATGGGAGACAACAACTGTAGCATTGCCTTTGTCAGCCGGTAAGACAACAATTTCAGAGCGCTCCCTCAGATCACGAATGGCCGCCCTCTCTTTACTGCTGATATTTGACTTCATCGGCTTGGATTTCGTCAACGCACGACAAGTTTCACGACGTATTTCCTCGGCTGATTCTGGCGGAACTCGAGCTGCAACCTGTTCAACAGCACTAACAATTTCTGCGACCGGAGTGAACTTGGGGGTGGGAGCGAAGTTGAGACCTTTCTGCAAAACCGAGACCGCATCATCACTCAACACCATGCCACTCAAATTGATGACAGTCTTGCACGGAACCTGCAGAGATGGTTTGTCAAGGAGACGTGAGAACTTAGCTGTTTGACGTCCCGTAGCCTTCTTATGGGCGGAATCAGCTGACACCCGGGTGACACCATCAATCCAATCCCAGGAACAAGAAGTGAACTTACTAGCCAGTTGCAAATGTAGTTTGAGTAATTCCTGTGAGATAAACTCAAGGCTCCGGCGGGTGAATTGCACTCTCTCACGTACCAATGCGAGGCTGGCTCGTTTCTTGATTCTCTTAGCTGCTGCAGAATCGATGTGATGCATAACCTTAGCAAAATTTGGAACAACATTAAGTCCTTATGTGGGTAAATGCCCTCATCACATCCATAATTCGGTGGATTTTGTTAAACTCCTTGATAGCTTCAGGTTGGATGAGTCAGATATCATGGTGAGTTTTGACGTCGTTTCCTTGTTTACGAGGGTACCCCTGCGAGAGTCACTAGAATTGATTAGTCAGAAGTTTGACGAGAAGACCACTGAACTTTTTAGGCATGTCTTGACTTCCACGTATTTTCTTTTTAATGGAGAATACTACGAACAAACGGAGGGAGTCGCCATGGGTAGCCCACTCTCACCGGTGGTAGCGAATTTGTACATGGAGAACTTCGAGGAGGAAGCCCTGTCGTCATCCGTATGGAAACCTACTTGCTTTTTCCGTTACGTGGACGACACGTTCGTCATCTGGCCACATGGCATGGATAAACTCCTTGACTTCCTTACACATCTAAACTCCATACACCCCAACATCAAATTCACTATGGAGACTGAAACGGAGGGTAAATTACCTTTCCTTGACGTCTTGGTCAAGAGAAGGGCTGACGGCACCCTAGGTCATGGGGTGTATCGGAAGACTACGCACACTGATCTGTATTTGCACGCAGACAGCTGCCACCACCCTTCACAGAGGAATGGGGTACTTAAAACTCTAGTACATAGGGCGCGCACTATCTCTGACGCAGAGAGTCTACCCCAGGAATTGGAACATCTGAGAACTGTATTTCGAAAAAATGGGTACTCAGAGTGGCAGATTCAACGTGCTCTCCGCCCAACCACTGCAGCAGAACCTGTTGAGATGGATGAAGTCACGAGGGAGGAGGTGGGCACTGCATTTATTCCATACACAGGCGCACTCTCGGGGAAAATCGCCCGCATTCTGAAGAAACACCGGGTCGGAACTGTGTTTTGTCCTCCAAATAAAACTCGTGCACTGGTGGGGAGCGCCAAAGATGACTTCGGTTTGAGGAAGGCCGGCATGTACCAGATTCCGTGTCAATGTGGCAAGTCGTATATTGGTCAGACGATGCGTACCGTCGAGGATAGATGCCACGAACACCAGAGGCACACTCGACTGATGTATCCGAGCAAGTCGGCGGTCGCTGAACATTGTTTGTCGGAAAATCACGCCATGGAGTATGACCGCACGAGGATTCTGGTACAGACGTCGAGATACTGGGACAGCGTTGTTAGAGAGGCCATCGAAATTCGCACCAATGACGACCTCATAAACGGTGACTGTGGCTATAATCTAGCAAGGCTTGGGAACCAGCGATCGGGTTAATCAAGAGTAAATCGAGCAAACGTATAGTTGTGACGATCACGGCCGACAGAGCCATCACACCGACGTCATCTCAGACGCCGTCGCAATCTGTTCCACCGCGCGACCGTGGCGCGGGGCGCGGACGGCGGAGGGAGCGCGCCGCGGGCGGAGGGTATTTAAATCGGCCGCCGAACCCAGTTCCCTCCGAGCAGCCATAGCGTACGGATCTCCGTGCCGGCACGTTCACAGGAGCTCAGTCCGTCAGTTCACCTGATGATGGCGACATGTATGATCGCCGAAATATTGTGCCCGTTGGACACTATAGACCGGCAGCATACCCGTGGATATTTTGATTAAGATGAATATAGTGTTCTTCCTGTTTGTGCTCTTGTTCTGTGTGGACATTTAATTCAGTGGCAGATGCAGACATGTAGGGTGTGACATTGCTCCACTATTTCTCTGGTGTAAACATAGTGGTGCTGCCATTATGAGTTCTTTGATTTGCTTTGCCAAGTAATAATTCGCTGATGCTAATACTAAATTCAGAGACACAAACAGAAAATAAATGCTAGCCAGTAATCTCATTGTCAGGTTTGAAAGAAACTAAGCCACACTGGACCACTTGTAGCATATCTGGACGTTCACTTCAGGAATAGTAAGGAAACCTATGTCTTGATGTCATGAACTATATGATATAGTCTCCTCAGGAGATGATAACAAGTGTTGTTGCCAAACTGTGATGGATAACCAACAATTTTCCTTGATAAGAGTCAAATAACAATTGTATTTTAGTGTTTTGCTTCAAAATCACAAACCAATAACACATTTTATCATTCTACAGAAGTAATTCCAAGAACATATTTCTAATATTGGGGCTGTTGTGCATGTGAATTCAAGGTGCTCAGTTCCAGTTAAAATGTGCCTTTTTCTGAAATGATAAATTTAAGCTGGGTGAACAAAAGCTAAATGTGTTCAATATAAAGAAACTAAATGAAGAACAAGTTTGGTGACACTGTCCCTGACAGGCTGCTTGAAATTGCATGCTCAATGAGCTGATTGGGTAACTTCAGTGCTAAATATTTTGGAAATGGCCAACATATCAAATATTTGTCTTAACAATTAATTCTCAGCACAGCCAACATTTTCAGATTGCTTCTGATCACTCTATATACATAATTTTAAATTGTAATTTTAACTTGCATCATCAATTGGCTACAATAAGCAGGTAATTATTATTAAAAATTAGTGTCAGGTATTAAATGTGGGAAAAAATCCGGAAATATAAGATCATCAATCGACTTTCAGAACAATTAAAAGGGTCAAAAAGTGCAGTATGGGCTGAAAGTTACTTAGATCACTTACTGTGCAATTATTTTTTGGGACTTGGGGACACCCGAATAACATGTTGTGCTGTAACTATGAATTTACTTGTAATTCCTGTTAATATACACTCCTGGAAATTGAAATACGAACACCGTGAATTCATTGTCCCAGGAAGGGGAAACTTTATTGACACATTCCTGGGGTCAGATACATCACATGATCACACTGACAGAACCACAGGCACATACACAGGCAACAGAGCATGCACAATGTCGGCACTAGTACAGTGTATATCCACCTTTCGCAGCAATGCAGGCTGCTATTCTCCCATGGCGACGATCGTAGAGATGCTGGATGTAGTCCTGTGGAACGGCTTGCCATGCCATTTCCACCTGGCGCCTCAGTTGGACCAGCGTTCGTGCTGGACGTGCAGACCGCGTGAGACGACGCTTCATCCAGTCCCAAACATGCTCAATGGGGGACAGATCCGGAGATCTTGCTGGCCAGGGTAGTTGACTTACACCTTCTAGAGCACGTTGGGTGGCACGGGATACATGCGGACGTGCATTGTCCTGTTGGAACAGCAAGTTCCCTTGCCGGTCTAGGAATGGTAGAACGATGGGTTCGATGACGGTTTGGATGTACCGTGCACTGTTCAGTGTCCCCTCGACGATCAGCAGTGGTGTACGGCCAGTGTAGGAGATCGCTCCCCACACCATGATGCCGGGTGTTGGCCCTGTGTGCCTCGGTCGTATGCAGTCCTGATTGTGGCGCTCACCTGCACGGCGCCAAACACGCATACGACCATCATTGGCACCAAGACAGAAGCGACTCTCATCGCTGAAGACGACACGTCTCCATTCGTCCCTCCATTCACGCCTGTCGCGACACCACTGGAGGCGGGCTGCACGATGTTGGGGCGTGAGCGGAAGACGGCCTAACGGTGTGCGGGACCGTAGCCCAGCTTCATGGAGACGGTTGCGAATGGTCCTCGGCGATACCCCAGGAGCAACAGTGTCCCTAATTTGCTGGGAAGTGGCGGTGCGGTCCCCTACGGCACTGCGTAGGATCCTACGGTCTTGGCGTGCATCCGTGCGTCGCTGCGGTCCGGTCCCAGGTCGACGGGCACGTGCACCTTCCGCCGACCACTGGCGACAACATCGATGTACTGTGGAGACCTCACGCCCCACGTGTTGAGCAATTCGGCGGTACGTCCACCCGGCCTCCCGCATGCCCACTATACGCCCTCGCTCAAAGTCCGTCAACTGCACATACGGTTCACGTCCACGCTGTCGCGGCGTGCTACCAGTGTTAAAGACTGCGATGGAGCTCCGTATGCCACGGCAAACTGGCTGACACTGACGGCGGCGGTGCACAAATGCTGCGCAGCTAGCGCCATTCGACGGCCAACACCGCGGTTCCTGGTGTGTCCGCTGTGCCGTGCGTGTGAGCACTGCTTGTACAGCCCTCTCGCAGTGTCCGGAGCAAGTATGGTGGGTCTGACACACCGGTGTCAATGTGTTCTTTTTTCCATTTCCAGGAGTGTATATATGGTAGAGGAAATTAAGCAGGAAGTGCTTAGGAAATTAAGCAAGCATTGGTAAAGAATGAGATCTAGCCTAAGGTAAATAAATAAAAAATAAATCTGGTAAATGAACAAAAACGGCAGAAGTCGTATTTGACAGACAATAAGAGAATACTTGGGAAAGACTTTTTGTGTGAGCAATCTTCCACAGTTTCAATGTGCAGAAAAACCCTATCGTATTCTGCCAAAAGCTGTTGCATCATCTACTTTATTTGCTGAAAAGTAAAATTAATATGAACAGAATGTTTTACCATTTATGTTTTTACTTATTGCCATAAGTACAAGTTTCACCTTTACAACAGAGATTACAAAGTGAAATCATTGAAGTACAAAAAAGGGTTAAGCCTTGTTGTCATGTCATTTGTATAACCTGTCAGTCTTACTATCAGTGCTTGCATTTGACATCAGTACTACAAAGTGAACATTGACAATGGCCATTTGCAACTGGCAGCAGGCACTGTGTTAAACATCAACTGTCCTCTGTATGAAGGAGCACACATCCCAGGCACTCAGTGGCATTAGGAGTACTGGACGCAGTGGTGGGGTGAGGGCCAGTTGGGGTTGTCTCATCATCATTTAAACTGTTAATGACGCAAATGCACGACCTTGCGTGGTCTTGAGGTGCTGTATGATGCAAGTGCTGGACTCCTTCCATGTTACCTTGCTGTAGCACTGTGCACTTGCATTAATGATTAAAATGAAGACAACTGAGTTAAAAATTACGAATGATTTAATAAAATTGTGTAAATAGTACAGTCTCATATGTATTAAATTTATGAACATCACTATGTCCTTTAAGAGGAATTAGAACGGATTTTTTTTCACATTTTCGGATTTTTATCTCATAATAAAATTTGCAATTTTCCTATCACTTATAAACTCGCATGGGAAGTAGTTTATTTTTTAAATATAATCTACAGTGGTTGAAAATGCTAAAATTTTTACGTGCATTACTTCAAGATCTAATAAAATCAGTTATTTTTTATATATAAGGCTGTGGTTTGCTGTGTTATAAAGGTTAATAGTGTTGGTCATGTCCAGAAGAGGCTGGGCACCAGGCTAAGGCAGTTGAAACAAAGTTTCAGGGACAAGAAACTTTCTGATGGTAAAACCATAAGACGCAGGCTGACAGACAAAATGATTGATGAACTACAGCAGTATCATTGGGATGGCCATTAGAAATAATATTGAGGATTTGAAGCAGGCATTATGGACTACCTTCTTCCACAGACTGTCAACTGATGAAAAACCAGTACTCCATCTTTGCCCTCCTGGTCCTGATACATAGTGCAATTACCGCAAAGCCCAGTACTCAAACAGTCCATACAGCCATAAACATTCCATCCCAGCAGCAGTCACGGATATCACAAAACCTATTTACAGAGACCTGGCAAATCCTGGATTACTGAAGAAATGTCTGCGTAGTCAGATTAAAATCCCATTGACTTGTTCAATAATCTACAATGGACTCGTTTACCAAAAAATGTTTTTGTTGGAATGAAGACACTAAAGTGGGGGGTTAGTGATGCTGCTATTGCTTTTAATGATGGCAACATTGGTAGGGTGAAAGTACTACAGATATGGGAATTAATCGTGGAGCAAACTGCATCAGAGAACTTGAACGGATGGACAAGATTCGCATTTACAAAGCAGAATATGCATCACAGTTGGCTGCTATGGAGTCCACAAAGAAGAAAAGTAGAAAAAACTCTGAAAAGGATCAAGAGGATGTTATAAAGTATGGTGCAGGGTGCTTCGGAGTAACTAAAAATAAAAAAAACTAAGCATATATTAAGTGAGTTATAGTCTTTTGAAACTTTAAAAGCCATTCCTGAAAATTTACGTTTTCAGTTGCATTTTTCCCTGAATCTCAGAAACCATTTCGAGTAGAGTACTCAGATGTTCTGGGAGTAATAAAATACATATCCTGAGTCTGCTGAACTAAAAGAAAAACATAATTTTATATATAATTAAAATTATTTAAGATAATGTACAAAAAATACACAAAATTTTAACTGTGTAATTAAAAAATTGTATTTCCAAAAGCAGTGGCTGAAATGCAATTATTGTAGTTCAGTAGACTCAGAACATACAGTTTCATGTCCTGTAAAAGTTTCATGTCAGTGGCTACAGTGGTTCCTGAAATACAGGGAAGCCAAGTCACTAAAATTAACATTGTCAGGATAGGGCATTCCAACTCCCCTTGATACAGACAACACGAATACTATCAGAACTTAAGTTGTACATATGACTAGTATGAATTCACTTCCAACTATTTTCAGGGAAGTAGTAACTTTTATCCCAAGTTTTTGATTTGTCATTATAACTATGTCTTTGATAGTGTTAATCACAACAATTCTTCATGTGAACTGGTAATACTTACAGTATAACAGATCCATAAAATAAAGTAGAATCAGCAAGCTTATTTTAAAGATATTTGTTTACTGTTCCATGAAATATAGCACCAACCACAATGTGGCTCCACTGTAAATGCTGTTCTCAAGCACAGGATTGCTGTTGGTAAGCATTGGAATTGCAGCTTCAGCAGCAGCATAGACTCAGGAGTGGAAACGACATAGTCATAATTCAAAACAAGTGACAATTCTTCTATTACAATGAGCATAGTAGTTATAGAACCTTAAAAGAAAATATTTAAAAAAATACACAATGAATATAGCAGAACTGTTAGGCAGTGAACAGTCTAAGGCTTATATTGAGGAGCATCATATAAATGCTTGTTAAAAATATGTAGAAGTACAACGGTTTTCTTCTGTGAGTAACAAACGTCAATGTCTATGATTTACACAACAGCAACTAAGATATCCAATGAAAAAAAATAACCTTGTGAATAAAAAGGTCTGTCTAGTTAAATGAAAAGAAGCAGAAAAATTAATACTGCATCCTAGACCACAAAGGGACAACATGAAACAATTAAATAATAACTTGGTGCAATTGCACAGTCATCATTTTTAATTAACCAAGTGGAACCAGTTACACGCAAATCAATTAAAAGGCTGTATTAATATGTGGTCAGTTGATATGGAATCACTACACCTGTAAGCTACATAGCACTAGTGCATTTTGTTTCCTATCTGCTGCATACTGGGCAGGCTTAAAAAACAAACTTTCACAGGCCCTTTGGAATTCTTGTTCCAGATGTAACATACAGCACTTGCCACCTCCACTGTCTGTACTCTCTCCGAACAGATAGGAGTATACTTCAGCATGTCAAGGCAATACTGGCCTCTCGATCATCAGCCACCAACCACCAACTGAGTACAAGGCAGACTTTAAATCCAGGCGATTCTGATTATCCCCAATGGACAAACTTCACATCACTGTAGCTGCTTCCTGGGTGGCATTGGTGCAGCTCTGCTTGTGATACCAGCACCCTCCTAGCAAGGTAAGAAACGTTGCACCCTTGGTACTATCTGCTAGAACTTGCTTCGTACCGTGAAATCATGACACAATCTCCCCCACTGAAACTGGTTAGCACCCTATCTTTATCTCATTGAGGAAATAATGTCTCACTGCTGTCCAAACAAATCAGAATTTTAGTTCATCTCTTAGATGTAGCTGCATTTTACAAAACATTCCACATCAAGGCTCAATAATTCAAATGGTTCAAATGGTTCTGAGCGCTATGGGACTTAACATCTGAGGTCATCAGTCCCCTAGAACTTAGAAATACTTAAACCTAAGGACATCACACATATCCATGCCCGAGGCAGGATTCGAACCTGCGACCATAGCGATTGCATGGTTCCAAACTGAAGCGCCTAGAACTGCTAGGCCACCACGGCCGGCTCAATAATTCTAAAAATGCGTTTTATACACCAACCATGCCACAAGCTACTTTAGGCCAAGAAATATGAGCATTACAGTCCCTTACTGTTGCCATAATCTTTAAAAGAACTGATGCAGAAGTAAGAAATTTAAGAATTTGGCAAAGCCCATGAAACTGTGGCAAGAGCTTCCCAAACCTACTGCTCCACCTTACCAATTCTGGCAAAATTCTTCAGATAAAGCTGGTCCCCTATTTGAGCTTCTGATGTCATCTCCCCTTATTATAGTGTCCAGCTTCCTGCCTCTGGGCTACTTTAATGTTTTTCCTGGCTACAACTTCTCTTGAATATCTTCAGGAGATGCCCTACTAGCTGGCAGATAGCGGTGAATTTGGCCAAGAGAAGAGCACAAGCCTTGGTGGAGTATCTATGTGCCTAATGTTTGGCAGTAATGAAAGGATATATTAACCACTCCAAGGTCTTTTCCCACTGGGTATGACCTAATATTGACATGCTGGACTGATTTTTAAGGAAAAGTAAAAGTTCAGATAAAAACAATTTATCTGCATCAGTCACTTTTGATTTTCTCCCATGATTCATTTTGATAGTTTACATTCTCCTCTTGAAGTGGAAAACAGTGATATCTTCTTGCATGTCTACCAGCTGTATGCAACTAGCTGCTTGTTTTGGTTTCATTTTGCTACAAAAAGTATAACAGGCAGTTGTTATCATCATGTGGCATTAAGATTATACATTTGAAATAGGACGGAGTTAACTTAAAAATTTGGTCCAGCATACACAACCCTACACTGTATACTGGAACAGATTGTAAATAGCTCCATCACCATTTCAAATGTGTAAACTTAGTGCCACATGATGATAACAATGCTTGTTGTACTTTTTGTAGCAAAATGAAAACAAAACAAACAACTAGTAGCATCCAGTTGGTACATGTGTAACAAGATATCACTGTTTTCCACCTGAAGATGAGATTATAAACTATCAAAGTGGGAGAAAATAAAAAGTGAGTGACATAGATAAATTGGTTTCATTTGAACTTTTATTCCACTGAGTGTGGTGTGTCATGATAGTATTGTCCTATTAATGCAGCATGAAGAGTCCAGTTGACCTTCTCAGTGAATGAGGCATTTGGGTAATAGAGAGTGGTAGTAGAGTGCCTCACCACACAGACAAAAACAGAACTGCCTGATAGCTCTAAAAGTGTATACTGTAGTGTTATCTGATACAAGAACCTGGTGTGGACCAAAAGTACCAAACAAAAATTTCAGTCAACTAGTATCCACCTGTGGTGTGGTTGTGCAAGTCAGAACAGCAAAGAAAACCTTAAAAAGGCATTTGTGCAGACAAATGTGTACTTGTTTCCCAGACATGACTGTGGAAATGGCCCACAAAATTCATACATATTTTTTCCAATTTTTTTTTTTCACAGGATGTGAAACCTGTGATAGCTTGCTGACTGAACACAACCTACAAGGCCATACCATTTTTCTTATGTTGGACTCCATACCCGTCCAAATAAACTACTCACTAAGCTTGGCATAAGTTTTGTATGCATCCAGTTGTCTGCTGAATGGTGACTGGTGTGAGAACCATGATCTTAAGGTGATGACTATTCCTGGCCTTACAATAAAGAGTCCATCCCTTTCTCTTATCTGTCCCTGTGTTTCATCCTTTTAATGGTATCTACTGGAATATTTAAATACAGCTGGAAAATCCTCCAAAATAGAGTTAACAAATTCAGAATTTGGGAGCCACTCACCTATTATCTTACTTCTGTCTCACTCAGAATGAACCTGAAACATTCTACTTAAGCACCAACATTAATACTGTGTGCACCTCTCACAGTTTGGCTTCAAACTGGAAAGCAGTTATACAAACAGCCCATCTTGCTATCCCACCTATGTATGCCAAGACCCATCTCAAGGCTGATTAACATTTTCCAGCTGAAATGGCCTTGGGTTCACGTAAAAAAGGAATCTGTCACATGCAAATAACACAGCCAGAGCCTTGAGCTTGTACATGGAATACATTTTCTCGATCAGGAGCAACCCAAGGGGACATATGATATAGGCTACCTACCGTCTTGATCTTCTTTGAGAAGAACAGCTCCCACAACAGCCAATGAAGCATCAATCTGGATGATACATTGCTTATCAGAACACAGGATTGTCAATATGGGGTGCACACCAACACTTTTTAAGTCATTCAAAAACAGCTTGCTGGGAATCTCTGCATTCAAACATGCCTCCTTTTTCCTCAATGCATTCAGGGACACAAATTGCTGTGCTAAATTGGGAATGAATTTTCTGAAAAAATTAAACAAACTTAAAAAACCTTGACACCTCCTTAGGCTTGTACTGGAGGGAACATTCCCTAAAAGCCTGTGTTCGGCTTGGGTCAACCTTCCCCCCGGGAAGACGACATATCCCAGAAAGAGCACCTTCAGAAATGCAAGCTTAACCTTGTGATGTTTCATAGTTAAACCTGTTCTCCTTAAATAAGCAAATCCTTCCTTCATGTGATATGCATAATAATCAAATAATCTAGGTAGTGATACACATACTTAAATTTGATACCCGAAAATATTGAAACCAGCAACTGGGAGAGAATGGTGGCTCCAGCAAAAATCCAAATGGTATTTGACTGAACTTGAACAGATTTCAATAGAATGTGAATGAAGTAATATGTTCAGAACCCCCACTAAATAGAATCTGGGATCCAATGTTCTTAAAGTTTGGTACCCACAAACCAAGCAATGCTAGTGTGCAAATTAAGCAATGGAATAGTCCTAAGGACCACCTTCTTATTTAACTCATAATAATCCACTTCCAGTCTAGATTTTCCAGGATAATTGCTGAATGAGATATGGAGGGGCATATCATGTTGTGTTCTAGCATTTTTTCCTGCATGAGACTCTTTGAGTTCCTTCTGATCCCACAGTATGCGATCTAAATGTACGTTATCAACAGCTTCCTTTATCTGTATAGAGGCTGGCAGAAACTCCACATGTTTCCAATACGAAAATGTAATATTTTTATGAAATTTAGGCGTATAATAGTATTTTCCCCAGATCATAATTGACCTGTTACTACAGATAACGTTTGAACCTAAAATAAATTCAGCAGACAATCTCTGACCTATTCGTAATTCAATTTATCCTTCATCCATCCTAACACACACTATGAAGTAAAATTGACAGTGGCATATGAGAATGGATGCTGGTACATCTCCAGCCATCCATATACCGACTGGTGGTATTTGAACCAACTCTCTCTCAAAACAGTTACAGAACATGTGTCTAAAAGGGAGCACACTGGCTCATTATTAACTTCACAGCGTACAAATGGAGTCTGAAGTCTCTGTAGGACCTGTACACATTTACCCTCACCCAAAGCTGCAACTAATCAGCTCACCCGAGTTGCACCCTTACACTACCATGACTTCAATTCTTCATTACATCATTTTGCTAGTGGACAATCATATCTAAAGTGTCACTAACCTCCACAAACAAAACAACCAACCTGGTTAATGCCCTGTGGACACAGCCTTTCAGGCTCCCTACCTACTGTCTCCATTTCTCTACTGGCTCTTTGACAATTATCAACATGCCTAATTTCTTTGATTTTAGGAGCCAAAGTTTCCAAGTCATGGGTGATTGGGCTGATATTATCCATGACTTGTCCAAAGGATTAATTCCCTCTACAGTATTTGATAGAACTTCCTTTCCAATGTACAAAAGACACAAGGCTCTTGGTGCATTTTTCACTCTATTAATGTACATCGTTCCAGCCCAAGAGTTCCACATCACCTTGTTCTCAAACAAAATGCATATCAATTAAGCATTGTATTGGCCTAGCAGAGATTACTTGTTGGCAAATCTGTCTATGAAAGTCTTCAACACTTTCTCGTGATTCTAAAGCGCTGGCCACTCACTGAGTAAGATCCAACATCTGCAGAATTTCAGTATCTCAGAGCCCAAACACATCTTTCTGCTCACTGAATGACACCAAGTAACAAAACAGTTGAACAGTATCACAAATTCTGTCAACCAAAAACACTTAACCTTCTTTTGTCGTTCCCAATTGAAAATTGTGCAGCCCAATGGCTCATATCAATATGTGCATCCACTAATTCCTGACCATGATAACTTTCACTGTCCTGCTCCATGTTTACCACAAGTCTATTATCCAGTATTGACACTGCCGACGAGCTGTCGTTTAAGGTTAGCACTGTTTGGGCAACCTTTATCTGTAGACACTCCACCACATCACTGCTCTTCTCTTCCTTAGATAGAAATTCCAAGTTCCTCAACTATACTGGTCTGCAAACGCTTCAATTGGGGCTGCAAAGGGACTTCCCTATTCAGAAACATAATAAAGGGATCAGTCGTGGCCGAAGCTAGCTGCACTCTTGCAGTACCTGCACTTACATCATGTTCCGCCTCAGAAGTTAAGTGAACTGGTTCTCCCAATACCGCCGGCCGGAGTGGCCGTGCGGTTTTGGGCGCTACAGTCTGGAACCGCGTGACCGCTACGGTCGCAGGTTCGAATCCTGCTTCGGGCATGGATGTGTGTGATGTCCTTAGGTTAGTTAGGTTTACGTAGTTCTAAGTTCTAGGGGACTTATGACCTCAGCAGTTGAGTCCCATAGTGCTCAGAGCCATTTGAACCATCTCCCAATACCTGCGAAAACTTTTGGGTCAACTGGGGTACTCTAACTGCAGGGACCTGTCCATTAATGGTGACCTCGTAGGACGATTCATCTTTCCACAGCCACCCCTTCCTGAGAACATCTCTGGTAGCCATACTGCAACAGCAACGAAGGAATCAGAAACAGTTCCTAAACTTACTTGGTACAATAGCCATAGGTCTTCACAATACACAGCCATACTCTGTCACCATTTGGTATGGCAGGTTTAGCAGCAGCAGACTGAGGAGAGGAGGTGATGGAGTTATGGGGGCGGATATGTTTCTTGTCATTATACAGACAAACACAATTTATTAACAACATGACCACCAAGACAGCTCAAGACAAGTGACCGATCTTCTATTAAAATTTGTTCAGAAATGACAGAACCTTGATGGAAAATCTTTTAAATAATGCACAATGAAAGTAACAGAATTATTAATCAAAGAGAAGCGTACAGCTTATATTCAAGAACAGCATAGAAAGGTTTGCTGAATAAATGCAGAATAATTACAACAATTTTGATTAGTAATAAAGGTAACTGTGTATTATTCACGTAAAAGCTGTTAAACACACAGCGAATAGCGCAACATCTTACTAGTGGAAATCCAATACTAGTGATATGAAAAGCAGTAGTAGTCAATTATACTCGGAAAATGCCTATGATCCACATGACAGCATTTAAAATCCACAATGGAATGAACAACATTTATGAGTAAAAAGGCCTTACTGATGATACCATAACCAGCAGAAAAAATAGTGTAGGTCAAATACCACAGGACCCCCCGAAATCACACTCTAGTTTCATATGGTCTAAGTCCCTTCCAGACAATATGAAACATTGAAATAATAACTGGGTCCAACAGCACAGCCGTCACGTTTAACTAACCAAGCAGAGTCAACTACACACAACTACACAGCACAAGTACAGAATCATAGCCACTGTAAGCACCATAGCACTGTTCTATTTGGTGTATGCCAGACACCCTGCGCAGCACGTGCTGCCATCTACGTCTGTACACTCTCCATAAACCGGAAACAAACTTTCAGGACACAAGGTAACAACGGCAGGCCCATCGACCTTGCCTTTGGGGCCTCTCTTATGTCATTAGCGCCACTTACCAATCGACTTCATAGATGCACTCATGCACCGAGCGAGGTGGTGCAGTGGTTAGCACACTGGACTCGCATTCGGGAGGACGACGGTTCAATCCCGTCTCCGGGCATCCTGATTTCGGTTTTCCGTGATTTCCCTAGATCGTTTCAGGCAACTGCCGGGATGGTTCCTTTGAAAGGGCACGGCCGATTTCCTTCCCAATCTTTCCCTAACCCGAGCTTGCGCTCCGTCTCTAATGACCTCGTTGTCGACGGGACGTTAAACACTAACCACCACCACCACCAGATGCATTCATCAGGTACTGGCTGTTCTTCTGCTCCCAATCAAATTGACTTCTTATCGCTTGCAGTTGTTAGATTGATTCTGGGCGGCATCGGTCTGGCATCATTCTCGATAGCGAGCCACGTGCTGCGTGGGCTGCACCTTTCTCTGTGCCAAAATCATCACACAGAAGCTGGAAATCACCTTGACTGCTGTTGCATTGTACCGCTTAAATAATATTTGCCTGTGCTACATGAAGACTTATAAAATTGAGACATAAGCCGACTCGAAAAGGCCTCAGCATGTGGCATAAAGGGCGTCAATGAAACCACCCCTTCCTTGGGACGTTGATCCAAACACATCTCGCGGTTGAAAACGACAGTTCGAAATGCGATGAGCAACGGGACACCCTCGGACATTTCAACACTTCTCGGAGGGTGTTGTGCGGCTGCATCCCCTCTGAAAGTGATCGCACCCCTTTGGAGTGCAGCGAGACAGAAATTTTTGCTCTCTTGCACACGTTGGAATCACTAGGGACTGTTCAAAACATTGGATGAAATTTGAACGTGTTCCAAAACAGCAAAGAGCGTTTCTGCTTTTTCATCCCTCCTGGTTCATGCCCTCCTGTGGCGTGATCACGGGGGAGAGGGGTGCAACATTGAAATGAGCGCGAATAAAACGGGAAAGGGTCCCTCTACGGCCCCTTAGTTCGGCAACGCCTTCGGTGTCACCCACGAAGTGTTGTGAGCACGTTACACATATACGTATCTTCAGAAACTTCGATAGAAATTCAGCCTCGCGGCTACCCTATCGTCTGAAGACAGGCAAATCGCACCAAAGAGGTGTCGAGGGGGTTGCCTAACACCTAGTCGCTAGATTAGCAGTCTAATTTGGTGTCGAAATTTCTAAAGTACATTTATATGTGCTCAAAAAAGTTGTACTAGAGCACCGAGGGTGTAGCCGATCTCTGGGGTAATAGAGGGGCCCCTTTCCATTTCATTCACACAGATGTTAGTGTTGCACTCGCCACAGGAGACGGAAAACAGGGAGCGCTGAAAAAGCATAGCACTTTGATGCTTCGGATCACGTTCAAATCTCGTCGAATAGTTTTGAACGATCCCAAGTGGTTCCAAACTGTACACAAGAGCAAAAATTGCGGACACGCTCCTCTCCAAATAGGTGCGATCACGTTCAATCGGTATGCAGCCCCACAATATCCTTAGAGACTGGTTGAAATGTCGGAGGGTATCAGCGGGGTCAGAGGTTGTGAAGAACATCTTCCTGCTGCTCACTGCACTGCGAACTGTCGTTTTCAGCCGCAAGATGTGTGGGGATCAACGTCCTAAGGGAAGGGTTGGTTTCATTGACGCCCTTTATGCCACACCCTCAGGGCTTTTCGAGTCGGTTCTGAGCGGCGGTCTGTCTGAAACGTTTTCCTCGGCCACTCATAAGAAAACCGCGTGATTTCAACGCTGGGTGTCGCCTTTCTGACCTACATCGCTTAGACATCGAATGAAGGGGTGGAAATGGAAATGAGCGTTTGGCGTCACTGGCTGGGAGGCCCCTTACGGGGAAGGTCCGGCCGCCTTGGTGCAGGTCTTATTACATTCGACGCCACATTGGGCGACCTGATCGCCGGATGGGGATGAAATGATGATGCACACAACACAACACAACACAACACCCAGTCCCTGAGCGGAGAAAATCCCCAACCCTGCCGGGAATCGAACCCAGACCCGTTAGGACGGCATTCCGTCACGCTGACCATTCAGCTATCGGGGCGGACAGAGTGAAGGGGTGAAAATTGGCTACGAGGGGCTGTGACGACAGCACGTTGGCGTTGGGTAGAATTATGGTGAGCATTGTTTCCAATGTGACATCACTGACCCACCATACAGCCAACATGGCCTTCTGAGCAGTGGCGTTTTTTTCGCACCTGTCGACACCTCGCAGTTTGAAGCGTCGCCGAGCCCGAGGGTGACGTCGCAGTCCGCCACGCTTTTGCATTATTACGGAGGAAGGTTGCAGACACCTCCGGGGAAAATTTCAAACTCCTGAGTCGTAATGGGAGGGAATTCTGTTACGAAGTGCATGTAACTGCGTCTGTCCAAGGAAAAGCTGACGGATGTTCGTGGGGGTCACAGCCGCATGCGACGGTACTGGAACAGGCAGTAAGGAATGGGACGGGACTTCAGGTTGAAGCACTCCTCGTGTTAGGATGTAATGAATAATCAAAGTACAGAAGTCACTCATGTATCTTCAATATTCATGTTTCAAAGCAGATCATAAAGAGAATACGTTCACTATTATAATTTTCTAATCTAATACTTATCTCATTATATAATGGCTTTGTTGTCTTTTCACTGGTGACCAACTTTGTGCCAGGTTTTGAATTAAGAAGAACCTGCAATTCTCTTCAGAAATCTATGTGGTTCGCATACATAATATTCTTTTGAGTTCTCTGTTCTGTATTTTGCCTTAAAAATCTTCAAAGCGACAGTACGTTTCGTCTTCACAAGTACTTTACAACTTCCTTGCAGTAAAATAAATGACTAGTTTCCTACTGCCAAACGACCAGTTCGAACCGCCCTTAAACCAAGCACGTCGCGGCCACAAATATCGCCCGAGCAATGGTGTCCTTTACAATAATTGTTACAGTACATCTTATCGTTATGACTAAGACAGGGTTCATGTTATTAGTAAATAAATTAGTAGATTTACTTTTTTGTAAATTTTAGAAAAGTACGTAAAAGCTGAATTACATATTGTTACACGTTGTAGCATATGTTTTATACAACTACATTTTCAAATTAATCGCCGTCAAAATAGTTTACTACATAAGAAACGAACTTAAAGGCTCAAATTTACATTAGTTATAGTTAAAAGTGAATTTACATTACTTTTTATTTTCCTGCTGCGGTTGTCAGTACCCAATGGTGTCGGTAGGTATCAAGTGTTGAACTTGATTACATCACATGCTGTAGTTTTCAATAATCAGTTGTTTTGGTAGGTACATATAGGGTATTGGACGCGATTGCATCAAAAGGTTCACTGGAGACCTCTTTCAACATGTCAAGGGGCTTTTCCAGTAGCCATTGAGGGAACGAGGTGCGCTCAATTGCAGACTGTGTTGTAAGCTCGACAAACTATGCCTACTGTCTAAGCTCCGAAGTCATATGTAGATCATTCTAGTAACTGGCACAGAAGGCTGAAGAGACCAGCCTTGCTCACGGAGTTTCACCAAAGTTCACACTCTGCAGAACTGATTGAGATCCCATAGTTCTGAATCGAATGGAACGTTAGAAGGTTCTGCGACAAGCTAGGCTGCAACTTCCTCGACTTGCGCAATAAGAAGTGTAGCGTTCCCTTAAACTGGTCACTGCGTACCTAGGTAGCTGATCTGTGTGGGATGGACACAAGGGATTTTTAGATTAGGTGACTGTCCATCCAGTTCAGATAATAATAGCTATAGGAGACCACACAATATCAGCGTGAGATCCAAAGAAATACCCCCTCCCCCTCCCCCACGCTCCCCACAGCCAAGAGTATAAAACTGCTAATAATCAGTTGCACAAACATTAGCAACAAAGCCTGAAGTGTGCGTAAAAAAGAGTGGAGCTCGCATAACAGTAGGTCCAGAAAGCTGCTTAAAACTAAAAATTGGTATCTTTGAGATTTATGGGGAAAATTTAAGTGTATTAGAAATGATAGGATAACGGGAAGTGGAATTCATATTTTTATTGTAGTAAATAAGAAACTCAAAGCCACCAAGATAGAAACAGCAGCTGCATGTGAGATTATCAGGGTAAGTCTCAGTATCAACAGTGGACACAATCTCGTAACTGGATCTTTCTGTTGACCACCAGACTGGCTCCCAGAGGTAACGAAAACCTTTAGAGAAAGCTTGAGATCGCTAGTATATATGTCCCCAAGTCATATAGTCATTATGGATGGAGAATTTAATCATCTAATAATCAAATGGGATAATTACAGTTAATTAACTGGTGATTAGACAAGACAAACTGAAAAAATGTTACTAAATGCCTTTTCTGAAAACTATGTAGTACAGATAGTTAGAAAGACCCTCGCAGGATGGAAGTTTATTGGGTCTAATGGCAAAAAATAGAGCTGACCTCTTTGGGGATGTTAGTGTTGAGATTCGTGTCAGAGATTACGAGGGAGCTGCAACAACAATGATTATCAAAGTACGAAGGGCAACTAAACCGAGTAGAGAGATTTATATTTTCAGCAAACTAGATAGAGAGACTGTATTTCAGTCAGCAACTTCAAAATTTACCTTCAGAGCGAAGCATGCAGAACTGTGGCTCAAGTTTAAAAGAATTATTGACAGTACAGTGGACAGATACTTACCTAGTAAGACAGTTCATGATTTGTTTTGGAGGGGGGGGGGGGGGGGGGGGTTGCCCCTCCATGGAATGTAGGCACTGTAAATAAACTTCTAAGAAAACGCAGACTACTGCATAATAGTGTAGTGGCACTGCCACAAGCAGCGCCTATTGCTGAAACCAAGCCACTCGCCAACACCTGCGAGCTCAGCATTTGGGGTAACGACTGGCGGATAGTTCGACTAAGCTTAGGGGCGAGTGCGTGACCCACAACAACAGATCCTGTCCTGCCGTGTATAGAAGTCATCCAACACCGCTGCGTTTCGAATCGGCGTCCTCTGTGAGCTGTCTTTCGCCAACATCCGTGTGTCATCTCGTTTGGACCATCTGGGGGGACCAGCCATAGTCAGATCGTGCTAACGTCGCCTCAGCGCCAGCCACCGCGGCCTGACACCGCCTATCGCCGCCTCAGAGTTACTGAGTCTGGCCCTCGACCACCGCCTTCCAACGCTGGGGCCGCACGCCAGCCAGTGCCGACTACAGTTACGAAAGCAGAAACATGCCTGCCGACGCTGCGCGAACTCGAACTACGCGCCGCTAGCAAGGTCGCCACCGTGCCATATTGACGTAAGTGCTCCAAAATATTTTTGAGAAGGTAATGTATTCTAGAATAGTATCTCACTTTAACAGCAATAATATCCTCAGCAAATCACAGTGTGGATTTCAGAAGAGTTTGAAAGAGGCTGTCCGACTTGATTTGCCATGTCAATTTTCAAGAAGTTTCGGCCACAAATGTGAATGAAATTGTGAATTTGATAATGTACTCTACCTCCATAGTATCGATGTAACATATTCTTTGTCAGTCTGTTCCTGAGACCACAGGTGTTGGTAGAGATTTTACTTCATTTTGTAGAGTAACAGTGAGTCAGTGTGTGTTAGACAGTCTGGCTGTGTACTTGCTTTAAGGATGGAAGCTGACTAGCCGTGCAGTGGAGGCAGCACTATTCGAAAAGGAGTTTGTAATAATATGTTCTGACAAAATTTTTGTGGAAATGAGATTGTATAAAGGAATTTTAAAAGAGGAATTTTTAAGGTAGTTTATAATTTTTTAAAAATATATATTTGTAACTGTGTAATTTATTATTGTTGGGGCACTGGGTGTGGTTAAAGTTTGCTGTAGAACTTTTATAGTGAAGCACATGGACTTGTCTGATAGTTCAAATAAGTGTCAAGGAAGGCAATTATCCACAAGAAAGTTATTAAGAAATATTCTGCTAATTGTGTAGTTCTGTGAATTTTATGAAAGGATGTACTGTTGTTATGGCTTAATGAAGCATAGTTTAACTTGGAGACTTTGTGTTCACTTATCAATTGTTGAATTAGTTCCTCATTTTTTATTCTTTACTTTTATGAGTGGGTCTGCACTCTTGAATTGCACATCGTGAATTGTATGCTGCAGAAGCATTTTTATGAAAAGTGATAAGATACTTTCTTGCATTGCACATTGCAAAAACGGTAAATGAAATTTGATATTTGAACAGTTTCATCGTTATTTTAATGGTAACAGATTGCAGTACAGTGAGCGTTCCGTGGTCGCTGGTAGGCCAGTAAATTTAATTATCATCAAAATTCATGTCCACTGTAAGGTAAATGATTGTCGGAATGTATTTATGAAAATATCGTACCAGTTCTGATTCTTATCAGTAAAATATTGCAGAAAAGTGCTCTCTTGTAAGTTTTCGAGCAGTTTATCAGAAAATCGGATGCGTTACATTTTATGCTCATTTGATGTGTAATTAGAATAACAGTTCCGATTCAGTGAGTGTTTACAACATTAAAGATAAAGATTAGCAATATTCAGGGGCAACATTTTAATCTGCATCATTTGTTTCGCAGTCAGCTGGAATATGTAAATCTCATTAAAACGGATTACTTTCTCGTAGACGAATTGTTTAATGTACTGGCTAGTGTGGATATCGTATCGTGTACCGTGAGCTTCGCATACTGTATTTCCGGTCAGACGTTAATTTGAACACGGTTCTGCCGTCCTGCTCTGAGATTTACGTATTTGAATGTCAAAATAAGTTTCACACATTTTCTTAGATACCAACCTGAAGCTTACAAACACGAGTAGAAGTTTAACAGCAAACTCTCAAGTTGCCCTACTGAGAATACCATTTACACTTTCGCTCACCACATTTTACAAGCATTAAATAATAAAATAGCGGCAGCTGGTATTTTCTGTGACCTATCTAAGCTATTTCACTGCGTGAATCGCAGTATTCTCCTAGATAAATTGAAGTTTTATGGGACTGATGGCGTAGACAACCAACGGATGATGTTATATCTTACCAAAAGAATGCATAACGTCGAACTTCGTAAGTGAGCCAAAATAGTCTGGGGACATAATTTCGACCGGGGAGGAACTACGTGCGGGGTTCCACAAATCTCAGTCTTATTACCACTATTGTACCTCATATAATGTAAACGATCTTGTCTCCAATATACAACAAGCAGAATTAGTTATTTTTGAAGATGACACTAGTATTGCAATCAGTCCAAGTATACAAACAGAAACAGAAGAAATGGTTAACAGAGATCTTAAAAGCATCTTTGACTGGTTTTCTGGGAATGGTCTCTGTCTCAATTTTAAAAAGACACAATATTCAGTTTGCACATCTCAGGCTACTACACCATTGACAAATGTAACACATAGTGAGGAAATAATAAATAGGATGGAAATTTCAAAATTTTTAGATGTCCATATCGACGAGAATTTGAGCTGGAAAAATCACAATTTGAAATGCCTAAAACAACTTACTTCAGCCACATTTGTACTTAGAATCATTGCAAATTTTGGAGAGAGACAAATTAATAAGTTGACATATTTTGCATATTTTGATTCAATAATGTCATATTGAATAATATCTTGAGGTTACTCATCTGTAAGAAAGAAAGTCTTCGCTGCTCAAAAACGTGCTATAAGAATAACATGTGGTGCTCACCCACGATCATCTTGTAAACTTATGTTTAAGGAGTTGGGCTTTCTGACTACTGCTTCACTCTACGATACATTTATTCCCTTATGAATTTTATTGTAAATAATCCACTACAGTTAAAAATGAACAGTTATGTACGTAATACCAGAAGGAAAAATAACATTCATTACTCCACATTAAGGTTGTCTTTAGCACAAAAAGGGACGCACAACGCTGCAATAAAAATTTTTGATCGCTTACCCAGAGACATAGCAAAGTAAAATCTGAAAGCAAACTGAGAAAGTTTCTCCTTGACAACTCCTGTTCCGTAGAAGAATATATATTTCAAAGCCTCCAACAGATCTGACACTACTTTAGAAGAGATTTGACACTACTTTAGACGAGAATTTAGTTTAGCACTTGTGACAAACAATTTATTAACTTATAGTTTGGACAAGCGTATGTGCCGTATGAGCAATGTCCGCAGGAAGCGGACGGCGGCAGGGTCGGGATGGCTGGCGAAGAGACGTGATCATGTGGAACTAGTCATTTTACATTAATATCGCGAAATAATTTGTATATATGGTTACATGTACGGTATGTACAAATTAGTTTGCGACGTGAGTGTAAAATGACTCATTCCACATCATTACGATTTGTCATGAAAAATGATCTATTGAGCATTCATTTAACTAACTAACTAATCGTCGTTTCTTCCCCAGCCATCTCGACCCTGCCGCCGCCCGCTTTCTGTGGACATTGCACATACGCTTGTCCTACATAGACATTAATAAATTGTTTGTCACAAGTGCTAAATTATCTTCTAAACCTTTACAAGTGGTGTCAGAAGATCTGTTGGAGGCTTCGAACAATGACGATGACATTGGCGGTACAGTAGTGGCGTTCTGGGAAACAGTGCAAATACATCTGCATCTACTAAGAAACAGTGCAAATACATCCGCATCTACTTTTAGGTATACATTCCATAAACCATAGTATGGTGCGTGACAGAAGGTAGCTTGTACCATTAGTAGCCGCTTTTTTTCCTATTCCACTCTCAATCAGAGCGAGAAAAAACTACTGCCTATATGCCTACGCACGAGCCCACATCTCTCTCATCTTATCTTCGTGGTCCTTAAGGAAAATGTACGATGGCGACTCTCTGATCTTATCTTCGTGGTCCTTAAGGAAAATGTACGATGGCGACATTAGAATCGTTCTGCAGTCAGCCTCAAATGCCGTTTCTCTAAATTTTCTCAGTAATGTCTTCCGTTAATGGATTCTCCCTTGAGTTTACAAAGTCAGTAATACTCGCACGTTCATCGAATTTACGGGTAACAAATTTAGGAACAAGCCTCTGAACTGCTTCAGTGCCTTCCTTAGATCCAGACTGGTGGGGATCGCAAAAACTCTAGCTGCACTAGCGTCCTACATGCGGTCTCCGTTACAGGTGAACCACACGTTTCCAGAATTGTTCCAATAACCTGAAGTCGACCACTCGCCATCCCTATCACATTTCTCACATGCTCGTTCCACTTCATATCGCTTTGCCCAGATGACTGTTTCAAGCAGTACTCTACCAATGCTGTATTCGAAAATAACGATATTGTTTATCCTACTCATCTGCATTAACTTACATTTTTCTACATTTAGAGCAAGCTGCTATTCATCACACCAACTTCGAGTTTCATCTAAGTGATCTTGTATCCTCCAGAGTCACTCAGAGAAGACACCTTCCCGAACACCACAGCATCATCAGCAAACAGCTGCAGATCGCTGCTCACCCTGTCCATTAGATCATTATGTATACAGACAATAAGAGCGGTCTTACCACACTTCCCCGGGTGCAGACTTACGGTTCTTTTTGTTCGTTTCTTTATTTGTATGGGCCTGTACGGTAATTTTCTGTCTTTCCTTTTTTCCTTTTCTGGAGTTTATTTTACGGTTGTGATAGTAATAGATGGGCACAATGGCAGTGAGTAAACTCAGACAGTGTTCCAAGGGAGTTTGAATATGAAAGGTAGTTTTCGCCTACGCTCATTATGCGTTATGATGAGCAAAGGGTGCGGCTCAGTGTCTAAAAGTGTGTAAGATGTTAACCGTTTGTAGCGATTCAGGAGGTGAAATTAAGTGTTAGGATAGTCTTACGTTTGAGTGTCGTCGTCGTTCTGTTTTGTACTCGTCGTTTGTTGTTGTTTGTGTGGTTTGTTAAGATTTTATAAATTTTTTTATGTCTTGGCTTTCGGGACGTGCCCACACAGCCATCGCAATGGTGTAATGTCAACTACGAAGAGTCGAGGGCAAGGGCAACACAATACCCAGTCCGCGAGTGGAGAAAATATCCGATTCCGCTGGGAATCGAACCCAGCTCCATGACGGCGCAGCTACCGAGGCGGACCTTCGTAAGAGGCTAATCATGTCGTTACAGTGCCACATTTAAGCAGCTGAGATAGCTCGGTTGCAAGGAAACAGTTCGTGTATAACGAGGGAAATAAAGGCTATGCGAACAGACCATGCAGTTATGGTGGAGAAAAGAAAGGTTTGGGCAGTGGTAGAGTATGTGGAGGAGAGGCAAAGAATATGACGAGTGGTGGGATAGAAGCGGGGACTGGTATGTTTCTCCGGTGATAAGGAATATGAGGATTTTGAAGAGGACTGAATGAAGGAATAAGGGTAGTACTTGCATGGATGCGGAAAGTAGTAGTGTTGTAGAAGTTAAGGCGAGAAATGTAGAATTATCAGCTTCAATATCTTGTGAAAATGCGGAATCTGAATCGTCTATAGTGCCAGACGAAGTGTGTGCTGTATTGAAGTAAATAAGCGTGTGGACAGCGACGTGGGTGATTCAGGTGTTAGTGGAACTGTCGACAGTTAAGTTCATCGCAGATACAGCGTAACGTGCACAGGAAGCTATCGACAAGGTTGACTGTATTGCAGATGTGGGTATTGAAGTGGTACAGATTAGTGAGCCAGTTAGTTACACGTTCCATAGATCGTTTGAACGATCATTTTATGGAAATGATGTGGAACGAGTCATTTTACAGGACATGTATACAGGGTTAGCGTTAACATTAATGAACACATTGTTTTTAGTCCTACTGATGCAACAACATTTTTTTTACTTGCTTCCAATTTTTAAGCAGAAATTTGTCAATAGAATACAAGAAGTTGTCCAGGAGAACTGATTTTAAATTAAATTTAAAACTTGCATCACTACCTGTAAGACGTTTTATGTTATTGGGCAAATGATCAACAATTTTTGTTGCTGCATATTGAACTCCTTTCTGAGCCGCTGACAGCTTTAACAATGGATAATGAAGGTCATTTTTCTCTGTATTGTTATAGGTATGGACATCACTGTTATTCTGTTTTGGTGGATCATTTATGATGAATTTCATAAGCGAATATATGTATTGTGGCGGCGCAGTTAAAATGCCTAGCTCCTTGAATACGTACGTACATGATGTCCGTAGATGAACAGCACATTTTATTTTTACTGCTCGCTTTTCTTGCTATCAGTACTTCCCTTGGTTCACAGTGGCCACAGGAATTAAGTGTACTGTCGGATACTTTGGACGTATGTGAAGGCTGCTAATGTTCCTTTATAAAACAAAATCTAGGAGAATTACCCCAATTTAATTCTCGCATCAATACAAAGGTGAATGATCGTAGATATTGATGTCAGTGACATTGAGAAACAGCTGAAATTATTAAAATTGTACAAAGCTCCAGGCTCTGATGGACTTCATATCCGATAGTATACTTAAATCATGGCTGAATTAATCCGTCTTTTAATAATAATATACCATAGACCCTTAAACAAAAAATTATGCTTAGTAGTTGGAAGACAGCTGTGGACACATGTAGTCACTGCGAACAAAGCCTTGGGTCATAGCCTCATGCTAGCTCTATTTAAATACTCCAGTCCTCCAGCTCTCGTCATGACTTGATCACAGGGATTGATGGCGCTCACTTTAATAGTACTCCTTTCAATGATTACAATACTGTAGTGATTATATGTCCTAGATGCTCCAGCACAGTCTATGAACTAGCCAAAGATGTACTCAAAAAGACGGCCTTCACCTGATGAACTTCACGCTACTCACCAGCTACCATCCGCTGATGGAGTAATTGACTGTCTTCTGACAACACCGCATCATAGAGCGCTTCCACTAGTGGCTCCAGGCTCCCTGACATCTGGGCATGCAGCCGCTGAGTTGGCTCGACAGACATCAGCTACAATCCAATACGGAGCTGAATGAGCAACAGCCAAGTCTGGTGCGAAGGAACGACGACTTGCAAACACTGAAAATAAAATATTGAACTCTAATAGTATTTTACTAGCGTCGTTGACGCTTCACACGTTCCTAATAGCTATCCTCACTTCAGCCAGAGGTGTCTCCGCTCGACCCTCTGTACAGTGCAGGTTACAACCGTCTACAAGAAGGATTTTTTTGTGATCCACAAAATTATCGTCCAGAATACTCAGATATTCATTTGTTGTACGCTATTAGAACATATTATGACGTACTACATAATGAGGTATAATGAACAGAATGATGCCTTCCTTGTCAACTAGCATGGATTCCTAAAACATTTATCAAGTAAAACCCAACTTGTGCGTTTCCCAAAGAAACGTACTGAAAGTCATGGGTCAAGACAATTAGGTAGCGCGAGACAAATACTTATCATCGAAAATACGATCATATGTGGTAACAAGCGAAATTTGTGACTAGATTGATAATTTCTTGGTTGTGAGGATGCAGCATATTATTTTGGATAGAGAGTCAACAACAGTTGTAGAAGTAACTTCAAGGATGTGTGTTGCGGCCCTAGCTGATCACGTTGTATATTAATGATCTTATTGACTAAACTGATAGTAACCTCAGACTTTTCGCAGATGATGAGGTTATCTACATCGGAGCACTGTCTCAGAAAAGCGCGCCAATATTCAGTCAGGTCTTGATAAGATTTCCAAGTGTTTTGAAGTTTGGCAACTTCCATTACACATGCAGAAACAAAAAATTGTGCGCTTCACAAAATTACAAAACCTAGTATCCTATAACTGTCAGTATCAATGAGACACAACAGGATTTCATTATCTCATACAAATAACTGGCAGGAATAGTTTGTAAAGATATGAAATGGAATCACCACTAGTGTTATAGATAAAGTTGGTGGTAGCTTTCGAGTCATTGACAGAATGATGGAAAATGCAGTTAGTCTACAGCCGACGTTGCCTGCAAAACACTTGTGGAACCCAGTATCCTCAACTATTGCCCAAAGGTATGTGGGTGATGGGTCAGGGTTGCTGTCTCTTTCATTTGAACACAAAAACACTCTAATTACGTGCTATTTATGAGCTCAGCATATAACACAAATGTTTAGCTGATGGCAACTATACAAAGAATGAAAACTGTGAAGTACTGGATGTCTATGTGAAAAGTCCTCGTCATTTGTAATGCTATGAGAAATCCAGCAAGAAAAACATCAAACATAGTCCTGGTTCGTAGCATAGACCGTCAATAGGATGGTAGCTGGCGAATATCTGGCTAGTGTGCAGGTATGAATAGTCCTGGTTCGCAGCATAGACCGTCAATAGGATGGTAGCTGGCGAATATCTGGCTAGTGTACAGTTATGAATACAAGACTGAGCTGTTGTCATTGTGTGGGTAGTTTTATTCTGTTCCAGAATGTGAAGGGATGTTGCGGTGGCATGAAATGTGCAAGTAATTCCTTACCAGAGATTAGTTTGAGTGCAACAAAAGAAGGCAGCCCAATGATATAAGTGCCCTTTATTGTTTTTTATTTACACTCATTCAGTCTTCTTGGTAATAGGTGTTGATCTCTGGAACCAGGCGAGTGTGACAGATATGCTTCTGCAAGTCTCTGAATGGCAGCATATGTTGAGGGTTTGCTGATGCTGTTTCTGGACGCTGTGGACCTCTCATGTAACCAAGCCTATAGCACCCCTCATGCAGCATCTTCTTCTATGGCCTGATCCGACATGCTGAACTCTACACTGGAGGGTGGAAAACCATGGTGCCATCAGGGCACGCAGGATATGTGGAGTGCCACTAGGAGACTTTGGGGGCTAGCTGTTTTGGAGGCACAGTGTGGAACCACTCCATGGTTCTTACAGATCAACGACAGTAACTATGATGGCCCTACCACGGTTGCTGCTGCTAAGGTAATAGCTGGGAGGAGGAGAAGTGAATGCCACACTCATGGTTTGGCCACAGTGCATAAGGGTTGTATGGTCCATATGAAGGACTGCACCACAGCTGGTTTTTATAACGCCACCAATGGAGCCAGGTGGCATCCACATTGTAATGGTGGCGGCCCTGGCCTAACTTTCATGCGCATACCTGGTATCCCTTATGGAAGCTCCGTTGGTGTGGTACAGGGTGCTAATGTTTTAGTGGCCAGAGGTATGGGGTCACTGCTGTGCAGAAGATCCACTGGGCTTTTGTCTGTGAGGGGCATGACCCTGTAACTGCTCAAGAAATGGTTAAATTTCCTTTTCTGGGAGAAGACTGTATCACTGCCTTCATCTTTTCCTTAAAACTTTGAACCATCTGCTGCACCTAGTTGTTTCATTGAGGATGAAAAGGGTTAGTACAGTGATGCAGAATGTCATGATGAGAATAAAAACTCCACAAAGAGGGCAGAGATGAACTGAGTTACTAGTCATCATGGCCTATGAAGGATGTTGATCATGAGTACCAGCATGAGTGCTTTAAATGTTGATAGTTTCATCATGGAACACATTCTGAACACGGACATTGTGAGAAAGAGTAAACGATAAATAGCCACCTCGAATTGGGAAAATGACCCACATTGTTTAATGAACCTGGACACAAGGAACAGCAGGTTGGAGTCAAGGTGAAATGACATTGGAGCTAATGTCAGCTGGGACGTATATTCAGCATTTGAGCAGACAAGCGCTTCGATTTATTTGTCAATGGTGGACCAGCAAGTAGAGCGTTGGGACAAGATTTTCATTCACAACCTGCCCCAGTGACACACGTGAAGCAGGGCTAGAACTCGACTGTGGAGTGACTGTGGGGCTACCAACTTGAGGGAAATATGTGTGAATTCCTAAGGGATCAAACTGCTGAGGTCATCGGTCCAACTGAAGGGACTTGCTGTCTATACCAATTAGAAAGACCCTGTCCTGAAGTGAAAGTCGACGTTTGAAAGAATATTAGTAAAACTTGGCACACCCTGTTGCAGGACAAAGAATTCAATGCTTTATAAAACGAATAATTTGGCGATTTTAGTATTTCTTGTTTCACCTGACAGTGATATACTTCTACTTTAAATTGATAACATTAACAGATTTTTGTATATTTTGTGACTTGGGCGATTTTGATGCTAGATGCTTCATATATCCTCAAAACTGTCGCCCAAAACATTACTGTGGACTCATGAACTGTGTCTCAACGCTATATCCATGTCTAAATACACCACCGAAAAAAAAATTAGTACACCTGGAAAAACGATGTCGATTTTGATCCAACGACGGCATATACCACCCTGGGGGATAGTGGATGTACTGATAATGGTTTCAACGTTGTCCGCTAACAGATAGCGTAGTGGCATAGCTGCCAGAGAGCCATCTGTGTCTACCCATTAATAGGGAATGCTCACAGCCATAAGGCTCAGTGTGGTGCAAAAGTGTGAAGCAAGAACAAAGCCATGCCATGGAGATGCACTTGTGCTTCCTACAGCCAGCTGAGAGAGCTTTAAAGGGGTCAAATTGTAGCGTTCCAAGTGGCAGATGGTCCTTCCAGAGAACTGCGACACAAGCTGGGCAAGCTGTGTCAAGTGAGCAGCGAAGTGATCGGGTGGGCATTCTCACATCGTATCCCTTTAAGAGGCAAAATAAATGAAAATTAATTTTTCCTTGTTTTTATTGTATTAATTTTCATACAGTGAGACAGAAAAATGTAAAAATGAAACGAAATATACATAAACTGAACACATACAGGGTGGTTTCAAATCGAGCCACTGCCCGCTGAATGTCATCACTTTTGATGATACAGTAAAAAGCAATTTCTTTCTGCAGATAAGCATAAGGCTACCTGGCACCTTGAGGTTCAATGTTTTGGGAGATGTTTTGCTTCCGATATACGTTTCTCATGGGGAACAACAGTTTTGAATTTTTTTGCAGATGATTCTGACGGTGTACTGGGATGGCCAGGACTATCTTTGAAGACATTACTGCCTACCAGGCCCGTGGCAACACGTCTTCGAAAATCCTTTAGCACTTACTTCGCTGTTGGATTACATAATCGAAACAGAATAAATTCATTTCCAATAAAGATATCAACTATATACCAAAACAATCTTAGCCACCACTTTCGTGATTTCCTATCTATTGCATAAAAACTGTTTATCATATCTGCCTTATCGGCACATCCCATATTTGCATTATATGATTTCACTATTTTTGGGCAAGGTACCTTTATGATTTTTCCATTTTTTTCTTTACGGCTGACTTCTTCAACACATACAGGCGAATCAATTGTAGACAGCAACATGACTACACATTTGTCTTTCCATTTGATGCAGGCAATGCCACCAGAAGAAACTGACCAGTCAAACTCTCCTCTTTGCAACTCTTTGTCTGTTTTTAGCGTAGGAAGTCCTTTTCTCTGTGATCTAATTGTTCCACAGGCAAAAAGTCTGTCATCTTTTAGGTTCTGTAAAAGTGAGACACTGGTAAAAAAATTATCAAAGTATATGTGGTATCGCTTTCCTTCCAAGTCTTTACACATATCTCTCACAATTCTCTCTCCTAAGGATTTTTCCACTATGCCTTCAACTTTTCCAGTATATATCTGAAAACCACAAATATATCCAAGCTTATCAGCTCTGACCCAGATTTTGTATCCCCTCTTGATTGGCTTTTGGGTCATATATTGTTTGAATGCGATTCATCCTTTGAACTTCACCATGCATTCATCTATAGCTTGCTGCTTAGTAGGTGCATAGAATTCTTGGAAGTTAATCAGTATCTGATCGATTAGTGGACGGATTTTATATAATTTGTCATAATTTCTGCTCTCCCTTGAAAGCATAACAGCGTTGTCATTGATGTGAATGTGTGTCAAAATCCAGCTGAACCTTTTTACCGACATTAGTGAGGAAATGTACTCATCTCGAAGTTCCTTAAGAGATGACCAGCAATACAAGGTTTCTTGATCCCCATTAGAATGTTTATAGCCAAAAATACTTTTAGTTCTGCTTTAGAAAGAGGCCTGAAATTTCCACCTTTCTGTGTTGCGTACAGGTTAGACTGGAAAACTACGTGTTCTAACATAGTGTCACAAAACAGACACAAAAAAAGTTACTGGTTGCATACCTTCACTGTCATTTTTAAGTTTTCCTCGTACACCAGCTTCCTCTGAAAAACTGGCGGCTACGTTCATTACACTGATGTCCTTTCTGCATGAAAAATTCGCAATGGTAGACAGTGGCAAATCGTCATTAGTGCTGAAACTGACTTCACTGTCATTGTCAAAATTATTCTCACTCTCACTTTCCGAAATAATTCGAGATAAAACAGGTGTTTTCATTTGGAAATCCAGATCACTATCTTCAGCTAGCACATCACTTTCACTGTCACTGCTAGTGTCAATCTGTGAGTCTGGATCTGAAGGAATATCTGCGAAAGGGCACTCCAGAATTTACTCATCCTTTAGTCTGTGAGAATACATCACGCTGAAACAGGGAAAAATATAAATTCGTCACAGCTACTAATGCTGCCGTTACAGGAACAGTGGTTTCAAATGGAACCACCACAACATTCACGGAAATAAATGCATTATTTTGGTTATTATTGCAGTACATATAGTATTAATGTAAACAGAACAGTATTCTGCATTTAATACATGCATAAAAGTTACCTAATACAGAAGAATACAGTCACAATTTGAGAACAAAGACGTTCGCGCACAGCGTACAAAAATGGCTATCCAACTCGCCTCACTACTTGCTATAGTTCAATGCTTTTATCTTGGCGGCTCGCGCATGCCCGCCCAGACGCGGGAGATTGCTGCGTTGCCAGTTGCACACGACGCACGCGCCAATAGAAGCAGCGCCATAGTATAGCATAGTTCGCAAGCTTACATTTAGGGGGGAGCGCGCAGTTCATGAAGTAAAGCCACCACGGCCGCATTAACCCTTTCGCTGCTACAAAGACGTGCTCCCTGCATTCCGCGCTGTGAGCGATTTTGTCACTGCACTGCTCGCCTGTGCAGACACATTGTGTTCTGACTGCTTTGACACTCTTATCATTCGATTCCACAAAAATTATTTGGCCCAAAAATTAGATTTTTACACATATTCTTGACTGATACCTTCCCCCCATAAATAACAATTTTGTTTCGATGTTCAACGCAGTTATTATGCATCATTAAATATAGTAAACCATTGCACGAAATTTTGAAGAGTTTGCAGAGGTAAAAGTCCATAGAGTATGCTTTCCGTATGGTCGATTTTAGTTGCCACAATGTTGAGAATGAAATGTGTACAAGATACCTAAATTTGATATAAAATTTACTATATAAAAATATTTAAGTACCACATAGGTGTCGTATGTAATATTGAGAAATATTCCGTCTTTCACGACTGTAACAAAAGTTTTATTTACACTGAGCACGTTTGGCTTTATTTTAAAGCACTTCAATCAATCAAAAGGAAGTAGACAAAATACATTAAACAAAACTGTGGACTTACAAAAACATTAGGACTTGAATATACCGTCCATCAGTGAAGTGCTCTGAGCTATGTCAAATATAATTTTTGTGTGTGGCACACACAAACATCATTTATTTGCTAAAACACTGATCAGCCAACACAAACGTTGAATATTGTGTTACCGCAGCACAAAACTACGAAAGGTGACTTGGCAATGGAGGAAACAAAATACTGTTCACTGAAGATGCTTCAAAAGAGAAAAACGCGTCTGGTCTAAATAAGTCGCTTATTACAGTTGCAGAAGAGGAATATATTTCAGTACCATTGGTAAAACTGCGACTGTGGAACAAAAACAAGAAAGAGAACATGAGTACCATTGTGTATGTGCCATACCTTTCATTGACTGAAGTGCTTTAAAATAAAGCCAAACGCGTCCGGTGTAAATAAAACTTTTATTACAGTCGTGAATGACGGAATATTTCTCAATATTCGATACGACACCTATGTGGTACTTAAACTAAATGAGATATCGTTATACAGTAAATTTTATATGAAATTTAGGTATCTTGTCCACATTTCATTCTCGACATTGTGGCTACTAAAATCGACCATACGGAAAGTATACGCTATAGACTTCTACCTCTGCAAACTCTTCAAAATTTCGTGCAATGGTTTACTACATTTAATGCTGCATAATAACTGCGTTGAACATAGAAACAAAATTAAGTCATATATGGGGGGAAGGTATCAGTCAAGAAGACCTGTAAAAATCAAATTTTTGGGCCAAATAGTTTTTGTGAAATCGAATGATAAGCGTGTAAAAGCAGTGGGAACACCATGTGTCTGCACAGGCGAGCAGTGCAGTGATGACAAAATCGCCCACAGCGCAGAATGCAGGGAGCACGTGTCTATAGCAGCGAAAGGGTTAATGAAGAGACAAACCACTAGAAATTTCAAAAAATTACATTCAAACGAATATAATTCGTGAAGTAAGGCACTTCGATATTGTTTTTAAATAATGAAAATACTAAGCACTACACAAGGTTTGAACTCATAACCTTTCACATGGAAGCCAAACACCTTAACCATTACGCTATCGCTGCTCGTTTGCCTACAGGATGCCATGAGGACTGTAACATGTCACGCAAAATACTGACAACCACTGTTGGTATAACTATGAATTACTCGCGCTTCCTCAAAGTACAATAGGAAATAAACAATTGCTGCTGTTCGTTATTGCGAAAAAGCAGTATAAAAGAAAGTATGCTATCAAGACATTGCTTTTGTTCTATTACTTTATTTATGACTGAACGTTTCTAAAACTGAAGACACTCGTCCATGCTCTGCACTGCAGTCGAGATCTGGCAACGTCGTTCTCTGTTCATTGGCTGACTGTGTTTTGTGACATCAGATGCGCAGAACGAACCTAAACTCGGCCGCCAACATAAATAACGCGCACTTTAATAGTTACAGACACGGGGGTGAAAGCTATATGGGAGATTGGCAACAAGCCAGGTAGTTCCTTCCAGACCACTAGATGCGCTATGGGTCAAATGAAGCTGCAACTGACCAATGAGAACTGTCCAATGGCGGTTATTGATATATCGTCTTGCTCTGTACTGAAGTCCACGGTTACAGTCGTCTTTGTATATGTTTCATATTTACATACTACTCATCTTCATTATAAACAGGTTTATTACTTTAAATTTCATAAAGTTCACTGTGGAACTGAAGAGATTTCCTGCAGAAAAAATGTCCGCAATTAATCCTAAGGTAAGACATTTAATTTTCAGTAAATAATCCCGTAGCCTATAAATGAAATGTATTCTCTTCTGTCGTGAATGAAGCTGTGTGACTTCTGCTTGCTTACTTAAATAACCTTGATATGTCAGTAGTAGTTTTATTTGATGAAGAATTTTATGTTTTTCAGAATATTCAACACAACAAATTGGCGTAGAAATACTCCTGTAAATTCCCTGGCTGTTCATCTGGACATTACGTCGGTTCAACAGAGAAAGTTAGGAACAAGCATTTCAGCAGGTTTCCAAAACTACTTCAAGGATTGCTTCTGAAGCGGAAAAGTGTTTGTAATCTGTGACCTGATGTGAATTGTGCTACTTATTTTGTTTGTGAATTTCGAGGAAGATTTTATGAATAAAAGTAGGCATAGGCTAAACAGGGATGAGTTTCCAAAACATGTGGCAGGTGTTCCATGTGAAATTGTTAATATCAGTAGTGAATCAGGTGAAACCGTTGCTCATACTGAACTTTTTATTGTGTGCTTAGCAAATAAAAAGTAAGTTTTGTTTTCATTTCACTGTTTTTATCCACCTTTCCTATTTTTCGTCCTTAATATTGATGTCTTCTTTTTTGTGTTGAAGCGCTTACAGTTGTAAGATGTAGGAGCTTTTTTATGAAATTCATGGTCAATAGTGCACGTTTCCTGGGCAATTACTCAGAAATTACAGTCCTGATACATAGTTGTAACAAATTTTAGAATGCGTCATTCATTAACCTCTTTAACTGCCGATTATTCTCTTAATAACAGTTTTTTTTCTTCCATTGACCCCACAGCTTATAAGATGTCAAAGTATGAAATTATTCAGGAATATTTGTGGTCCAATTTATATGCAACAATTTTTATTTAGCTTGTGACGGTTATTTAGACTACAAGCTTGTTTCGACTTACTGTCAGTTTCAAGTGTTGCGTCTAGTTTTTGTAACGCACAAAACGTCCTGGAGCTCTTATACGTTGATAGAAATCAATATAAGTGTGTCAGTTTGCAAGTATATTCTTGATGTTTGCGCCTGATAGTTGCTGCTCAAGAAGAGATCATAGAAGCAGTGACTGTCAGACGCGAACGTCAAGAATAGACTTGTAAACTGACACACTTATATTGATTTCTATCAACATATAAGAGCTCCAGGATGTTTTGTGTGTCATGAAAACTAGACGCAACACTTGAAACTGACAGTAAGTCGAAACAAGCTTTTAGCTTAAATAGATGAAGCCAAATAAAATTGTTGCAGCTAAATTGGACTACAAATATTCGTGAATAATAGGTTGTCACTGCTGTATTGCAGTGTGCTATAGCTGTGTTTAAATTATTTTATTATGATGCTAGCCAAAATAATTACATAGCACGCCCAGAAATCAGATAAGAAAATTGAAAGAAAAAAAAAACAGCGTACATAAGCTAGGATGGATGCAACCCACAATGTTTATCCTTTTTTAGTTCCTCTCCATACCACTAGAGGCGCTGCTATCGGTCAGTGTTGCCCTCTTTTAACATGGGAGTTGCGTTCTCTTTTCTTCTTGTTCTGTGGTTACAGATTTTGAAGTGGTTCTAGTTAGAGCCGCTAGAGGGCAGCACCAACTAGGCTGCTGAATGGTGTCCCCAATTGTAGCCTCTGCCCTTTTGCCACAAAATGAGAAAATTGTAGGTAGTTTCAAACGGAACCACTTCCCCTGAAAGGGCTGCATATGAGATTCTGAATGTCAATGCCGCATAGGCGCCCGCAGGATCGTCATAATATAAGCGCAGTAGTGGCAGGCTGTCAACTACCATGGTACAGATAAGAGAGGTTGTAAGATCAGACATGTCAACAAAACTGTACGCACACCTGTATCCCATCTTCCACTCACGCCACAGCATCAACGTGCATGGCTCGGTTGGTGCCGTCAGAGGATCACTTGTCAGATGGAATGACTTGCCAAGGTCTTCAAAGATGACAGCAGATTCTGGCTATGTGCAAGTGATGGTCCTTAGCACATATAGTATAGACCTGGTAAGTGACGTTTCACAGAATGCGTTCGTCCAAGACAAAATGGCCCCACACCAAACCTTATGGTCTGGGCTGCGATAAGCTACAACTCTCGTTCACCTTTGGTGTTTCTGGAGGGGAAGCCAACTGGCGCTCGGTACGTGCAGGCCGGCCTTTGTGGCCGAGCGGTTCTAGGCGCTTCAGTCTGGAACCGCGCTGCTGCTACAGTTGCAGGTTCGAATCCTGCCTCAGGCACAGATGTATGTGATGTCCTTGGGTTAGTTAGGTTTAAGTAGTTCTAAGTCTAGGGGACTGATGACCTCAGATGTTAAGTCCCAGAGTGCTTGGAGCCATTCGGCACGTGCAGAATGTTACTAGATCCGTTCTCTTGCCGTTCGTACAACAGGAAGGTGATGCTTTATTCCAACAGGATACTGCTCACCCACATACTGCCTACAAAACTCAATATACTCTGCAAGACGTGTAGCAACTTCCCTGCCTAGCACACTCTCAGAACTTGTCTCCAATCGAGCGCTTGTGGGATATTATGAGACGAGAAATGACCTGTGTGAGTCACCAACCAACAATTCTTAAAGAACTACGAAAACGGGTCGAGCAGGCATGGCATAACGTATCCCAGGACAGTATTCGCCCCCTGTACTATCGAGTGGATGCCAGAGCCATCTCCTGCATTGTCGCCTGTGGAGGCTACAATGTTCTGGTGTAACCACGGGCGCTGGAATGAAGATGTCGAATGGAAGAGAAGAGGAGGCGGTGAAACGACGTCGGCCAATGGCGCTCTGACTAGGTCCACACCACGGCAGGAGCAGCCTCTACAGGAGGGTAATGTACGTGCCACTCCTACCAGCCTCGTCTTCTCAGTATCAGCTCAGTATCAGGACAGTATTCGCTCAGTTGTAGACTGGCGCTCGAAGAGCAGTTATTAGTGATCCATACCCACTGTTGTTTGGACTTTGTCTGTAGTGAAGAGCATTACTGTTTGCATGTCGCCCATAGATTGCGACACTTGTTGTGAATACAAAGTTAAGTATTGTCAATCTTCATTATGGTAATAACAACTACTAATGTTATTTGCTTGAATTGTTGTGTATCATTCCGAGAATGCAGCATTCCTTAGGCACTCTATAAGTGACTAGTAAGTAGGACCCCACATACACCATGTACGAATATGGGTATTTTAGCATGGTTCAATACCTGGTACCTCACCTCATAGTGTCATCTGCAGCTTGATGCAGGGTAGATGTTAGGTGACAGTAGAGAGCCCGACCCTCAGCTTCATCTGCCTGGAGCAGAAAATCTGGGTTGACAAGTTTCACAGAAATCCTGGTGTGATTGCCATCAATCAGTATCATCACTGTCTGTTGCTTTCTCTTCAACACTGGATATGGACCCACATAATGCATTTGTAAAGCAGCTTTGACAGAGTCTGTACATACGAGGGCTGTTCAGAATGTATGGACAAGTAGGTCGCGAAATGTAAATGACATTCATGAACGTGTTGGGCAGTGTCTGTAGTGCACTTGTTGCTCGCATCACTTCGCTCTTTTCATGTCTGAGCACACAGTGAGTACATAAAGGTGTCTAGAACAATAATGTCTGCCGCCGAATATGAATGCCCGCTGAGAGGTTTCGCCTGATTTCGTGCAACCCCACATGTCGTATCTGTCATGCATTTTCTTCTTGACTATTATAGGCCGCCCACTGCAGTGGCAATGAGGACGCCCCTGCAGCGTTTTCGATGGGAAGTGTTTGATCATCCGCAATACAGCCTCTGATCTTCATCTCTGCTCTCATGAACCGCTGGCTATGAGAACAACATTTTGGCACAAGCAACCAACTGCAGATCACCATAAGAAGTGGCGGAAAGCACAGGTGGCTACCTTCTATGACGAAGGTATTGGAAAGCTGGTACAATGCTACGACGGATGCCTCAGTCAGAGAAATGACTATGCAGAGACGTAGCTGGAAGGTGTAGCTAACCGTTCCAAATAAAACAATTTTTATTTTCACGGTGGTTTCCATTTCGCGACCGATCGGACCTTACGTTCTAAATAGCCATCGTAGCATGACATGAGAGCATGTAGGTGAAAATCTGAAGACCCATGTGGTGGGGTGCTGTCACGGACGATTGCTGATTTTGTCATAATAAGATTAGCGGATCTCTAACTGGGTAATGTTGTTGGCTGAAGAGCTCCAAAGGAAGCCTAAGATTTTGCGATACATGAATTCTGCTGCTGAAGCACCAGTATTGGGTTTGCATACAGCACATAGACCCTAGACCAGCAGAGACAAAGTTTAAAAGCAAGAGGAACTATGACACATTGAGGCACATTTTAAAGTTCGGAGCCAACGTTCCACCTTCCCGTTACTGGCTGGATGATAACTGGTGGCTTGCCACTTCTTGGATCAAGGTGGACTCATATTGACGACCTTGGTACATCTTTCTTCTTTACCAAATGGTGGAGCAATGGAAAAGGGTTGTCGGAACACCAAGTAACCCTACGGTTAATAAATTCTCGAAATCTTTCTTCGCTGGGGCATGATTTTCGGGTGCCAGTCTGCGAGCTTGCAAAACGACTAGCGGTCACAGTATCATTGTACTGTGAAGGTGTAGGCACCTGATTCACATCAGCCAAGGACGTTAGGGGAGCAACGTTTTCATTTAACATCTGCATTACAGTTCAGGTCTTTTTAGGGTGTCAGTGCGTTTGCCAGTTCGAGAACATAACACTTATTATCTTTAACTTTATCTGTTTTTACTTTCTTTAATATCGCTAATTTTCCAAGCAATTCTCTGGCAGTGCTCACTATGTCAGGAACTTCCTCTTTCAACGAATCATTTGAGGTGACAGGCGGATCCATAGATTTCCACTCAGTTGCAGTAACATCCAAATCAGAGATGTGATCCATCTCGTGAGGGCCGCTTGAATAACCAATATGCCCGTATACAGCCTTACCGTTCATGCGGAGTTGAACCTTCCATATGGAAACCTCAACATAATATCGGTGTAGGAAATCAGCCCCAAGAATAGATTCAGTGACATAAGCAATCAGGAAGGTCCACTCCAATTACTTCTTAAAACCCAAGTTCACCAGCTAGGTGCTTTGTCCAAAATTAGGAACTTTTGTTATTAGCTGCAATAAGCCAAGAGGTAACAAAAAATCGCTTTTCCAGCCTTGCCAGTGAAACACTGACAGCTGATCCTGAGTGGCTTAAATATCTTCCTGAAATGTAGATGTACTGGATATACAAGCGACACCATGCACCAGACCTGTTAACGGCGGACTGTGGAGTTAACATGCCATATACAGTCACATTCCTGATACTAGGAAAGAACGCGTGTTCATAAGTTTGATTGTCACGAACTGACTCTGGATCGTCTTAAAAAACGTTTCGTTCTTTATTTATCTATTTTTACGAAGAAACTTTCAAATTGTAAAATCTCTTGTATCATGAGTAATATATAATATCACTGATTAACTAACAAATCTAAGGAGAATTCAACGACTGAATGTATGAAACGGAAACAGGAAACCTCTGCAAGTAAACTGCATTTATTTTTCTAAAGAAACAAATGAGTTGGGAAGGAAACAAAGACTTCCTCTTCTTATGGTTCACTTCTGTCCTGACATTCAGCGTACTAAAAGGTACGCTGTTCAAATCCTTGTGTTATAGATTTTTTATGGAATAATAATATTTTCATTCATAGATATCGTTATCTGCAGTTATTATAACGAACCTGTTACTACCACTTATTGAACTTCTTTAATGATTTTTGGTTTTTCAGGTAAATGTACGGGGAGAATGTGTTCATATTATTTCAAGGAAAAGCGAACGATCGCTTATCGCTTTGTGTCGTTTTAATAGTCTATTCTCCACAAGTCTAACCTGTAGATCTGTTTTTCATTACCGTTTTTTACGTGGAAGTCACGATAGCATTGGTCAATAAGCACCAGGGTCTGACACATCGAAAGAATGTAACAGCGATGCTCTACATGTTTTTAGAAAAAGTAATGGTTCAATGTGTTAAAATAATTTTATACGCGCTCGCGCGCGTTTATGTGTTTGTGTGTAAGGTCACTAATGACCTCATGCCATCGTATTTGTAATGTGTCTTTTCTCAGACAAACTCATACTCATGCACAGGTATTTTTTATTAATTTAAATATTTATCTGACTTTTACCTGCCAGTAAGGGAAGATACGTTAGAATATGAAACAGTAGATCCATTATTTGCTATGATGTTGGAGCATAGGCACTTCACATTAGAGTGACCAGTCGTACCTGTACCCGGTCGCTGCTGTCGTTCGGAAAGTTGCACGAAGGAGAGCATTTTCTAGCCAGTCATCTGAAATGGAAACAATACCAACACCAGTTGTGTACTTGCTTGCAGAGGTCGTGGCGACATCTGCGATGGTTGGCGTACTGTGTGGTGCTGGAACTCGCTGTGGTTTGCCGGAATTGCCGCTGGAGTTCTTAAGTTGGGCTAGAGCGAGTTAAGTTGTTCAGACAGTGGAAGCTGGTCCTCTCTAATGGCATCCGCTGTAACCACATTCGTAACTCCATGCCAGTTAGTGGGACCCCACGCGCGTTTTCATGTAACCAAATATTATGCAGCCGATCAGCAACGAGTAACTTGGAGTCCGAGTTCACTTTATCATTTGAAATCAGAGCACTTTTGACAGCGATAGGCGATTGACGTTGCCTCAGATGCTTCACATTCAGTCACCAGAGATGTGCTGTGACGTCAGAATTCAGAATGCTCTTTATCGCCAATAACTTCACACTGTTCAAAAGTTGTTGGATGTTAACGTTGAAGGTGTGATGCAGGTAATTAGTGAATTGCCCGTGGACTGCATATCACGCAAAGCATCCGGCACTTGTACGATATTTGTTGCCACTGGAGGAAAGGAAGTCACATCGTCTGAATTGCACAACGACTGTCCTAAGATGGTGGCTGAGTATCCTCACATTTATATGTTTTTGGTCGTCTGTGGCCTCCTTCAGAGTCATCACTCTGGGTATGTCAACCCACGATAAGGCATTGACGATATTAAAATCACTCACTGTATTAAATTACCGTCTGAAAACGTGAAACACTACAACGAAGATAATCGCTAAACAGAACATACATTGCACTGGCGGGAAAAACAAGCACATGAAGAAAACGTAAGTTCAGAAAACAAAGATACTCTACACTTCACTTTATTCGTGATAGTCTTTGACTAACAGCTTCGTCACAATCCTAAGCAAGTGGATGATGTTCCATTCTTAGGCCTACATTTAATATAAGGCACAATCGACCCACAAATTAAATATTTCCACATCTTAATTGTTCGTTTTAATGGCTGGTAGAATACTGAGCTGTGATTGTTTGTTTTACCTTAGTGGCTGATAAAATGCCTACGACTGTTGTTGTTGTTGTTGTGGTCTTCAGTCTTGAGACTGGTTCGATGCAGCTCTCCATGCTACTCTATCCTGTGCAAGCTTCTTCATCTCCCAGTACCTACTGCAACCTACATCCTTCTGAATCTGCTTAGTGTATTCATCTCTTGGTCTCCCTCTACGATTTTTACCCTCCACGCTGCCCTCCAATACTAAATTGGTGATCCCTTGATGCCTCAGAACATGTCCTACCAACCGATCCCGTCTTCTGGTCAAGTTGTGCCACAAACTTCTCTTCTCCCCAATCCAACTCAATACTTCCTCATTAGTTATGTGATCTACCCATCTAATCTTCAGCATTCTTCTGTAGCACCACATTTCGAAAGCTTCTATTCTCTTCTTGTCCAAATTATTTATCGTCCATGTTTCACTTCCATACATGGCTACACTCCATACAAATACTTTCAGAAATGACTTCCTGACACTTAAATCTATACTCGCTGTTAACAAATTTCTCTTCTTCAGAAACGCTTTCCTTGCCATAGCCAGTCTACATTTTATATCCTCTCTACTTCGACCATCATCAGTTATTTTGCTCCCCAAATAGCAAAACTCCTTTACTACTTTAAGTGTCTCATTTCCTAACCTAATTCCCTCAGCATCACCCGACTTAATTCGACTACATTCCATTATCCTCGTTTTGCTTTTGTTGATGTTCATCTTATATCCTCCTTTCAAGACACTGCCCATTCCATTCAACTGCTCTTCCAAGTCCTTTGCTGTCTCTGACAGAATTACAATGTCATCGGCGAACCTCAAAGTTTTTATTTCTTCTCCATGGATTTTAAACCTACTACGAATTTTTCTTTTGTTTCCTTTACTGCTTGCTCAATATACAGATTGAATAACATCGGGGAGAGGCTACAACCCTGTCTTACTCCCTTCCCAACCACTGCTTCCCTTTCATGTCCCTCGACTCTTATAACTGCCATCTGGTTCCTGTACAAATTGTAAATAGCCTTTCGCTCCCTGTATTTTACCCTGCCACCTTTAGAATTTGAAAGAGAGTATTCCAGTCAACATTGTCAAAAGCTTTCTCTAAGTCTACAAATACTAGAAACGTAGGTTTGCCTTTCCTTAATCTTTCTTCTAAGATAAGTCGTAAGGTCAGTATTGCCTCACTTGTTCCAACATTTCTACGGAATCCAAACTGATCTTCCCAGAGGTTGGCATCTACTAGTTTTTCCATTCGTCTGTAAAGAATTCGTGTTAGTATTTTGCAGCTGTGACTTATTAAACTGATAGTTCGGTAATTTTCACATCTGTCAACACCTGCTTTCTTTGGGATTGGAATTATTATATTCTTCTTGAAGTCTGAGGTTATTTCGCCTGTTTCATAGATCTTGCTCATCAGATGCTAGAATTTTGTCAGGACTGGCTCTCCCAAGGCCGTCAGTAGTTCCAATGGAATGTTTTCTACTCCGGGGGCCTTGTTTAGACTCAGGTCTTTCAGTGCTCTGTCAAACTCTTCACGCAGTATCGTATCTCCCATTTCATCTTCATCTACATCCTCTTCCATTTCCATAATATTGTCCTCAAGTACATCGGCCTTGTATAGACCCTCTATAAACTCCTTCCACCTGCTTTCCCTTCTTTTCTTAGAACTGGGTTTCCATCTGAGCTCTTGACTACAATTGGGATATCAGGTACCTGCTTAGGTTGTTGTTGTTATGGAAACTGCATTGGATCTCTTGCTCTAAGAGTCCACAGCGATTTTTTAGCCACAAATTTTGACAAAATTTGTGTGGAATTAACATTGTGGCAATGCATTTTTGTATTACTGACCTATTTTTGCAGTTAGAACGTGGGGCAAAAAATTAAGATTATTTGGATACTTCTGAGCATGAACAAGATGGGTGCTCTTAAGCTACATTTTTTGGCTGTTTCGGTTTATTGGCTGCTAAAATACTATGCTCTAAATGGAGGAGAGGGCATGTGAGGGGGAAGGTGAAGAAGAGGGGAGGGGAAGGGATACAAAGTTCAACTGGACTAATTTCGCTGTCTTTGATTTTTAAATTTCCTACCACTGCCATCTTACATTTTTAAATTTCTCATAGTCACCATCTTGCATTTTTAAATCCCATTAGAATTATCTTACATTTTTTAATTTTCCACCAGCACCATCCTGGATTTTTCAGCAACTGCGTTGGCGACTAGTAGCAGATGCCTGAGCTGTGGCCTGGAATGTCTATAGCCATACTACTTTCCATATTTATCGTTTTCAAAATGACCGCTGTCAGGTGTTCTGACTAATCCACTTGTTATTATGAATGAGTGGCGCTGTTTCTAGGGGAACAAGGCACCAAACAAGGCGCCCTTTGAAGGGACCGTTTAAGATTGCGGAACACGTTGTCACACGGGAATGACGAAATGACGAAACAAGCTCAGTCTTTTTCGTTTAAGGGCGCTGAGAGGTTTTACTGCCTGTACTACATTGAGCTACAGATTTTCCATATTAGTTGACCTTTCGGCACGAAAGACTGTAGTTATTTTAATTTCCAATGTGAGGGCATGTCATCTGTATCGATACATGGTTGTTATCTGGAAGTACCCACTTGTTATTTATGATGGGACATAGATACTTGACAAAATGTTGAAAAAATTATACTTCTTCAGATTTCACTTGAGACCGGCTTTCTGTAAGGTGGAAGGAAGTAAGTGTACGTTTCGAGATGCTCGCTTGTGTTTAACCCTATAACGATTACGTCTTTGAGGTAGTTACCACCCGGTGAATTTTCTCAGATCAGTTGTTCAAAGTATCTTTGGAAAATGGCAGGGACGATAGGAATGCCAAAAGGTAGCTGCTGCTATTAGTGGAGGCCAAATAGGACTTCCAAAATGGGGAGTTGGTTGTAGTCTGGATGCAATGGTAGTTGCAAGAATCTTTCTGAAAGACTGATTTTACGGTAACATTCGCCGCCGTTTAATTTTAATAAGCGATCCTTAAACCAAGGAATATGATAGGCGTCAACCACCACCTGGGAATTAACTATCTAAAATCTCCATGCAGTCTGAGGGAGCCATTCGCCTTTTGTACCACCACAAAAGTTGACACGCACGAACTAAATGAGATAGGTGTGAGTGTGGTGTCACCGCCACACACCACACCTGCTAGGTGGTAGCCTTTAAATCGGCCGCGGTCCGTTAGTATACGTCGGACCCGCGTGTCGCCACTGTCAGTGATTGCAGACTGAGCGCCACCACACGGCAGGTCTAGAGAGACTTACTAGCACTCGCCCCAGTTGTACAGCCGACTTAACCAGAGATGGATCACTGACAAATACGTTCTCATTAGCCGAGACGATACTTAGCATAGCCTTCAGCTACGTCATTTGCTACGACCTAGCAAGGCGCCATAATCCTTTGCTATATATATTGTGATGCCTGTACCGTCAGACTAATGTTATACAATTGTGGATTAAAGTTAAGTATTACATCAACTACGTACTTTATTTGCTACTATTAATTCCTTTAACTGTGCCAGACCTCACGCCAATCTGCGTGAGCTTAACGCGTGCCTTTCGGCTTCCTCTCATTGTGACTTGGCTGTCTTGCCAAGTCACAACAGTGAGTATTTGTGGTTGCTGTTGTTGAAGGCAGTCGAGCTTGATTTTAATGTCCTCATACAGAACGTAGCGTGAAGGACAAGACCGTGCAAAATGGGGGACTGCATTGAGCTGGAGGTACATCTTGATCCGTTTTTCACTGGCACACCCTAGCTCCAGAGAAAAAGCTCTGACAGTGAAGGTAGATGCTGTCGTAAGCTTGGAAGAGAACTGTGGCGGAAGTAGGGTGTACTCTCATGGATGGTATACAGATATTGTCTTTTGCAATGGAACTAATAACAATGAAGGTGATGTATCGTGGCATGCATTTGTATGTCGCATCAGATGTGAGGTTTGTGTCTACTGTAGGATGGAACTTTTTTCGAACAAGTTTGTAATGCTGGTGAACTCAACTTGACGTATATCGTCCAGTTTATAAGTGAATCTGAAGTTCCTGTATCAACTTGAAACACTATCAGATTGTTAAAAATTTGTATTTCAGTTATTAACTTTTGTCAAGTGCCTGTCTCGTGGTTTACGATAGTTCCCATTTTATTTACCGAATCCTGCGCCTGACTGCTTGCAGTGATTTTATGGAAGGAAGAATTGCAGATCTAACTAAATGGACAAATTTCTGGCAATGAGGCACATTTCATCACACCTAGGACATCTCTAGTGACCGTGTTGTCTAAAACAATTAGGGTAGGATGGCAGCTGCAGTTTTCGGTAGGTTGACGTGCGGAGAGTGCTAGAATCAGAAGAGAATGACCGATTTCGGGCCTCAGCGCCCGGATTCTGTGTGCTTGTACCAGTGCAAGTCGTGGCACGGCCAGTGTTGTTTACTAGTAAACTCTCGTCGAGTGAGTCAGTTGTTTGTCTATCCTGCCGAATTCAATGAAGGAACTGCAGAATGGTACCACACAAGTTTCCTTTGAATAGAAACTTTGTGCAACTTTGAGGACTTCTTCTAAAGATGGATCTCAACTTCGCCCTATGTGTGAAGTTGCCTGCTCGTATATGGGGCATAATAGATAAATCAGTCCTGAATGAGGGAATCTGCGTAGGAGGGTTGTCCTAAGCCATTTCGTTCTGTGATCCATGCAGGACCCAAATAATTCAAACTTAGTGAATATTGCTTGGGTATTGTGATGGTAATAATCTGGCAACAACCGACACAGTCTGGGAAATCACAGTGTATATGTGTCGTCTAACTGGAGGAGCTCAGAAGCAAAGACAAAACCCTTGAAAGGAACCAGACAAAAAGAAAGGAACAAGGGCATAACTGGCGATACCAAGATCGGCACTAGAGATGCCATTAGCAGTTGCTGCATCAAAGATGGGTTTCTGTTGCATTATGATCTGTTGTTGGTGTCATTATTTATGTAATGTTAGCCGTTTTTGGTGCCATTCGTCCTGAGATTTGATGAATTTTAGGAACCATCGCGAAACGTGATGGATATGTAAAGCCACGTCGTCACTGTTGGAACAGTATTTCATGCTCTTTGTTTGAACATAAGCACTAATTACCAATTATGTTTCAGTTATGAGTGTGCTGCATAAAAAAGGATTCTGGTTGGCGATGATTACACAAAGGATGAGATCTGTGAAACACTGACTTCCAAGTCCATTGTAATGCTATGAAAAATCCAGTCAGAGAAATTTGAGCTAGTTCGAGTTCACAGCATAGATTGTCAACAGAATGGTAGCAGGTGCGTATCTGGTAAGCAGATAGGGATCAATAGAAGACTGAATTGTTGTCACTTGCTGGGAAGCTACAAGGGCAATTCACACTGTTCGTCAGGCCGCCATCACGTGCGTCAAGCACGGCACGTCAAGTCAGTTTAAGTCACGTGATCTTAAGTCGCGTGGATGTTCTCAACTGTTTTTCGCGGGTCTTGCGAGCTTCGCAAGATGACTTTCAACTATTTTTATAAGCGAAGAGGACATAGCCAAATACAAAATGTGGTATCATGTATACATGGATACTGTAGCCAATATTTGTGCGAAAATGACATTTATGGGAATCAAATGGTTTGCAGAGAAGGAAGACAGAAGTGCAAAACAACTGTAATAAAACAGCACCTTGCCTACCCTTTGCCACCTCCTGAAGAGAGTACATTTATTTTATGTTAATTAATTGTTTAATGTACAATGCTACAATGCCCATATACCAGTAATTAACCTGTTTGAGGCAACTAACGCAAAATCTGAGTTTGCTATTGTATTCTGCACTCAGTAACAAGTTCGTGAACACGCTAGAAATACTGTGTTTTCAATAATTACTAAGTAATTGATCTAAGCTTGTTATGCCGATGGGTACAAAGGGTATTTTGCAAATTAAATTTTTTTTTTCGGTAAATCGCCTAGCTATTTTTGATACACATATTATCTGGAGTTCATACACACGGCAGGGATATTTTCCGTTCTTTCTTTCGACTGTAATCAACTAAAATGCGGTATGTATTGTTATTTTCTGGAAGCTTGTAAATTACTTCGGAATTCTTAACGAAATTATGTCCATATCCACACAAAGTTATAAAGAATTATTTTTCTATGGATTAATTTTGTTACACACTTCTAATTGTCATCTCTTAAAATTTGTAAATTCTGACTGACAGTGTTTGTTGTAAATCATATAAATACCAGCGGTTTGCCTACAGTAGGAGGACAGTTTGTTACCAAGCATCAACAGTACACCATATAGAAGCTTGTTTGTATATTTTTCACCGCGGAACATGTCAAGTGATAATGAAGTAATTTTGTGGAAAATCTGCAGCTGAAATTTATTTAGTACATCACTGGATGAGTTTTGTACACTAGCACTGCAGAAGAGCTCAGGAGTATTTGCAGCGAAGCTACACTTTAAGAATGAAGATCGACAAGATATGTAAATTTCATAAACATTTTTGGTAACAACATTCATTTCTAGATTAATGAACAGTTCTGCATTTTTCAGTTCAGTCAGTTTGATGAGATAGTTGCATCTCAGCTGGTGGAGGCTCATTTTTTAAATTCTTGCGTCTCACGTTTTTATTGTGACCGCAAAACTTTTGGCATAATCTTCAAACTTTTGAAAGTCTGCAAATATTTTAATTATCAGCAATTCATATTATACACATCCCGTACCACGCTGACTTCTTCGCTGTCAGCAGTTCCATTTTACAATGCAAAACAGTGTGTGGATCCGAAAAATGTCATTACATGGTGCAGAAGGGAAATTATACAACTAGGAGCTCGAGGAAGAAGAATCTGCATTTTATATTTTAGAAAGTCGAAGCACCAGTTTTTTCATTCGTTACGTCAAATTGCAGCGGAGTTTCTAAAATGAACACAGGACCACATCTCTTGGAAAAATTGGTGTATTTTAGGTTTAGTTGCCAGTCCCGTGCAAATTTTTGTGTAATAGTTATATCTCCCTCAATACCTTTACCTTCAAGATGTATAGGTTTTATTTCGATCTTTTATTTGCCTTTTAATAGTTCAAGTGCGTTATTTGTGTGGGGTTAGCTTGCGAAACCACATAAATATTGACCACTTATCCTTGCAAAACGGTTTCACACACAATCCAGAGAGTCACTTAACAATCAATGTGCCACTAACACATACTTAAACAAAAAACTTTAATACATTTCTTCATGCATACTTTGCAAAAAAGAAAAAAAAAAGAAAAAGAGCATTTTGTCACTGTTGCAATGCCTAAAGGTTTCAGTCCGTTTCTTTATGAAACATCAACACTGCCTAACAAAATAGAAATAAGTTTCACTTACTGATCACATTCTACCCACAGTACTTTTTTCAATTATGTTGTAGTCATATTTCTATCCATTACATTGCAAAACATTAAATAGTGTACCGGCACGGAAAAAAATCTACTTTATAAATGTAATAGAGGGAAAGTAATTTGGTACGCTCATGTTGTAAAATTCAGACTGCTGCCACGCTACTTCAATTAATCTTCCATCACTTACTATAAATTTCAACAAAAGAAGTAACGAAACGAAACAATTTATAACAAATAACATACAATTGATATCAACAACAGGCCCATGTCGAAACGAAATCTGGGGATCTGAGCATGGTCGTGTATCATAAGGAAATGAACTTGGGGGTCGTGTGATCAACACAGACGGATGACGACAGCTGTCAAAGCTTTCTTCCCGAGAAGCCTTGACAGCGTGTGACGTGATGTGAAGGACAGGAGGGTCGCAGTGGATGCTGCTATTTGAAATGGGTTGCAGAATGTTTTGACGGTACGTGGCGTGATGGACAGTGTGAATTGTCCTTTATTCAGCTCCAGAGAAAATGTGATCACTGCAGGTGACGTGACATTGCGAGAGAGTGCGTACCTCTACCCGCTGCTGTAGACTCGCTGCCTGCTGCACGGGTGTGGCGCTGCTAGCTGTGAGGAGTACTTAGTCGCACTCTCACAGGCGCTGAGTACGGCAGTGGGACCCATACCAGATAGGACTAACAGAGAGATTGAACACTTAAAAAGAAGAGCAGCATGAAAGATCACAGGTCTGTCTGACCCGTGGGAGAGCGTCATAGAGATGCCAAAAAAACTGAACTGGCAGACACCTGAAGATACACGAAGCGCAAAAGAAACTGGTGTAGGCATGCGTATACAGAGATATGCAAACAGGCAGAATACGGAGCTGCCGTGACAACAGCTAAAAAGTGTCTGGTGCAGTTGTTAGATAGATTACTGCTGCTACAACGGCAGGTTCTCAAGATTTAAGTGAGTTTGAACGTGGTTTTATAGCAGGCGCACGAGCGATGGGACACATTATCTTCGAGATAGCGAGTGGTGATTTTCTTGTACGACCACTTCGCGAATGTACCGTGAATATCAGAAATCCGGTAAAACATCAAATCTCCGACATCGCTGCGGCCGGAAAAAGGTCCCGCAAGAACGGGATCAACAACGACTGAAGAGAATCGTTCAACGTGATGGAAGTGCAACCCTTCCGCAAATTTGATGTAAATTTTATCGCTGGGCCATCAATGAGTGTCAGCGTGTGAACCATTCAACGAAACGTCACCGATATAGGCTTTCGGAGCTGAAGGCCAGCTCTTGTGACTGCGCGACACAAAGCTTTAAGCCTCGCCTGCGCCCATCAACACCGACATTGGACTGTTGATGACTGGAAACTTGCTGGCTGGTCAGACGAGACTCGTTTCAAATTTTACCGAGCGAAGGGGTGTGTAGGGGTATGGAGGAAACCTCATGAATCCGTGGACCCTATACGACAGCAGGGGACTGTTCAAGCTGGTGGAGGCTCTGTAATGATGTAGGGCGTGTGCAGTTGGAGTGATATGGGATTCTGACAGATGACACGTACGTAAGCATACTGTCTGATGACCTGTATCCACTCATGTCCATTGTGTATTCCAACGGACTTGGGCAGTTCCAGCAGGACAATGCTTCACCTCACACTTCCAGAATTCCTACAGAGTGGCTCCAGGAACACTCTTCTCAGTTTAAACACTTTCGCTGGCCACCAAACTCCCCAGACATGAACGTAATTGCGTATATCTGGGGTGTCTTGCAACGTGCTGTTCAGAAGAGATCTCCACCCCCCTCGTATTCTTACGGATTTGTGGACAGCCCTGAAGGATTCATTTTGTCAGTTCCCTCCAGTACTACTTCAGACTTTAGTCGCGTCCATGCCACGTCGTGTTGTTGCACTTCTACGTGCTCGCGGGGGCCCTACACGATATTAGGCGAGTGTACCAGTTTCCTTGACTCTTCAGTGTAGTCGTCAACTGTCCTGTGAGAGCCTCCTTATAAAGTTTCAAGAACTTTAAGTGATGAATCTAATAAAATACTACAACTCCGAAGATATCACTCCCAAAAAGGTCGCCCTAGGGGCGGCCAATATGGACATATGTCCGGGGCGCCATTGTGGCTGTCAGAGTGAGAAAAATATTGATGTGTTAACTATCAAGTAATAGAAAAATATTATTGCATGCAAGCAGAAAATGTAAGTTGTAGACATGCAACTGGTTTCCGTCGCCTCGGTTACGTAAATTTTCATTGTTGCGATGACGTCTATCGCCGCGCGATCGAGAGCTTATGTTTGATCTGCGCTTTTCGCTATGATGGCCAGAATACTCCGCAGCATTGTCGCGCGTTTGTCTGATTTGTTACGTGGCTCACGGTAAGACGAGCGGCAGTCAGGCACCATCCACATAAGAAATTGCTGTAAGAATAAAAAGGAAGTTCTCTTATAAAGCACGAGAGAAACCGATCAAAAAGCCATAAGAACAATATAAAATATTTTCTTTTTTTAATTTTGCAATCGATCAGTCATTACATACACTAGATGATAGGTATGAACAACTTAGTAATCGTAGTAACCATAGTAATCATTTTCAATTCTTATAAAATATATAAGATTTAAATACCATATCCAAGGAAATGCAGTTAAAATACTGTAAGGATTTAGAATGTATTTTAAGTGATGGTAATCTGTTGACATAAATGGGGTAGGATTATCACAGAAAATTTCTACATTATTCGCACTTTTGAGCAAAAAAGAAGGCCTAAACAATGTACTCAGTTTAATTACAAAGTCAAATCTTGCCCTAAATCTTACTAGTCCCTTGAGAATATTGCTAACGATACCAATAACTAAAACAAGTGGTGAAAAGAGTTTCTCTAAAATTAAATTAATGAAGTGGAAAACTTTTTACGTTCGATTACAGAAAGTCATCTTCATTATTTGGCTGTTTTGGAACTGAGCATGAAACTGCTGATCAAAAAATTCAAAAGATGTAATAACAAAGTTTGCAGAACTGAAAGCAAGAAAAAGCTATTTTTTATTAGTTGATGTTACCTTCTTTTATTTCCAAACTTACGGCATTTAAAAATATAAAAATTAAACGTTAACAATTTCTGCTGTTTTGTATTGCTTGATTATCAAAGTTATGTTATATGTTTCTTTCTAAAAACATGCTTCTATTAAAATTTAAGTAAAATGACATGATTTTCATTGAAAATAAAATAATTATATATATATATATATATATATATACCTGAGGCTCGGCTAGGGTATATATATATATATATATATATATATATATATATATATATATATATATACCCTAGCCGAGCCTCAGGTACAGGGCGGGTCGCAGGTGGCGGATAGCGAACGATCCATCAGATATGGTGGACAGCTGCGAATAAGGGGAAACCCAAATACGCAGTCCCGGACCGAGGCGGCAGCATCACGAGGGTGTGGGAGGGTGACTTTTGGCAAGGGTCACACTCATTCAAAAATCACAGAACCCGAAGACGTTGCTGTGTCATGGCGAGTAAGTGCCGCCATTACAATAAGCACTGTCAACACCCAAATCCAGGACGCGTCTGAAGTGGGAACCATCGGCATCCTGGTCAGCGTCTGTTCACACAATGTGCGGCTGGTCATAATGCGCCAGGAACTAACAATCCCTGGTTCTAAACACCCAGTGGAAACACTGGACCAACTTGATTACAAGCAAGTATGACTCGTGCAAGTAATAACAACATTACCCCAGGTGGTAACCAATCCACCCATCAACAGATGGCAACCAGGAATTCGGATTCTGGGGAACCTGGACTTACACGATTACATCAGAGAAAGTCGGAGCTCTCTGGCAAACTTCCACTTAAAACACCTACATACATTGGAACCTTTAACATAAATACATTAATCCAACCAGGAAAACTTCTAAACCTTACAACAGAACTTGAAAAGCAAAAGATAGTAATACTAGCTTTACAGGAGACACGTTTTACAGATGAAGAAACATCAGATTATGGCAACTATCGCATCTTTAAGAGCAAGACGGATAAACGAATCGGAAGAGGAGCCCCCCATCTCGGGATGGCGTTTATCATACACAAGAGCGTGCTCAGCTCCATCAAGGAAGTTACTCCCGTAAATAATAGGATAATGACGATGCGCTTACAATGTGCCAAAAAAACATACACAATGGTTAATGTTCATGCTCCCACAAACGGAGACAACAAGAAAAACCCCATAGAAACAGAAAAGTTCTGGGAAAATTTGGAGAATATAATGGCCAAGATTCCAAAAGATGATACAAAAGTTCTACTCGGCGGTTTTAATGCCCAAATTGGTAGAGAGAAAATCCACCAAAAAACCGTAGGCAAATATCCTGCACATAAATTTACCAATAAAAATGGTACAAGGCTCGTCGAACTATGTAAGCAGAATAACCTGAAGATAATGTCAACATCTCTAAGAAAATGTCCAAGAAAACAAAAGACATGGAGATCTCCTATACAACAAATTGGCGAGTTTCAAATAGACCATGTGGCGATTTCATACCCAGTACAAAAAGAAATTTACGACGTCCAAGTACGCAGAGGAGCAAACATTGATTCAGACCATTACCTAACTAGAATTAAAATCAAGTTTACAGCACGAAGAAGTCATCAGAAGAAAACAGAAATACAGAAATATGACACCAAGAAGATTAAAGAATCTAAAGTAAAAGAAGAATGGGAGAAGGAAAAGGCAAACACATGGGAAGAATTTCATTCTAAAATCACGCGAATAGCTAAGGAAACTATTCCCTTGAAAAAGATATTCAAACGCCCTTGGTGGGATTCAGACTGTGAAAATGCATTGGAAAGGAGAAAAAAGGCATTTCAAGAATATAACAGTAAAAAATCACAAGAAAGTCTACATTTATTTAACGAGGTTAGAAAACAGGTTTCAAAATCTATTAGGCAAGCAAAAAGGAAGTACACAAAGGCACAACTGGATGCCATAGAAGAAAATTTCCAAAACTATAATACAAGAGACTTCTACAGAACTTTCGCAGATAAAATACGAGGATATATCCCTCAAAATTTATGTTTCAGGAAACCAGTTGGTAAATTAGCCCTAACAAACCAGGAAAACTGTCAAGTATTGGCTCAATATTTTTCTAACCTACTAAATTGCCCAGAACCTAGTTTAAGGTTTCCCAAAGAAATCAGCGCCAACGCTCAACCGGATTCATTACCACCAACACAGGAAGAAATCAAATGTCACATTAAAATCTTAAAAAATAATAGAACATCTGGCGAAGATGGCATTGTTGCAGAGCTATTAAAAAACCTAGGACCAAAGACGTTGCAAGAGCTCACAAAAATAATAACAAAAATATGGGAAACAGAAAAATTACCAGAGGATTGGAAATGTGCCCTTATTCACCCGTTACATAAAAAAGGAGACAGAACAAATGTCAATAACTACAGGGGAATCTCACTTTTACAAGTCACCTACAAAATTCTCTCAACATGCCTGCTGAAAAGAACACAAGAGCAGCTGGAACGCCAAATTGGTGATTATCAATCAGGCTTCCGCCCCGGTCGCTCATGCATAGAACAAATATTTAATTTAAAGACAATATTAAAACACAAAGCAATTAGAAATGCCCCCATAATTTGTACATTTGTAGATTTTAAGAAAGCCTATGACTCAATTGACCGGCAATCTTTGTTTAACATTTTAGAGGAACTTGGACTTGACTCCAAAACACTAAGGCTTATCAAAGAATCACTGTATCTAAAGTTAAATTCAGGGGAGAGATCTCTGAACCTTTTCTCATAAAAACTGGAGTACGTCAAGGTGACTGGCTATCTCCACTTCTGTTTAATATAGTCCTGGATAAAGCCATTAAGGAATGGGAAAAAGAATTAAAAAATCAATCCTACTGGAAACCAATCCATCTTGGTAGAACCAAAGACAACGTGGAGATATCTTGTTTAGCATTCGCGGACGACTTGGCCATACTTGCAGATGATGAAGAAATCGCCACCAAACAAATAGAGATCCTTAAGGAATGCGCGGATAAAGTAGGTTTACAAATTTCGTTTCAAAAGACAGAATTTTTCTGTACGAAATTCCATATACACAGTTTGAACACAAAATATGGAAAAATAAATAGAGTAAAACATTTTAAATACCTAGGTGAAATTTTGGAGCCAACCGGAGGAGAGAAAGTTGCACAGAAGATCAGACAACAGAAAATGAAGAGAGCATATGGTATGACACATGAAATATACAATAAAAAATGCATCTCCTCGAACACAAAAATCAGACACTACTGCGCAGTAATTAAGCCAGCAGCACTATATGCTAGTGAAACGCTCACACTCCACACAAAATGTGATTTAGAAAAAATACTAAAAGAAGAACGCAAAATTATGAGAAAGATTTTAGGTCCAAAATTAACAGAAGAAGGATACCGGATACAATCAAGAAGAACCACAGAAACTATATCAAACCTGGCAGCAGACATAAGAAGGCGAAGATTAAAATTTTATGGACATGTCACTAGACTTCCCCCCACACGACTCACCAACAGAATTCTCACTTACATAGAAAAAGTCAAATCAACAACACCATGGATTAGCCAAGTAAAATTAGATTTACAAAAAGCAAATATTGAACTTAAAGATGTCAAAGATAGAAAAACTTTTAGAAATAAGGTGTAAAAGTGGATTGTATTGTCGGAGAAGGAAGCACTAAAGAGACCAGGAACAAAATGGACAGAAGAAAGAAAAAGAAAACATGGAGAACGAATGAAAGAAGTATGGAAGAAACGACGTCAGAAAGCTTTGCGTGATCCTTCTGGGTCCATTCGCGATAAGTATATATATATATAATAGGGCGGCAATTTATCTTTTCGTCTGGGGCGACGTAAGCGCTAGAGGGGGCCCTGAATGGTGTTTAGGCATTCATTCTTCCTGCACTCTGTATGTGAATGGAACAGGAAGAAGCCCTAATGACTGGCACAAAGGAAAGTACCGTGTGCCATGTACTTCACAGTGACTTCTAGAATGTGAACTTAGATGTAGAAACGAGGATGAAACCTAGTGTCAGTACATGATTCACTCCTCTCGAATAGATCTGAGGTGGACACTGGTCTCAAAATGTCCGAATAACAGACACTGATCACCATCAACTTTACCACAAAGCATCACTCCAACAGAACTGAGGCGTTTTTTGAGTCTTGAGATACAGCGTTGGCCATTAAAATTGCAAGAGTGGGCAGGATATCAAATAATGAAATTTTACTTATTGTATGAGGGACGTTCAATAAGTAATCAACACATTTTTTTCGCCTCCAATTTCTGTTGAAGAAGGACAGAATTTATTTGGGACATCGTGAAATTTTCCCTCTTCAGCCCCTATAGTTTCATCAAGTTCCGAGAGGAGGCGACCTACGCATTAAACTGGCGTCTGCAGTGGAGGTGCGTCACAGAGCTGCCATTGAGTTTCTTCTGGCGGAAAACAAGAGTATCACAAATTTTCACAGGTGCTTGCACAATGTCTATGGAGAGCTGGAAATGAACAGGGGCACAGTTAGTCGCTGGGCGACGGATCTGTCATCATCACTTCATGGTGGCGCAAACCTGTACGATCCTCCTTGTGCAGGCCAGATGCACGCAGCTCTCACTCTTGCAATGTTGAAACGTGCGGACCCTCTTATTGAAGATGATCGACGGATCACAACCAAATACCTTGCTATTCAGCTGGACGCCTCTATTGGTAGTGCTGACACACTCGTCCTCTCTCATGGTACAATGGTCAACTCTGAAGTGTACTGTGCTACACCCAAGAAATTGAAGAAATGACTTCATCATGATAATCGCTACTAAAAAACAAACGAAGTTCTCCTTCTCCATGACAACGCAACAAGGCATCACACAAGTCTGTGCACCTGAGAGCTCACAAAACTTTATTGGACTGTCGTTCCTCATCCACCTCACAGCCCAGATCGTGCACCTTCCAACTTCCATCTGTCAGGCCAATAAAGGATGCACTCAGCGGGAAGCAGTATGAGGATGATGGGAAGGTTATTGATGTAGCGAGATGTTGGTTCTGACCTCGACCTGTAGAGTGGTGCCATGCTGGCAGACAGGCCCTCCAAGTAAGGTGACATAAGGCTATTGCACTGAACAGATATTATGTTGAAAAATATGATCTTGTTGCCAAAAGAATGTACTAGAATCCTGAATAAAACTAACCTGCATTACGCTTTGAACACCCCTCTATGTGTACATGATTCCATTTATATGTGACTGGGGACACGCAGGATGTGAAATTTAGAACACAGGGTTGCCACCTCCGGCAGCTAACTCGAACAAGGCTCAACATTGAGTCAAACTGATTTTGGATGACAGATACAGGCATGTAATTGGAAGCTGCTTCATCTCTGTATCAGAATTAATTGGCTGTAGTGCTGGTGAGTGATGGTGTGGATGTCTACTCGCAATCCATGAGCAGACGTTTTCATTAGATGAGAGATCTGAAGAAGGTGCTAGCCGGGGAAACAGTCTGAGATGCTCTGTATCAACGCATTGCAGAACAGTATGGGCAACATCCAGTCTCGTGTTATCTTGTTGAAAGATAACGTCATGGAGACCTTGAGGACAGGGTAGAGCCACCATTCTTAACACATTAGAAATGTATCAGCAGCTGACCAAAGTACCAGTTATGTGAACAGCAGCTGAACATGCTATGTGCCCAGAGGCACACAATACCATCACACTAGGGCCTGGGTCCATATGAAGACAGTGAAGAATGCAATCAGGCAATGTCCATTCTCCACTGAGGTACTATGTGAAACACCAGTACTTGTCTGAAAAGTCAATATGGTGCCAGTCCCCATAACCAGTATTGTTGTCAGGCACAACATTATGGTTGCACCACTCCACGATGCTGCTGAAAAGGCACCCCCCAACAGTGGTCAGTTGGCCACCCTGCTGATGTGGTGCTTTCAACATTGTTGTACTATCCATGTGATGCTGTATGTGCAAAAGACCCCGTGGGATCAGCTCATATCATTAAGCCCAGAATATACATAACTGATACCTTTCAACTTGCCTTGGGATAGTTTAAGGGAAAACATGGAAGGTGGACCGACACAATTGTCATCTGTTATTTCGGGTAATACATTTTATTACTTAATGACAATATTAGCATTACAATTTACGAATTTATTAACCTACTTTAAAGAACACTTCAACAATTATACCATTAATGATGAGCCTATGGCATTGGTGGCCGGGAGACCCCTAGCGGGGCGGTTGGGCCACTGCTCAAGTTCTTTAACACCACTACGGCAACTAGCGAGTGAATGAGGATGAAATGATGATGAAAGACACAGGCAGAGAAACTCCCTGACCCCGCCGGGAAGCGAGAACGCTACCGCAAGACCACTGGCCGCGGACAATTATACCATTAAAAACAGGATATGGAAAATGGAAGTACAGATACCCGAAAAAAAACAAAAAAACAAAAAATGCTGTCACATCAACAGAGCGTGTGTGTAAGCAGGTTCAACAAACAACCTTACCAGTCAGATGAATGACAGTAACAGACGTTAAATGTACTAACAATTGCACAATTCATTTAAAAAACAACTTTAACAATTGTAGCGTTAAGAACAGGACTTTAAAATCGGAAGTATATAGCTCCCAAAAACAAAGGTTTCATCAACTGAGCGTGACTGTAAGCAGGTTCAACAAACAATTCTATCAACCAAATGAATTACAATAATAGCTGTCAAACATATCAACAAATTTCAAGCCTAACTGACCGTTACACACCTGAACAACTTTAATCCAGACCCCGGGTTGCTACCAAGACACAGCACTGGTTGAAGCTGTTGGGGGGCCGCTGAATAATGCACAAAATTCCCTACACAATAAACTACACAGTCCTTCAAAGAGACAAACCAGAAAGGTATAAAATTAAAACATAAATTGCCATCCATATATTGCAACCAAATATTAACAACAAGGCGTAATTAATATACATTTTCCCAAAATAGAAGATAAGTTGAAGTACATGCAACTTGAATTTGATGCAGACCGGCAGAGACTTTGACACAATCCTTCATAACTTAACAAGTGCGCAAAATAAAAAAAATGTAAGCCGGCCTTAGTGGCCGAGCGGTTCTAGGCGCTACAGTCTGGAGCCGCACGACCGCTACGGTCGCAGGTTCGAATCCTGCCTCGGGCATAGATGCATGTGATATCCTTAGGTTAGTTAGGTTTAAGTAATTCTAAGTTCCAGGGGACTGATGACCTCAGCAGTTAAGTCCCATAGTGCTCAGAGCCATTTTTTTAAAATGTAAGGTGAGAGCTACAGTAGATGGCTATGACAGCCAACAAGGAATGAACAGCCAAATTCGCAACAAGTCAAATGGCTAATGACTGTGGATCAAGGTAAGGTTCGCCATTTTATTTTGGTAATTAACAGCTCTTAAACTGCACACGCTGAGAAGTAGTGATCAGGCTGCCAGCTTTTAAGAACAACTACAGAGGTATAATGACCAAACACTCAGGGTCGCCAAACACGCCTTAAGCTCCTGAGCTCCTTAAATTCGCCAAACAGATCTAACTACCGGTTTCCGCACGAAAGGCGACACTCCGCCACGGCACACATGGAAGTATCGACTTTACTTATCTTGAGCCACACAGAGGCAGCCAGTAGGGGCGACCAACCCGGCCACCATGCGACGATTGGACTGCGCCGCACCAACAAACAAACGTGCCTCTGCTCTGCGCTCAGAGAACAGGAACATACAGTTTGGCGCTAAAGCTGTCCTGCCAACGCCGATGAAATGGGAACGGTAATATGTGGAAATAAAACTTCACACAAGACTGGCTGGGGAGTGAAAGGACTTATGTAGATTAATTGCAAACAGGTACCAATAGGTTAAATTTAACACTCCTTAAAACTAATAACATTCACTCTCAAGTTATGTCAGCACCCACTGATTCAATAACACAAATATACGCATGTACCACCTTGCCTCCCGCACAGAATTAGCCACAAATTATTCCCTTCACGAAACCCACCACAGAGAATACTCTTACACTTCCACGAAATATGGCCTAGATCAAAAAGCGAGATCAGTAACACTGACCAATGGTCATACACTTGAACACTGGTAGGTGCATTAATATAACAGACCACATTCGATATAACGCAGGAGAAAACAACACTTGACTCCACTTAGGTGAGAAGGAATCGCGCCGCCCGTCGCTACGAATTCTTAAGAGAGCCGGTCAGTCTTGCCCCAACGGATTTAACCTTACGCTGTTCTTCGGGACCTGCGCCAGACAGCCGAAGTCCCCGAAAAGCCACAACTTGCCGGCCCCGTACCCCTCAGCCAACTGGCCCCCACAGGCCCCACCAAACCAACAAGACACACACTTCGACCAAAGACCTTAGTTGCTCTTGTGAGCAAGCCAGGGGTCTGGATGAATGTTGTTCAAGTGTGTAACAGTCAGCTAGGCTTGAATTTGTTAGTATATTTAACAACTGTTATTGTAAATCATTTGGTTGATAGAACTGTTTGGTGAACCTCCTTGGAGCCACGCTCAGTTGATGTAACCTTTGTTTTTGGGAACACTGTACTTCTGATTTTAAAGTCATGTTCTTAACGCTACAATTGTTAAATTTTTTTTAATGAATTGTGCAACTGTTAGTAGATTTAATGTCTGTTACTTTCGTTTATCTGATTGGTAAGATTGTTTGTTGAACCTGCTTACATGCACGCTCAGTTGATATAACAGTTTTGTTTTTGGGATCTCTGTACTTCCATTTTACGTATCCTGCTTTTAATGCTATAATTGTTGAAGTGTTCTTTAAAGTAGGTTAATAAGTTTGTAAATTGTAATGTTAAAAATGTATTACACGAAATAACAGATGACAAATGTGCGGGTCCAACTTCCATGGTGTTCCTTAAACTATCCCAAGCCTAGTTAAGAGGTATAAATCAACTTGCATACGCAGAGCACACTCTTTTATGTCATTTGTTGTTTTGTGTGTTTATTGCAAGAACATTTTTCTCCATTAAGGTATTGTATTCATACCTAGTTGTTTTCAGGGAGTCATTGCTTAGCATTGATTCCAGAGGATGTCCCAGAGTCTCACATCTAAACAAAGAATTTTTACAATATGAGTTGAAGGCTTGTCAACTTCTAGCTGAAGATAACACACCAGAATTGATGGCTAGCTTGGGTGCAGGGTCGGACAGGACACTGCATCTTTTAGCAGACATCATTGGGGAGGCAGGTGCCCCTCTTCATATTGTTTCAGCTGCATTGGATGAGGTACAGCAAACTCTTTCCTTTCTGTAAGATAGCGAACCTACAACTAGGAAGGTCGATAGGATTCAAGCGCATATGCCGCATTTAGGGAATTGCCTGTTACACTTGCGCCATGTTGAGCTGAACGATCATGAGAGACTTAAGCAGTTGAGTGATTGGACAATAGATTTGCAGGTTAGGTCAACATCCCTGGGTTTAGAAACCTAGGATGTAGGCTCGGGGCAGGAAATTTCAAGTCGTAATCAACTCAGTCATGGTAAGTGAGTCCGCAGCTCGTGGTCGTGCGGTAGCGTTCTTGCTTCCCGCGCCCGGGTTCCCGAGTTCGATTCCCGTCGGGGTCAGGGATTTTCTCTGCCTCGTGATGACTGGGTGTTGTGTGATGTCCTTAGGTTAGTTAGGTTTAAGTAGTTCTAAGTTATAGGGGACTGGTGACCATAGATGTTACGTCCCATAGTGCTCAGAACCATTTGATCCGTGGTATGTGTTCCAACTCCTGAAGTCTAGGTAGTTTGCCCTCTGATCACTTATCTGAGTTACCCAGTCCTATTATGTGTCCCCCGATCAGTATTTCAGAACTGTCTGTTGATAGTTTAAATCAAGTGCTGAGATTTTCTGGTTACTTGTGCGATTTGAATCTCATGCAGATGCCTTATGCATACCATGTCATGTGGTCCTGTCTTTGCGTTATACTTTAGCTAAAGGGATATTGGGTACTATGGTGTCAGAAACCTTGAGACGTCAGGAAACTATAGGGAAGTTGAGGGCTCTTTTTATACACAGAAAGTTGTCAGTGTGTATGCATCAATATTATTGCAGATCCAAGCATCATTGGAGCCATTGATCCAAAACATGGAGCAGATGTGAAGAGCGATGTTGGCCCTTGATATGTATGTTACTGAATCTGATAGTATTTCTAACATCTTAGAGGGCACACATCCTGCGGATCAATGATGTTTGGTTAATTCTCACTATGCCACCAACTTCGATGAATTGCAAGAACTAGCAGATTCTATTGAGTCCCTCACTTTCGCTGGTTAGCAGCTAAACAAAGGTGTCAGTTTGGCAACAAACCTTTGTCCCAAATTTGATTCTGTCAGGCATAGGCATTGTTGTGGCATGCATGACCACCTTGTACGTGAATGTCCAGTGGCCTGAGGCTTAACACATGACCCCGTGGTGCAGGCGAGCTCTTATGTGTCAGAGAAAGTCAACTCCTTGGTGTGCACGTATCCATAGTGTGAGAAGATCATCCCTCCCTTACATTTGCATCTGTCTCAGACAGGAACCTCTGTGTGCATTATTGGAATGTGGTAGTTCGGTCTTGTTACCTGGCTATAAGTGGTAGTTACAGCTTGGCAATTTGTGTAGATTACCTTCTGTGTGCCCCGGCCCTCAGAGATGTCGTGTAGGCAATGGGCAAGATTTTCCTCTGGTTGGCGAGGTGCTTGGCAGCCTGTCCATTTGCAGTTCCTCTTAGCCAGTTACTCTCTTAGTTGTTAAGAACTTAGCTATTAATTATATGAATATATGAAGCTGGTATCTGTACAGATGCCATTGGTGATCTTGCAGCTCTCGAAGAATTAAATTATAACGAAATCCAGACCTTTAGCTGCTTACAGGCGTTGATAAATATCAACGGGGACAGTTGAAAAATGTGCCCACCAACGGGAACTCAAACCTGGGACCTCACGCTTACATGGCAGACACTCTGTTGACAGAGTCACCAAGAACACAGAGGAAAGTGCGACTGCAGAGACTTATATCTGACACACTCCCCGTGAGACCCACACTTCCAATTTTCTGTCCACACACTACATTGGTAGTGCCCCTGCCCAACATGCTCAGTACTCGCGGCAGTCAATCTACCGATTCCTGAAAGAACAGATACCACCTTCATATAGCAAGGCTTACTGGCCAATGATCTTCTTCAGTGCAGATGCACTCACATTGCCCAAACTCTTACGGGAACTGGTTGATTGACTGCTGCGAGTAATGTGTATGGTGGGCAGGGGCACTGCAAATGTAGCGTTTGGACAGAAAGTTGGAAGCGTGGGTCTCATGGGAAGCATGCCACAGATAAGACCCTGCAGTCGCTCAGTGACTCAGTCGACGCCGGCACGGTAGCTCAGCGTGTTTGGTCAGAGGATTAGCTGCCCTCTGTAATAAAAAAACTGAGTTAATCGATCAACGACGAACTAAAATGGGTGTCTGACGACGTCCACTCCGAGCAGATGCAACGAACGAAAGCGAAAAAGTGATAATAAAAAAAAAGGTCGGTTTGAGCTCCTGCCATGTAAGCAGGAGGTCCTGGGTTCGGGTCCCAGTTGAGGCACACCTTTTTCAACTGTCCCTGTTGATATTTATCAACGCCAGTAAGCAGCTAAAGGTTTGAATTTCGTTATAGGTAATTTCATAGCTATTAATTTGTTGCTGGGTACATTTTATTCAAAGAATCAAACCAGTCCTCGATTTTGCTAGTTGTGTCGTCTTCTTTAAATTCTCGCCAGGCGAAAAGATAGCCCTCTGTTCCCCTCGTCACACAAGTGTGACTAATTCAGTAAGTTGCGAGCCTGGCAAATTTGATGTGGCTCATCTTCAGTCAGAGTAGGCTAAGCATTTGTTGGTCGAGTTTCCTGATGTTTTGTCTAATAGTCTAGGAGTAACTAGTCTGATCCAGTATGATATATATCTGATTGATGACATTCCCGTTCGGCAGTCTCCCTGTCGGCTTTCGCACCCTAAAGTGAAAATCTCGAGGCTTAAATTAACTAATATGTGGCAGGACGAGCTAATCAGTCGTTTTACTTCTCCCTATGCCTCGCCCATTTTTCTTGTCCCCAAGGCTCAAGATCAGGACTATAGGCTGGTCATAGATTATAGGCTGTTCAATAAAAGGGATGGCTTAGAATCAGTCCCCTTCCCTGATCTTCACAACTGTTTTACATGCTTCTCTGTGGCTAATTGGTTCACTATGCTTGACTTGAATCAAACCTTTTATCAGATCCCTCTTACCAAAAAACCTAAGAACATCACAGCCTTTTGCACCAAGTGAAACCTATATGAGTTCAACAGGGTGCCCTTTGACTTGGCCACCGAGCTGCTGTTCTCCCTCGTTTGTTGTATCATATCTTAGTTGATTTGAAGTTACTCTGTGTATTTAACTACCTTGACGATATGCTCATTTACAGTGGTCCATTTGAGGAGCACCTTGTCCTTTTTAAACAGGTGCTGTAGAAGCTTCGGGATTCTGGGTTAAAGATTACACTTTCAGGGTGTCAGGTTTCATTTTTGGGTCATCTGGTTCCTGGAGATGGTATTAGCATCGGCCAAGAATAAACAAAGGGCTTGAGGAGGTTCCCCAAACGGAGGACTAAGACAGAGGTAGCTAAATGTAATGGAATGGCCAACTATTTCTATAGGTTCATCCTCAATTTTGCTTAGCTTGCTGCCCCTCTTAATAATTTGTGCAGGAAAGGGGAAAATTTTGTGTGGGGTGAAAGCCAACAGTGTGCCTTTTAAGCTATTAATACCACCATTGCCAACTCCCTGGCGTTGGCTGTACCCTACTCCAGCAAAAGATTTATTGTCCAGACTGCTGCAGTTCTCCTCCAGGAGGACCATGGTCAAAGACATCCTTTAGCTTTGCGTCACGAAGGTTAGCCAGCCTTGAGTTGAATTATTCTGTGCACAAGTGAGGCACTGATTGTTTTCTTCACCCTAGCAAAGTTCTAGTTTTATCTGGAACATAGGGAGTTCGATTTAGAGACCAATAATAAGATGTTAAGTTGGATCCTGGCCAGGCCCAGGGCAACTGGTAGAATCACCAGGTGGGAGGTCTGGATTTTGGCGTTTCATTTTAAGGTGCACCACGCTAAAGGCTCCAAAAACCAGGTAGCTGATGAGGTCAGTCATATGTTTGAACAAGAAGATGGCACTGAGGGCGATCAAACCAGTGGCTGCTTTGATCTCATTTGTACTGTTCTGAATGAAGTGTCCCAATTATTTGCTGACCTTAAAATTAAGCAGAAATAGGATCCACTGTGGGGACCCATTATGAGACAATTGGTATCCAGAAAGGAGGTGTCGAGTTTTTCGTTTAAGAATGGTGTATTGTGTAAACAAGTGGGAGAACCCAGAGAATTCAGAATTTGCTTGCCTCTTGAGTTACTGTGAATCATCTTTCATTACTTCCATAGTTCTTTGGTGGGTGAGCATTTAGGCCTGTGGAAGTCCTTGGCAAAAATACGAACTCTTCTCACCTGGCCATCATTGAACAGGGATATCCAGCGTTTGATTGGCGAATGTGATTGTTGTAGAAGGGGAAAACCCAATAACAACCCACCAAATGGGTTGTTACAATCCAAGCGCGAACATTACCCTATGGATCACATATTTATTGATTTTGTGGGATCCCTTCCCTGAACTAAGGAAGGTAACCATTACTTCTTTGTAGTCGTTGACGTGTTTTCAAGATTTGTTTGGCTCGTTCCTGGCCATAGGGTTACTACTGCTATTACTCTCAGACATCTCACCAACATCTTCTAATTGTTTGGCCTTCCTAAGGCTGTGGTGAGCAATAACGATCAGGCATTTGTTTTTAAACGGTTTAAACAGGTTTTTTTGTGGGAACAAAAATGGAACAAAAAGATGGGATCAGTTGGTAGGACACATTCTGAGGCACCAAGGGATCACTAGTTTAGTAGTGGAGGGAAACATGGGGGGGGGGGGGGTAAAATTCATAGAGGAGACCAAGAGATGAATACAATAAACAGATTCAGAGGGCTGTAGGTTGCAGTAGTTACTCAGAGATGGAGAGGCTTGCACAAGATAGAGTAGCATGGAGAGCTGCATCAAACCAGTCTTTGGTCTGAAGATCACAACAACAACAACAACATGTTTTGGGACTGGCTGGAAAGCTGACCAAGGAGACACCAAACTATCACAGGAGATATTTTTCAACTCATATCACTACAAATGTTCTGCAGAATGGACAAAGCATAACATTAAATTTATATTACTACCACCTAATTCAACACATCTATACCAGCCCATTGACATGACTTACTTCCATCTGCTGAAGGTTGAGTGGTGAAAAGTTTTAGAAGAATGGAAGCTATTATGAAGGACAGATTTTCTGCCAAACTCAAGAAGATGTTCGACCTAATGCTTTCCAGTGACTAAAGAAGTCACAATTTGATAGCAAGATTTAAGGAAACTGGAATTTTTATGTTTAATCTAGAAGGCATATTGAAACTCATTCCCAAAACAAATAGTGAAAAACGAATATGACTGAAGTAAACACTGGAAAATACATTTTGCTGAAGCAAGAACAAACACAATTTATAGGACATAGTACTTTATGGAGCAGCAGGTAAGGTACAGGTTGTGCATAGAACTGAACATGTTGGCTGGATGAAAGTAATACAGAGCACAGAATAGGTGAGCACTTGTTTGTGGTCACTTAAATAATGTTGTTTCTTTGGCTGCCCACCAGAGTGTGCCAGGGAGTGACACATGCAGTATCTATAAGTGGAACTGTGACCTGTGTGGAAATTTGATCTCTGAAATTATGTGTGTTGTGAATGAAGGTTCATCACCCTTCCCATCTAGGGGGTGGAAAAACCACATACTTACATACATAAAAAACACTACACACAGAGAAGTGTATGGTGCAGAAAAAAGGTACTGATACTGAAAAAGCACTGACACTCATGATGCTGATGATAATGTCATCACTTGATGATGGTGGCTGCTACAGCATGTGGTGGGCGGCCACCAGTGTGTAGGGGCAGAAGTGATGAGGGGACAGGTTAGCACATTGTCCCCCTGCTGATGAGAGACCGTAGGGCAGGACCAGGGGTGGCATCTCCATAGTGACATCCTAATCGAGCTCAGCATTCAGCACTGGAGGCCTCAGCTGTGATGTTGGAGATGATGGCCAGACAGGACCCAGCAATGGAGGCAGTGGCACTGGCCATGGCATTAGGTGTAGTGGAAGTGACACCAGTGATGGCAGTCGAGGACTGGGGGCCAAGGAGTAACCCTACACAATTATCTGCCAGGCAGCAGCCCCCACTGCAGTGTGAGCTGGAGAGTCTGTGACAGAGGAACAGGCATCCGAAGTGGTGGCAGTGGGGGAGGCAGTGGGTCCTTCAGAGCAGGCCCCGTCATGTGTGGCTGCAGCTGGTTGAAGTGACGGGACACCCATCCATCAGAAGTGCAGACAACACACAGATGTTATTGGTAACCATGGCTTATGGAAGTCCCACAACAATGTGCCACATAGGAAAACTTGGAATAGGCATCCAGTACAATTAGCCAATACTGATTCAGGAAGAGCCCAGTAAAACTGATGTGTAGATGCTCCCATGGGTTCTGTGGCATTGACCAAGTGGAAAATGATGTCAATGGGGCCACCTGTTGCTAAACACTGTGAATGCAAGCACCAACAAGTCATGTAATGTCCCCATCTATGACTGGCCAATACACATGCCTCTGGGCCAAAACTTTGATGTGAGATGTCCCCCAATGACCAATATGCAGAAGCTGCAGTACATTACAGTGTAAGGAAGCAGGAATTGCAACCTACAGAGCAGTGTCCTCTGTACCTAACAAAAGAACATAATCAACCACAGAAAATAAATGGTGGAGTAAGTAATTATGCAAGGGATCTGAGGAACAGCCTAGGGTTTTTCTGGCCAACCATGCTGCACAAAGGAGAAGACCTAACTAAGTGCAGAATCCATAGTGATGGCAGATAATTTCATGACACCGGCGATGGGAAAAACCCTCGACTGTGTTCTGGTTCTCAAAATCTAAATAGAAACAGAGCAGCTCATCCTGATCAAATGTTGAGTCTACTGCAGTCGGAAGGTGAGATAAGGCATCTGCATTGGTGTGTTGTGCTGTCAGCCAGTAATGGATCTGATGTCAATAATGGGAGGGGAAGAGCCCACTGCTGCAAACAATGTGCTGCTTGACAGACATGGGATGAGGAATAGTGGATACACCTGGTAGAAACGTACAATAATACACTGCTTTACCTAGAAACACCTGCAGTTTCCTTAACAAAGGTCAGCTATGGCAAAGCCACAATTGTGTCAACATTGTGATGCAATGGCTTGAAACCTGTGTGAGAAACTTCAAATCCTAGGTCCTCAATTGACTGGTGAAAAAATTGATATTTGGTAAGGGTGCAATTGAGAACCACAGACTGCAAAACAGAAAAGAGCAATCAGAGCTTTCTAATGTGGTCTTCAGTGGAAGTACCTGAAACAACAATACCATTGATGTAATTGATGTAGACAGGCACAGAGACTGTCAGCTGTTCTAAAAAAGTGTTGAAATGTCAGGGCATGCACTGGCTGTGCATTAATTGTGATGCTGAAGTCACTGCAGAGCTTATCCAACAGATTATTAATGATGACCAGTGGTGTAGCTGATTCTCTGGAAGATATAGACTGAATGACATCAAGCAATGTCAAATGGTCTAATTTGGCCTTGATGGAGTCACACAATGTGAACTGCACCTGCTGAGACCAAATAAATAAATAAATAAATAAAATGAGGGTAGATGGACTCTTACATGGTAACTGAGGGCACGGGAAAACAGAGGCAGAAACTCAGACCAGAGGGACTCCAATTGCTGAAACCGAACTTGATCAGACAATAAATTTAACTCATTGGCAATGGATAAACTGAAAGAATTAAATGCATCTAACACATAAAAGTCTGCAGCATGTGAACAGTCCACAACAAGGAAGGTGAGAGGGCAAACAGCAAATTTTTAAGAGACAGGAGTGGAAAACTGACCTAGGATAGGAATCTGCCATTTACTGTAGCTAACCAACTTTCATGAAACCTGTGTGAGGGAGATGAGCTCAAGCGCTGTATGTTTGTGTGTTTAGTAAAGTCACTGCAGCTCCCTTGTCCACTTGCATTTTTAGTGATTTATTAAATGAACACAAGTCAATAAACAATTTGTTCAGTGAAACAGTCATTGAAGAGATACAGTTTATGTCCATCAGTACTACTGATTCGCCATGTTTCAAGAGTTAAACATTGATGCAATGTGGCCTTTCTTTTGACACTTGTTGCAAACAGCCCAATGCTTAGGGCATGCAACACACTCATGCTGGATGAAGCAGTATGAGCAAGATGGAAGGGGGCCACACGGCTGCTGATGTGATGTGGCCTGGTGCTGCTGTGCCTGTAGCTGATGCTGCCCCAAGTCCCACTGAGTTGAAGATTGTGCTACTCCAATGGCTTCCTCATCATCTTGAATGCTTGCACTGTGCCTAACAGGGACTGTCTGAGTGCCTTTCAATATCTTTCACCATGCAGAAATCTAAGAACTGTACCATATTGGGTGCATCCGTAAGCATCGGATTCTCACATTGAAGCACTTTTTGTGTAATTCCCTATTTGGGGCCATACAAATAATAACATCATGCACCATGTGATCAGCATAGGATTCATGATGATACTAGTGACAAATTTACAATGATAGCTCAACCCATGTAGTTCTGCAAGCCCAGGCTTTTTTGTGAGATTGGTTTGGGCATTTCTGACAATGGTAAAATTCTACAATGTCACAATGACATGTGCTCTGTCACAGTAATAGGTTGAGAGAAGCTTGCACATTTCATAAAATGCTAATCTGGCTGGTTCTTACAAAGGCACAAATTGGCACAATGACTGATAAACACAGGTTTGCATTGTCCACATGAAAAACCTGGAAATGCTGTCATAACCTTGTCTCATAGGAGTCCCAATCTTCAGATGATTCATCATATATTGGAGAGGGTGACAGTTGAATTGATGGTAACCCCCATGTATGCATGAGTGCCTGTGTGGGGTTTGCCACGTGACATCTTGGATTGTCATTAAAGATGGGATGCAATGCCATAAGTTGTTTCCACTTTCTTCTCAGTGTGGAGAACCTGAGTCTGCAGTGACCATTTGTCAGGGCACTCAAATTGGTCTTCTACACTTTCAGATGGTACACACTACAAATGGCTCCAACAAGGTCTTCACTGTTTGATGCACTGCTTCAACTGTCCTTCTGCTATCAGCTACATAGATTGTGCATTCCATTTGACACACGTCCTTCATGTAATGGCAGTGTGCCACTACTTTTTATCCAACCAATGTATTTTCCATGGGACAGGAGTTCAAATAAGCTTTCTCATCAATGACAAGGTGTAACACAGCACAGAACTCAGCATCAAAACAACCAACTTAGATCTTAAAAAATACATCAAATTATTAGTGATAACTGCCCCAGTTTTTATCTCGGCCAGACGGGTAGAAACTTTAATACAAGGCATTACGAGAACATGGATGCTTTCACATTAAAAGACTTAAGTAACCTTACATTTGCCAGTCATATGGACAAAATGGATACTGTGCTGTAAAAGGTAAGTTACAGATTTGACGTACAACTGACAAACACAAGGAAATAGACCAACTCATTGAACTAGAAATATACATTCACATCTTCACTTCTACACCTACATTCTTGATGAATGACACAATTTCTGCAGCTTGTAAACTTCTTAGCAGAGTAAAACTGTTTGTCAGACTGGAACTTGAATATGGGGCCTAGCTCTGCTGACTGAGCTATTCAATCATGACTCAGAACCTGCCCTCACAGCTTTAATTCCACCAGTACTTCATCTGCTACTTCCCAAACTTCACAGAAACTCTCCTGCATACCTTGTGGCACTAGTGCTCCTGGAAGATAAGGTACTGCAGAGATGTGGCTTAGTCACAGCCTGGAGGTTGTTTTCAGAATGAATTTCTACTCTGCAGTACAGTCTGCACCGATTTCAAAGTTTGTGGCAGATTAAAACTATGTGCCAAACTTGGACTTGAACCCTGATCTTTGCCTCTAGTGGGAAAGTGCTCTACCATGAAAGGCAAAGGTCCCAGGTACGAGTTCAAGTCTGGAAAACGGTTTTAATCTGCCACAAGGTCTGAAATCGGTGCAAAGTAAAAATGAATCCTGGAAACAGTCCCCCAGGCTGTGACTAATCCATGTCTCTGTGGTATCCTTTATTCCAGGTGCGCTAGTGCCACAAGGTATGTCGGAGGATATCTGTGAAGTTTGGAAAGTAGGAGATGCAGTACTCATGCAAATATAGCTATAAGGGTAAGTTGTGAGTCATGCTTGGACAGCTCAGTCAGTGGAGTACTTGCCCGCAAAAGGCAGAAGTCCCAGGTTCAAGTCCCAGTTTGGCACACAGTTTAATCTGCCAGGAAGTTTTAAATCAGCATACACTCTGCTGCAAAGTGAAAATTCGTTCTAAGACCAACATCTGCAGGTTCTCCTTGGGATATTCTCACAGGTTAAACATGACATGGCAGAACTATGAACAATTATATCTTTACTGTAATACTTACCCCTATACACTTGCACTCCTTAACGTCTTAATAGCTACCATGGAATAAAATGGACAGAGACCAAATTGAACACACTGGCCATAGTCTCTTAGAGTGGCCTGTTGACAAATATTTTGAATTTTTGGGTTTCCTATGAAATGCTACAAGTGTATTTACATTGATTTATACTAGCTGTAACTAGTTTATGAAATCTGTCTTATTTAATTAATTTTGAAGCTAAGTCCACTTCCATTGTAAATGCTTTATTTATAGGCATGACAAGTTCCACAGCATTTTAGCTGCATCATTAGGCACAATAAAATCAAGTAATGTCCCAATCAAGAAAAGAGGATGAGATGACAGAGCATTTATAGTCAGCAATTGAACACCAGGACAGCCCATTCTCTTTTCTTGCTTGGAACATGACTTGATTTTATTGCACCTGATGGTGCAGCTAAACTGCTGTGAAACCAGTCATGCCTCTACTAAAGATCTTACAGCTGAAGTGGTCTTATCTTCAAAATGAGATATCCAGGCTGTGGCTACCCTCACTACAAATTCTGCAGCATTATTTAAGTTCCATAGTGAGCAAATATGTTTTCTCTCTGCTCCCTTTTAGATACTTTAAAGGTCTCAACTAACTACTGAACTGCAAAGATGGTCTATGACCTATCACATTTTGCCAAAATCATTTGGTCAGTTACCAAACAAAAATTCTAACATAAAAGGTGTACAACTTTGCTTCTGCCATTTGCCGATAGGTGGCGACAACAGTAGGTAGCTGTGGAAAGAAACAGATTGCAGACATTAGGCAGTTAGCTTGGACCTCCTTCAACATAACCTCATTCAAACATTAGTCGATTTGTGTCTGCATCATAAAGTTGTTCTTGATTGAAAATGTCAGCCTAATTCTCGTCATTTGCAGGAGGTGTTACTGTTTTGTTTCAATATGAAGAAAACAGTGGCTGAGTCTCATCAAATGCTCTCAAGTACATATGGTAAGGACTCTATGAGTGAAAGAATGTGATGTGGGTGGTTTCAATGCTTCAAGAAAGGTGATTTTAATGTCATAGACTGGCATAGTGGTGGAAGAGAGAATGTTTTCGAAGATGCAGAATTGGAGACATTGCTGAGTGAAGACTTGTGTCAGACTCAAGAAGAATTGGCATGATTAGCGGGAGTGACACAGCAAGTCATTTCAAAATGTCTCAAGGCTATGGGCATTATTCAGAAAGAAGGAACTTGGGTCCGATGTGAACTGAAACCGAGAAACTTGAATGGCGTTTGTGTGTTTGTGAACAGTTGCTTTAGTGGAAAAAATGGAAGGGATTTCTGCATTGCATTGTGACCGGAGATGAAAAATGGGTTCATTATGATAATCCTAAACGCAAACAATCAGGGGGATATCCCGGCCACAGTTCCACATCGACAGCCAAACCGAATATTCATGGCTCCAAGGTCATGCTCTGCATTTGGTGGGACCAGCTCGGCATCATGTACTATGAGGTTGTTGAAACCAAGTGAAACATTCACAGGTGCTCATTATCAAATGCTATTAATGTGTTTGAGCAGAGCATTAAAAGACAAATGGCCATGATGCAGCAAGAGGCATGATAAAGTGATTTTGCAGCATGACAACGCTCCAACCCACATTGCAAAAGAGGTCACAACATACTTGTAAACATTAAAATGGGAAGTCCTATCCCATCTGCCATTTTCTCCAGACATTACTCCCTCCGACTATCACCTGTTTAGATCAATGGTGCAGGGCCTGGCTGACCACCACTTCCGATCTCATGAAGAAGTCACAAATTGGATTGATTCGTGGATTGCTTCAAAAGATGAACAATTTTTTTGATGCAGGATTTGTACCCTGTCCAAAAGATGGGAGAAAGTAGGGGCCAGCGATGGGAAATACTTTGAATGATATATGTGTAACTTGTTTGATTAAAGCCTCAAATGTTGGGGAAAAAATGGCAGAATCAAAGTTGTACACTTTGTAATTTCTCTTGCAGTTATTAAACAATAACTTCACTCTTACAGGCAAATTATTCGTTCTGTTATTAAGATTTTGCATTTCCCACAGACATTCTCTTATTAACAAAAGGTAGTTGAGGTATTTACTCATTAGTAGATCTGTGATATATTTGGTTAGTGGATGATCTTTGCATTGTAAACTAAAATATTAAATGTGAAGTGCATATAAGGAACTGCAAAAGACATGAATAATATTATGAAATGAAATGTTGGTGCATCCTCCCAGAAATGTATAAGGACCATAAGAGATAAAATGCTGTTAAGTGAGAACAAATGTAAGTGCACAATCTGTCAGGACAGTGCTGTTTACAAACCAAAAATTCTGTACACTGCATTGCCAGATAGCATCAAAAAAATACCAAACAGCGATACATTCAAAAAGAACTAAAAATTCTACTAATAAACAACAGCTTCTACAGCATTAATGAATACCTGGAGTTTTGCTCAAACCTGTAGATCTACTTCATAACTCTCTAAACAAAAATTCATTATTATCAATCATACCTAGATATAACCAAACTTCTTTCATCAATGTATGTGAGTAAATATGTACCTAGCTTTTGTGCTGTATGTTACTATGTCTAGTTAATGAAAGTACTGGTATTTCATAGTTTTAATAAAATCAACCAAGGGGTTTCTCAAGCTTTTCTTCTGTCTGTATGTACGTGAGCATAATAATGTTTTTGTTATACAAATGTGTCGATACCAATGATAAGATTTTGTACATGATGTAAATATGTAATATTTTATACAGTTCTGTACTTTGACAAGTTGAGTATCATGAATGTGGTAATACAGGCACTAAATAAATAAATAAATAAACTCACTCACTTCATATAGTATTTCATGCACATTAACACAATTTTCTATATTGCGCAAGTCATCCATATAGCATATAAAATAGCACTAACTGCTGAAATATTCTTATGAAATGCAGAAGTGGCTGACATGCTGCTGATGAATCTACTACGGTAATAAAACAAGTGAAGCTATCTGAAGATGGTACAGTAGTCAGACAGTTCACAGAAATAAAATGAAGCTTGTTGTTTTAAGCTCCAAAAGATAGCTACTTGTATTCTGAAGGGTGCTGCCTGCAGAGATCCACGTAGAGGGATCTTTAAGAAATTGAAAATTTTATCCTTCCCTAGCTTATTCATCTATGAATCAGTATGTATCCTCAAGTCAATTCAAGAATTCTCTACTCTAAACAGTGAAGTTACACAACTATGAAACCAGAAACAGACATGATTTCCACAGAAACATACATTCAAAAGCCCTGTACCAAAATAATGTGATGTATTTACCGAAAATAATGGTCAATGCCTTACCAAAAGAAATAAAAAAACATACAAAGTTTACATATATTTAACGAGGCTACTATTAGGTCAAGGTTTATATAATATTGATACATTTCTTTGCTATCTAAACAGATCATGCTCATCTTTTGATTTTTTGTACAAATCTTTGTCTTTTTTCGTCTTGCTTGTAAAAAGATGACTAAATATGTAAAGTGTAATTAAGAAAGTGTTTAAGTGTAACTACAAAAATGTTATTTCCCTTGATCGATTCTTTTTGTTGTATGAACGTTTATATAAACCTTGTTTTTTTTTCATTTTGCATGTAAAAAGAACACAAAATATGTAAAGTGTAATTAAGAAAATGTTAAAGTGTAATTAAGAAAATGACATTTCCTTTAATTTCTAAAAATATAACTTGTAATCTCTCTCTCTCTTTCCATATGACAATTCCTATACCATGTATATGATAAAATGGATGATAATAAATTCAAATTGAAATTAAAAGAAGTTGTGGCTGTCTAGCTTAAGAAAATAAAATATATTCATTGAGCAGAAGTGGACAGAGGAGGCTTGCTATGAGAAGTAGGTAAACAAACATCTTGTAGAGGCCTCTTTAAAGTTCTTGCAGTTCTTACTCTCACTTCCAATAAATTTATTCTTTAATGGTTAGTAATAACAACACATTTCAGTTGAATCATATTTTATGTAACCACAACGGAAAGCATAACTGTATTTTCCATGTAGACTTTCCAACCTTGTCTATGGCCAATGTGTTTTCTACCACATGACTTTAGGCAGACTCCTCTGTAATCTCAGTCAAGAAATAACAGCACTGACAAAATAAAGAAGGTAGGGTTATCAATTTTTCATCAAAATGTGAGAAGCCTCCCTAACAAATTAGACCAATTGCTTATCAACATTAATGAGAAAGGCTGTATAAATAATGCCCAGATATTGTGCATCACTGAGCACCATGTCACTAGCAACTGCATCATGCCCTTTTTACCAAGTTACAGCTTAGCAACCCAATACTGTAGAGTAAATAAAGAAATGGGGGGAGTGGTAATATATGTTAAGGAAAATTTTGATTACAAAGTAGTTGGCATTACAAAATACTGTATGGACCAACATTTTGAAGCATGTGCTACTGAAATAAAACTAATCTCAATTCATTAATAGTCCTGGCTGTTTACAGAGCACCATCAGGAAATATAAAAATGCTTTTTAGTCCCATGGACCAGGTATTGTCAGTTTTATTTTCAAAAACAAAGGATATTGTAGCCTTAGATGATTTTAATGTAGACTGTCTGACTGATAATAACAATAGAAGTAACTTCCAGAATGTGATGTCCACTTATAATCTGAATTTGGTAATCAATTTTCCCACTAGAATCACACCAGATTCCCAAACTATGATAGACAATGTATATTTAAATGTAAGTAGATACCAGAACATTAATGTAAACCAGGTTACAAATGGTCTCACAGACCATTATGGCCAATTAATCACTCTTTACAGTGTTAATCCTCTTGTTAAACTATCTCCCCAGTGGAAATGTATAAGAATAATGAACAAAGAGCTAAACGAATCCTTCAACTGTAAGTTGCAGCTAATGGACTGGTCCTTTATTTACAACATTGATCATGCTAATGACAAATTTAACTATTTTATAAATGATTTTTCTGCCCTTTTCGAAGAATATTTTCCAAAGAAATGGGTCAAAAATATTAATCCAAACTCCGTAAGTAAGCCTTGGATCACAGAAGGTATTAAACAGTCACGCAGAACTAAGAGAGAAATTTATGCTAAAATCAGAACAACTAATGATACACAAAAATGGAATCATTATAGATTGTACTGCAAAATTTTAAAGAAAGTAATACAGAAGTCAAAAGCCCTTTTCTATAAGGAGAAAATAGATAAATCTAATAATAAAATGAAAACAATTTGGTACATTATAAAAAGTGAGACAAAGACAAAAACAAGCGACACAGATGACCTAAAAATCAGGCATGGGGGTAACTTAAAAGAAAATCAAAAAAGTGAGGCTGAAATTTTTAACAAACATTTCCTGTCAGTAACCCAATAAATTGGCTGTAGGCCCTCTGTAGAGGAAATTCAAACAGTCATCTGGTCTTTAAAGTGTAAGAACTCTGCAGGAGTAAATAATGTAGCCAATAATTAATTGAAATTTTCATGTATATGGATTAGTGATATTCTGTGCCATATTATTGATGCTTCCTTTCAACAAGGCATTTTTCCTGAAAGACTCAAGTACGCCATTGTGAAGCCCCTACACAAGAAGGGTGAGAGAGCTGAGCTCACTAACTACCACCCTATTTCACTGTTAACAGCCTTCTCTAAAATTCTAGAAAAATTAATGCACAATAAAATTACAGAACACCTCATAATGAACAGACTTATCAGCAAGAGCCAGTTTGGCTTTCAAATAGGCTGTTCAACTGAGGATGCAGTGTATGCGCTTACAAATGAAGTACTTGAATGTCTAAATCAAAAAATGATAGGAACTGGTGTTTTCTGTGACTTATCAAAGGCATTTGATTGTGTACATCACCACATTCTCATGCAGAAAGCCAGACTACTTGGAATAAGGGGTGTCGCAGGTAACTGGCTGCAACCTTATCTTCAGGAAAGAAAACAGAAAGTAATTTTAAACATCATTCCATGCAGGCTTTCACGGCCGGCGTCTTTATCAGTAAACTCTTCCGGGCTAAGTTGCCGTGGTCGATCTGTAGAACTTCTTCTCCCTGACGTTTCGTTCTCAACTACGGAGAACATCTTCCGAGGTGAGTCGACGACTGGCTGCTAGGAGCTGGGGCCGCCGCTTATATAGAGATCGTAGGGGGCGCCACCACACGTCACATGGCGTCGATGTGCAGCTATCTCTGGCTATCGTCTGTTCTCTCGATTGCAGGCAATCGATTGTCACGTGATTGATGCAACGTCGACCGCCATATCTTATCCAATTTTAATCCTTCTTCTTTACGATTAAAATTGTATTGATGTTTGTGGATTTCAATTGCCTCTCTATACATATGTGCATAATAGTGCGACGTCCTCGCTAGCACGCTTGTTTCACCAAATTTTATGTCGTGATCTCCATCCTTAAAAACATGTTCCACTACTGCCGATTTGTCGATATGTCCCAAGCGACAGTTTCTTTTGTGCTCAGTCAACCGTGTATTGATGCTTCTTTTTGTAGTTCCTATATACCCCTGGGGTGGCTAGGGGCTGACGAGCATCTTTTGTTGATCTTAGGCATTCACTAATTTTCTTGGTAGGTCTAAAAATGGTCTCTACCTGAAACTTGGCTAGTACTTTTCCAATGCGATCCGTGATGTTATGGATGAACGGAAGAAATACTTTTCCAGCTGATGGTTGTTGCTGTCTCCTATTTTTAGGCATTTTTCTATTTGGGTGAAGTGCTCGATTAATCTCGTTTCTCGTATAACCATTTTTCGCAAAGGCCATTCGTAAATGATTTAGTTCTTCTTGTAAGTAGCCTGGTTCACAAATATTATTGGCCCTATCCACTAGTGTTTTTATGACCCCCCTCTTTTGCCTAGGGTGGTGGTTTGAGTTCTTATGGAGGTAGCGATCAGTATGTGTACCTTTCCTGTAGACCTTACAGCCTAAGGTCCCACCCGCCCGTTTGATAACTGATACATCGAAGAAGTTAAGTTGTCCATTCTTCTCCTTCTCCATAGTAAATTTAATCTTTATTCTTGTATGGAACTGGCATTACTACGTGAGCGGATACATCAGACACGACAAGGACTGGCGGTATGTGATGGCCAACTGCTAAATCTTCATTTACTTATTAGCAATACTATGCAGTTTTGTCATTGGAACAAAGTGGACAGTTTAACATTTAGATCTATGGAGATTAGTGCAGAAGTGTCTTCCAATAGGCAGAAGGACAAGTTTGATCGTCTACAAGAGGGTCGACAGGAAACACCGATTCCAAACAATTCCCAAACGGTTATTAATTTATCGGAAAAAGAATTGTCTAAGGAAGAACTTTCTGTTCTGTCTAAAGGAGGGAATTTTGCAATAACTCCATCCAAGATTCCTGTGGAGGACATTATTGCTAATATAGAGGCAGGAATTCGTCAGTTACCATCATATTCTGCTGATGAAATTAGAATGGAAACCTCCAGGATATTACGCAAAGCTAAGCCACCCAGCAGCAATCTGTCTCAAGGGGAAAGGAAGGCATTGCGGGAGATCAATGCAGACAAGAATGTTATTATAGCTGCCGCTGACAAGGGAAATGTTACTGTTTTAATGAATACTGAGGATTATCACAAGAAGATCAGTGATCTCCTGGAACCCAGCACATACAAGAAGTTGAAAAAGGATCCCACAATGAATGTGCTGAATGCCATCAATCGTCTGATAAAACAGTCTTCAATTCCTACAGAAGTTAAAAAGTATCTTTGTGAAACGGAGGCTTATCCTCCGAGATTATATGGATTACCAAAGATACATAAACCTGATGTTCCTTTGAGACCAATAGTCAGCGCAATTGGAGCTCCTACCCAAGAACTAGCCAGACACCTTGCCTCTTTGTTACAACCTCACATAGGCAAAACTGAGAGTCATATTAAAAACTCTCTAAACTTCATTGAGAAATTGAGGGAAATTACTGTCTGTCATAATGACATACTTGTCAGTTTTGATATAGTGTCTTTGTTCACGATGGTTCCCGTTGATGAAGCTCTCTCCCATATAGCCAATATGTTCCCTACTGATATAGTAGCCTTGTTCCAACACTGTCTATCCTCAACCTATTTTCAGTACAATGGTGAATTTTATGAACAGATCGAAGGGGTAGCCATGGGAAGCCCCCTAAGTCCCGCAATTGCGAATTTATTCATGGAATATTTTGAACGTCAAGCATTGCAGTCGGCCAAAAAAAGCCCCTCGAAGTGGTATCGGTATGTGGATGATACCTTTGTAATATGGAATCATGAGGAAGAAGACTTGAATGATTTTCTGGTACACTTAAATAGCATCAACCCAAAGATTAAATTTACTATGGAGAAGGAGAAGAATGGACAACTTAACTTCTTGGATGTATCAGTTATCAAACGGGCGGATGGGACCTTAGGCCATAAGGTCTACAGGAAAGGTACACATACCGATCGCTACCTCCATAAGAACTCAAACCACCACCCTAGGCAAAAGAGGGGGGTCATAAAAACACTAGTGGATAGGGCCAATAATATTTGTGAACCAGGCTACTTACAAGAAGAACTAAATCATTTACGAATGGCCTTTGCAAAAAATGGTTATACGAGAAACGAGATTAATCGAGCACTTCACCCAAATAGAAAAATGCCTAAAAATAGGAGACAGCAACAACCATCAGCTGGAAAAGTATTTCTTCCGTTCATCCATAATATCACGGATCACATTGGAAAAGTACTAGCCAAGTTTCAGGTAGAGACCATTTTTAGACCTACCAAGAAAATTAGTGAATGCCTAAGATCAACAAAAGATGCTCGTCACCCCCTAGCCACCCCAGGGGTATATAAAATTCCGTGTAGTTGCGGCAGGGTTTACATAGGAACTACAAAAAGAAGCATCAATACATGGTTGACGGAGCACAAAAGAAACTGTCGCTTGGGACATATCGACAAATCGGCAGTAGCGGAACCTGTTTTTAAGGATGGAGATCACGACATAAAATTTGGTGAAACAAGCGTGCTAACGAGGACGTCGCACTATTATGCACATATGTATAGAGAGGCAATTGAAATCCACAAACATCAATACAATTTTAATCGTAAAGAAGAAGGATTAAAATTGGATAAGATATGGCGGTCGACGTTGCATCAATCACGTGACAATCGATTGCCTGCAATCAAGAGAACAGACGATAGCCAGAGATAGCTGCACATCGACACCTTGTGATGTGTGGTGGCGCCCCCTACGATCTCTATATAAGCGGCGGCCCCAGCTCCTAGCAGCCAGTCGTCGACTCACCTCGGAAGATGTTCTCCGTAGTTGAGAACGAAACGTCAGGGAGAAGAAGTTCTACAGATCGACCATGGCAACTTAGCCCGGAAGAGTTTACTGATAATTTTAAACAGCTCAGATGAGTCAAGGGATACCTCCGCTCAGTCTGAATGGACTTCTATTAGTTGTGGTGTGCCTCAAGGCTCAATTCTGGGGCCACTGTTGTTTTTGATGTTTATCAATGATATACCATTGTGTGCAAGCCTGCCTTGCAAATTTACTCTTTTTGCTGATGATACCACCATCTTCATGAGTGGAAAATCAGATGTTAATTTCGAGGAGTCAGTTAACAACATACTCTCTGAAGTGATTAACTGGTTCAGTGTTAATGGTCTCTCTCTAAACTCAAGTAAGACAAATTTTATCCAGTTACATACAAAAACAAAAAAAGTGAGAGAAATAAATGTAACATGTGGAAATCAACCAATAGAAAGAATGGATGTGTCTAAATTTCTTGGAGTACATATGGATAGCAAAATAAACTGGTCCTTCCATATATAACAGACCCTAAAAAAAATTGAGCTTGGCTATGTATGCTATCAGAATGATGTCTTCCATTGGAGATTTAACCACTATGAAGTTATGGGTATTTTCACTCCGTTGTGTGTTACGGAATTATCTTCTGGGGATATTTAGGTTTGGCAAAGAAAATTTTTGTGGCCCAGGAAAGGGCTATTAGAATTATGTGCAGAGTACCCCCTAGGACATCATTCCGCAACCTTTTCAAAAAGCTGCAAATAATGACCACTGTATCCCAGTACATATTTTCGCTGATATGTTTTGTAATTAAGAACCCTGCACAAATTCCATCAAATAAGAACTATCACAAATATAATACAAGAGGGAAAGAAAATCCTCATTGTGAACTTAAGAAACTGACAGTTGTTCAGAGAGGTGTCAAATGGTCAGGAACAAAAATTTTTAACCATCTCCCTGACCAGATAAAATGTTTAAGAGAAAATGAATCTCTTTTTAAACCAAAACTAAAGGAATATTTGTTAAATATGTCTGTTTATACATTAGAAGAGTTTTATGATGCAAAAAGGGAAATAGCATTTAGATAGAATTATTATTCATCTTGTTAACAAAGAAATGTGCTTGCAATTTTTCTCCAATTTAAAACATGAAATTTTGCATTAACACTCAAAGAAATCTGATGTTATATGTACAATATCTGTTTTTCCTCTAAACTTTGTATTAACTATATGCAGTTATGAAGAACATTTTTTATATATTTAATGAAGACTGTTTTTTATCTTTTTGTATGTTTGTTGTTTTGTATGTTTGACTCATTCCACATCTCATGTGAAGTGCTCACAATACGAGATCCATGGAACATGAAATAAATAAATAAAATAAATAAACAAGAGCTCTTGAACACCCTTACTTTTGGCACCTTTCAGAGTCCTTGGTTTTTTTTAATGCTATTAAACATAATGTAGATGTGATAATCTGAGGATGCTGGTTCAAGTCCCCACTCAACCATCCAAATTTAGGTTTTCCATGATTTTCCTAAAATCACTTGAGGCAAATACCGAGATGGTTTGTTTGAAAAGAGCATAGCAAGTTTTCTTTTCCATCCTTCCATAATCTAAACTTGTGCTCTATCTGTAATGACCTCATGCTTGACAGGATGTTAACCCCTAATCTTCAACCCTAATAAATGGCATAGCATTATTGGCAACTCATGTGACAGCATCAGGCAGAGGGCACTGTTCATCAGGAGTGGCCTCTGATGGGTCTAAAACAGAGTCCAGCACATAAGCTGGCCCGCAGCTGGTATGAGTCACTTGAGATGCAATCTGCATAATGTGTGGTGAGTGTGTTAGCAGTTAGTCTTTGGTTATACTATATGAGACAGAACTTTGAGACATAATGGACTGGACTTTGCTTGTGAATGAAGACTTAAATTAGCTTGCACTGTTTTCAAGTCCCTTTGAATTACCTCTTAGTATGTTTCTTGTTATGAATATTAGATTTAGTTTCTAATCCAGTCTATAATGCACCACAGAATCTCCAGCTGTACCAGTAGAAACTGTAAACAAGACTAATTTACAGTCAGAAGGGCTCCACAATGTGCAACATGTTCTCAAATACTGAATTGGACAGATCTCATAATGTAGGTGTGAAATAATGCTGACCAGGCCTGCAGGCTTATCTGCAGCATCCAACTTTGTTCAGAATCCGTATCGTCTGAAAACTGACTTTGTGATTGGTAAAAATAAGTAGATGATGTAATTGAATTTGGATCTCAACAGAGATCTTGAGATGATGACTTTGAAATTTATTGCTTTTTCTCTTCACAATTCAGTATTAACCACATTCCATGCATCTCTGTTTTAAATGTATCTGTTGGCAGCATTCTGTCTCCATATGATTTCGCTTCTTGACTGAAAGTGGTCACAGGAGCCGAGCCTGCTGTCTTTCTGTGAAATCTTGCTGCTGGGCCGTGGGGTGTTGAAGAATTTTTTGAGTGAGATCAAGATAGAGGTTAAAAGGATTGTAAATCCTGCTCAAATTTCTGAATTATTTAAGGAATTCTTCATAAATGAAAACAAATCTGACATCAATGTAGAAGATTACCCAGGTAACGTAAATTTCTTCAACATTGAGCAATTTGAAGGTGTATTTTTCAGTACATTTACCAGATCTACCGCAAAAGATATAGAAAATGTGATACTATCACTAAAAAGTAAAACATCGGCAGGATGGGATGGGATACCAACAAAACTGTTAAAAACAGTCTCTAAAATAATTGTGCAGCTACTAACTACAACTGTTAACCAGTTCCTTCAATAAGGTTATTTTCCAGACACACTGAAGTACACAGTAATTAAGCCACTATTAAAAAAATGCACAACAGAATATATGGGAAACTATTGCCCAGTCTCTCTTCTTCCATCACTATCATGCTTCTGTGAAGTTTGGAAGGTAGGAGATGAGGTATAGGTAGAATTGAAGCTGTGAGGATGGGGCGTGAGTCATGCTTGGGTAGCTCAGTTGGTAGAGCACTTGCCTGCGAAAGGCGAAGGTCCTGAGTTTGAGTCTCAGTCCACCACAAAGTTTTAATTTCCCAGGAAGTTTCACTATCAAAAATATTTGAAAAGTTAGTCATTCAAAACTTCACAGAAAAATTTAAAATAATCTCAAAAAATCAGCATGGATTTCAAAAAGGCAAAATCACAGTATCTGCTATAAATAATTTAGCTGATAAAATTAGCTTGTCTCTAAACAACTCACTGCATGCCACAGGAATATTTTGTGGCCATTGAAAGACCTTTGATAGTGAGAATCGCTCCTTGCTACTCTGGAAACTGGAAAAGTGTGGATGTAGGGGCACAGTATTAGAACGGTTTAAGTCCTATCTAACCAACCAAAAACAAAGAGTGGTTATATCATCAGAGACAGAAACTTATACTTCAAAATGGAAAACCATTTCACATGGAGTGCCCCAAGGTTCTGTCTAAGGTCTCTTTCTGTTTCTGTTTTACATAAATGATCTGCCACTTATTACTGAGTGTCACTCAGCTTTATTTGCAGATGACAGCTGTAATCATTGAAAGTAACAGTATTGACCAAATTCCACAAGCTGTATTAAATACTTTAGAAAAATTAGATACCTGGTCTGATGTAAATGGGTTCAAATTAAACATGGAAAAAACTCAGTTAATACAGTTTAAAACAAAACAAGCAAAATTAAATGATATTCAGGTCAGTCACAGAAACCAGGATTTGCAGGAAGCTAACTGTGTGAAATTCCTAGGAATGCAACTAGATAAAAATCTATAATGGGGATCACATATACAGAACCTTGCAAATAAATTAAATAGCCTAGCTTTATAATGAGGATATTGTACAATGCTACCAGTATGGCCATAAGAAAAGTAGTATATCACAGCTGCTTTGAGTCAGTAATAAAGTATGGAATTGTATTCTGGGGTAACCAAAACCACATGTGTCAAATATTAAGACTTCAGAAAACCATCATTGGAAATATGCACATTGTAGGGCGAGGAAAATCATGTAACCCACCCCTAAAAATCTAAGTATATTAAGTGTTCCCTCACTATATGTTTGTGTGTCTATCGACCTGCCAGCAGTTTCGTTTGGTAAGTCACATCATCTTTGTTTTTAGATATATTTTTCCCACGTGGAATGTTTCCCTCTAATATATATATATATATATATATATATATATATATATATATATATATATATATATAAAACTCTTTGCCTTTTAATATGTCTGCTTGTGTCTGTATATGTGTGGATGGATATGTGCGTGTGTGCGAGTGTATACCCGTCCTTTTTCCCCTAAGGTAAGTCTTTCCGCTCCCGGGATTGGAATGACTCCTTACCCTCTCCTTTAAAACCCACATCCTTTCGTCTTTCCTGATGAAGCAACCATTGGTTGCAAAAGCTAGAATTTTGTGTGTATATTTGTGTTTGTTTTTGTGTCTATCGACGTGCCAGTGCTTTCGTTTGGTAAGTCACATCATCTTTGTTTTTAGATATATTTTTCCCACGTGGAATGTTTCCCTCTCTCTCTCTCTCTCTCTCTCTCTGTCTCTCTCTCTCTCTCTCTCTCTCTCTCTCTCTCTCTCTCTCTCTCTCTCTCTATATATATATATATATATATATATATATATATATATATATATATATATATATATAATGGAAGGAAACATTCCACGTGGGAAAAATTATATATAAAAACAAAGATGAGGTGACTTACCGAACAAAAGCGCTGGCAGGTCGATAGACACACAAACAAACACAAACATACACACAAAATTCAAGCTTTTGCAACAAACTGTTCCCCTCTCCTTCCCTCTTTCCTGATGAGGCAACAGTTTGTTGCGAAAGCTTGAATTTTGTGTGTATGTTTGTGTTTGTTTGTGTGTCTATCGACCTGCCAGCGCTTTTGTTCGGTAAGTCACCTCATCTTTGTTTTTAAATATATATATATATATATATATCAATATAATGGAAGGAAACATTCCACGTGGGAAAAATTATATATAAAAACAAAGATGAGGTGACTTACCGAACAAAAGCGCTGGCAGGTCGATAGACACACAAACAAACACAAACATACACACAAAATTCAAGCTTTCGCAACAAACTGTTGCCTCATCAGGAAAGAGGGAAGGAGAGGGGAAGACGAAAGGAAGTGGGTTTTAAGGGAGAGGGTAAGGAGTCATTCCAATCCCGGGAGCGGAAAGACTTACCTTAGGGGGAAAAAAGGACAGGTATACACTCGCACACACGCACATATCCATCCACACATACACAGACACAAGCAGACATATTTAAAGACAAAGAGTTTGGGCAGAGATGTCAGTCGAGGCAGAAGTGTAGAGGCAAAGAAGTTGTTGAAAGACAGGTGAGGTATGAGTGGCGGCAACTTGAAATTAGCGGAGATTGAGGCCTGGCGGATGACGAGAAGAGAGGATATACTGAAGGGCAAGTTCCCATCTCCGGAGTTCGGATAGGTTGGTGTTGGTGGGAAGTATCCAGATAACCCGGACGGTGTAACACTGTGCCAAGATGTGCTCGCTGTGCACCAAGGCATGTTTAGCCACAGGGTGATCCTCATTACCAACAAACACTGTCTGCCTGTGTCCATTCATGCGAATGGACAGTTTGTTGCTGGTCATTCCCACATAGAATGCATCACAGTGTAGGCAGGTCAGTTGGTAAATCACGTGGGTGCTTTCACACGTGGCTCTGCCTCTGATCGTGTACACCTTCTGGGTTACAGGACTGGAGTAGGTGGTGGTGGGAGGGTGCATGGGACAGGTTTTGCATCGGGGGCGGTTACAAGGATAGGAGCCAGAGGGTAGGGAAGGTGGTTTGGGGATTTCATAGGGATGAACTAACAGGTTACGAAGGTTAGGTGGACGGCGGAAAGACACTCTTGGCGGAGTGGGGAGGATTTCATGAAGGATGGATCTCATTTCAGGGCAGGATTTGAGGAAATCGTATCCCTGCTGGAGAGCCACATTCAGAGTCTGGTCCAGTCCCGGAAAGTATCCTGTCACAAGTGGGGCACTTTTGTGGTTCTTCTGTGGGGGATTCTGGGTTTGAGGGGACGAGGAAGTGTCTCTGGTTATTTGCTTCTGTACCAGATCGGGAGGGTAGTTGCGGGATGCGAAAGCTGTTTTCAGGTTGTTGGTGTAATGATTCAGGGATTCCGGACTGGAGCAGATTCGTTTGCCACGAAGACCTAGGCTGTAGGGAAGGGACCGTTTGATGTGGAATGGGTGGCAGCTGTCATAATGGAGGTACTGTTGCTTGTTGGTGGGTTTGATGTGGACGGACGTGTGAAGTTGGCCATTGGACAGGTGGAGGTCAACGTCAAGGAAAGTGGCATGGGATTTGGAGTAGGACCAGGTGAAACTGATGGAACCAAAGGAGTTGAGGTTGGAGAGGAAATTCTGGAGTTCTTAAAGGGAACAGCCATGGGCACCAGGATGGCCCCCTCGTACGCCAACCTATTCATGGGTCGCTTAGAGGAAGCCTTCTTGGTTACCCAAGTCTGCCAACCCAAAGTTTGGTACAGATTTATTGATGACATCTTCATGATCTGGACTCACAGTGAAGAAGAACTCCAGAATTTCCTCTCCAACCTCAACTCCTTTGGTTCCATCAGTTTCACCTGGTCCTACTCCAAATCCCATGCCACTTTCCTTGACGTTGACCTCCACCTGTCCAATGGCCAACTTCACACGTCCGTCCACATCAAACCCACCAACAAGCAACAGTACCTCCATTATGACAGCTGCCACCCATTCCACATCAAACGGTCCCTTCCCTACAGCCTAGGTCTTCGTGGCAAACGAATCTGCTCCAGTCCGGAATCCCTGAATCATTACACCAACAACCTGAAAACAGCTTTCGCATCCCGCAACTACCCTCCCGATCTGGTACAGAAGCAAATAACCAGAGACACTTCCTCGTCCCCTCAAACCCAGAATCCCCCACAGAAGAACCACAAAAGTGCCCCACTTGTGACAGGATACTTTCCGGGACTGGACCAGACTCTGAATGTGGCTCTCCAGCAGGGATACGATTTCCTCAAATCCTGCCCTGAAATGAGATCCATCCTTCATGAAATCCTCCCCACTCCGCCAAGAGTGTCTTTCCGCCGTCCACCTAACCTTCGTAACCTGTTAGTTCATCCCTATGAAATCCCCAAACCACCTTCCCTACCCTCTGGCTCCTATCCTTGTAACCGCCCCCGATGCAAAACCTGTCCCATGCACCCTCCCACCACCACCTACTCCAGTCCTGTAACCCAGAAGGTGTACACGATCAGAGGCAGAGCCACGTGTGAAAGCACCCACGTGATTTACCAACTGACCTGCCTACACTGTGATGCATTCTATGTGGGAATGACCAGCAACAAACTGTCCATTCGCATGAATGGACACAGGCAGACAGTGTTTGTTGGTAATGAGGATCACCCTGTGGCTAAACATGCCTTGGTGCACAGCGAGCACATCTTGGCACAGTGTTACACCGTCCGGGTTATCTGGATACTTCCCACCAACACCAACCTATCCGAACTCCGGAGATGGGAACTTGCCCTTCAGTATATCCTCTCTTCTCGTCATCCGCCAGGCCTCAATCTCCGCTAATTTCAAGTTGCCGCCACTCATACCTCACCTGTCTTTCAACAACTTCTTTGCCTCTACACTTCTGCCTCGACTGACATCTCTGCCCAAACTCTTTGTCTTTAAATATGTCTGCTTGTGTCTGTGTATGTGTGGATGGATATGTGCGTGTGTGCGAGTGTATACCTGTCCTTTTTTCCCCCTAAGGTAAGTCTTTCCGCTCCCGGGATTGGAATGACTCCTTACCCTCTCCCTTAAAACCCACTTCCTTTCGTCTTCCCCTCTCCTTCCCTCTTTCCTGATGAGGCAACAGTTTGTTGCGAAAGCTTGAATTTTGTGTGTATGTTTGTGTTGGTTTGTGTGTCTATCGACCTGCCAGCGCTTTTGTTCGGTAAGTCACCTCATCTTTGTTTTTATATATATATATAATAAAATGTCTGCTTGTGTCTGTGTATGTGCGGATGGATATGTGTGTGTGTGCGAGTGTATACCTGTCCTTTTTTCCCCCTAAGGTAAGTCTTTCCGCTCCCAGGATTGGAATGACTCCTTACCCTCTCCCTTAAAACCCACATCGTTTCGTCTTTCCCTCTCCTTCCCTCTTTCCTGATGAAGCAACCATTGGTTGCGAAAGCTTGAATTTTGTGTATATGTATGTGTCTGTTTGTGTTTCTATCGACCTGCCAGCGCTTTCGTATGGTAAGTCACATCATCTTTGTTTTTAAATACATTTTTCCCGCGTGGAATGTTTCCACATATATATATATATATATATATATATATATATATATATATATATATATATATATATATAAAAACAAAGATGATGTGACTTATCAAATGAAAGTGCTGGCAGGTCGACAGACACACAAACAAACACAAACATACACACAAAATTCAAGCTTTCGCAACCAATGGTTGCCTCATCAGGAAAGAGGGAAGGAGAGGGAAAGACGAAAGGATGTGGGTTTTAAGGGAGAGCGTAAGGAGTCATTCCAATCCCGGGAGCGGAAAGACTTACCTTAGGGGGGAAAAAAGGTTAAAAAGACGGGTATCCACTCGCACACACACACATATCCATCCACACATATACAGACACAAGCAGACGTATTTAAAGACAAAGAGTTTGGGCAGAGATGTCAGTCGAGGCAGAAGTGCAGAGGCAAAGATGTTGTTGAATGACAGGTGAGGTACGAGTGGCGGCAACTTGAAATTAGCGGAGATTGAGGCTTGGTGGATAACGGGAAGAGAGGATATATTGAAGAGCAAGTTCCCATCTCCTGAGTTCGGATAGGTTGGTGTTAGTGGGAAGTATCCAGATAACCCGGACGGTGTAACACTGTGCCAAGATGTGCTGGCCGTGCACCAAGGCATGTTTAGCCATAGGGTGATCCTCATTACCAACAAACACTGTCTGCCTGTGTCCATTCATGCGAATGGACAGTTTGTTGCTGGTCATTCCCACATAGAATGCGTCACAGTGTAGGCAGGTCAGTTGGTAGATCACGTGGGTGCTTTCACACGTGGCTCTGCCTTTGATCGTGTACACCTTCCGGGTTACAGGACTGGAGTAGGTGGTGGTGGGAGGGTGCATGGGACAGGTTTTATATATATATATAATAGAGGTAAACATTCCACACACACACACACACACACACACACACACACACATATATATAAAAACAAAGATGAGGTGACTTACCGAACAAAAGCGCTGGCGGGTCGATAGACACACAAACAAACACAAACATACACACAAAATTCAAGCTTTCGCAACAAACTGTTGCCTCATCAGGAAAGAGGGAAGGAGAGGGGAAGACGAAAGGAAGTGGGTTTTAAGGGAGAGGGTAAGGAGTCATTCCAATCCCGGGAGCGGAAAGACTTACCTTAGGGGGAAAAAAGGACAGGTATACACTCGCACACACGCGCATATCCATCCACACATACAGACACAAGCAGACATATTTGGTTTTTGAATATGTCTGCTTGTGTCTGTATGTGTGGATGGATATGTGCGTGTTGTTGTTGTTGTTGTGGTCTTCAGTCCTGAGACTGGTTTGATGCAGCTCTCCATGCTACTCTATCCTGTGCAAGCTTTTTCATCTCCCAGTACCTACTGCAACCTACATCCTTCTGAATCTGCTTAGTGTATTCATCTCTTGGTCTCCCTCTACGATTTTTACCCTCCACGCTGCCCTCCAATACTAAATTGGTGATCCCTTGATGCCTCAGAACATGTCCTACCAACCGATCCCTTCTTCTGGTCAAGTTGTGCCACAAACTTCTCTTCTCCCCAATCCTATTCAATACTTCCTCATTAGTTATGTGATCTACCCATCTAATCTTCAGCATTCTTCTGTAGCACCACATTTCGAAAGCTTCTATTCTCTTCTTGTCCAAATTATTTATCGTCCATGTTTCACTTCCATACATGGCTACACTCCATACGAATACTTTCAGAAATGACTTCCTGACACTTAAATCAATACTGGATGTTAACAAATTTCTCTTCTTCAGAAACGCTTTCCTTGCCATTGCCAGCCTACATTTTATATCCTCTCTACTTCGACCATCATCAGTTATTTTGCTCCCCAAATAGCAAAACTCCTTTACTACTTTAAGTGCCTCATTTCCTAATCTAATTCCCTCAGCATCACCTGACTTAATTAGACTACATTCCATTATCCTTGTTTTGCTTTTGTTGATGTTCATCTTATATCCTCCTTTCAAGACACTGTCCATTCCATTCAACTGCTCTTCCAAGTCCTTTGCTGTCTCTGACAGAATTACAATGTCATCGGCGAACCTCAAAGTTTTTATTTCTTCTCCATGAATTTTAATACCTACCCCGAATTTTTCTTTTGTTTCCTTTACTGCTTGCTCAATATACAGATTGAACAACATCGGGGAGAGGCTACAACCCTGTCTTACTCCCTTCCCAACCACTGCTTCCCTTTCATGTCCCTCGACTCTTATAACTGCCATCTGGTTTCTGTACAAATTGTAAATAGCCTTTCGCTCCCTGTATTTTACCCCTGCCACCTTCAGAATTTGAAAGAGAGTATTCCAGTCAACATTGTCAAAAGCTTTCTCTAAGTCTACAAATGCTAGAAACGTAGGTTTGCCTTTCCTTAATCTTTCTTCTAAGATAAGTCGTAAGGTCAGTATTGCCTCACGTGTTCCAGTGTTTCTACGGAATCCAAACTGATCTTCCCCGAGGTTGGCTTCTACTAGTTTTTCCATTCGTCTGTAAAGAATTCGTGTTAGTATTTTGCAGCTGTGACTTATTAAGCTGATAGTTCGGTAATTTTCACATCTGTCAACACCTGCTTTCTTCGGGATTGGAATTATTATATTCTTCTTGAAGTCTGAGGGTATTTCGCCTGTTTCATACATCTTGCTCACCAGATGGTAGAGTTTTGTCAGGACTGGCTCTCCCACGGCCGTCAGTAGTTCCAATGGAATATTGTCTACTCCGGGGGCCTTGTTTCGACTCAGGTCTTTCAGTGCTCTGTCAAACTCTTCACGCAGTATCGTATCTCCCATTTCATCTTCATCTACATCCTCTTCCATTTCCATAATATTGTCCTCAAGTACATCGCCCTTGTATAGACCCTCTATATACTCCTTCCACCTTTCTGCTTTCCCTTCTTTGCTTAGAACTGGGTTTCCATCTGAGCTCTTGATATTCATACAAGTCGTTCTCTTATCTCCAAAGGTCTCTTTAATTTTCCTGTAGGTGGTATCTATCTTACCCCTAGTGAGATAGGCCTCTACATCCTTACATTTGTCCTCTAGCCATCCCTGTTTAGCCATTTTGGACTTCCTGTCGATCTCATTTTTGAGACGTTTGTATTCCTTTTTGCCTGTTTCACTTACTGCATTTTTATATTTTCTCCTTTCATCAATTAAATTCAATATTTCTTCTGTTACCCAAGGATTTCTACTAGCCCTCGTCTTTTTACCTACTTGATCCTCTGCTGCCTTCACTACTTCATCCCTCAAAGCTACCCATTCTTCTTCTACTGTATTTATTTCCCCCATTCCTGTCAATTGCTCCCTTATGCTCTCCCTGAATCTCTGTACAACCTCTGGTTCTTTCAGTTTATCCAGGTCCCATCTCCTTAAATTCCCACCTTTTTGCAGTTTCTTCAGTTTTAATCTACAGGTCATAACCAATAGATTGTGGTCAGAGTCCACATCTGCCCCTGGAAATGTCTTACAATTTAAAACCTGGTTCCTAAATCTCTGTCTTACCATTATATAATCTATCTGATACCTTTTAGTATCTCCAGGGTTCTTCCATGTATACAACCTTCTTTCATGATTCTTAAACCAAATGTTAGTTATGATTATGTTGTGCTCTGTGCAAAATTCTACCAGGCGGCTTCCTCTTTCATTTCTGTCCCCCAATCCATATTCACCTACTATGTTTCCTTCTCTCCCTTTTCCTACACTCGAATTCCAGTCACCCATGACTATTAAATTTTCGTCTCCCTTCACAATCTGAATAATTTCTTTTATTTCATCATATATTTCTTCAATTTCTTCGTCATCTGCAGAGCTAGTTGGCATATAAACTTGTACTACTGTAGTAGGTGTGGGCTTCGTATCTATCTTGGCCACAATAATGCGTTCACTGTGCTGTTTGTAGTAGCTTACCCGCATTCCTATTTTCCTATTCATTATTAAACCCACTCCTCCATTACCCCTATTTGATTTTGTGTTTATAACCCTGTAGTCACCTGACCAGAAGTCTTGTTCCTCCTGCCACCGAACTTCACTAATTCCCACTATATCTAACTTCAACCTATCTATTTCCCTTTTTAAATTTTCTAACCTACCTGCCCGATTAAGGGATCTGACATTCCACGCTCCGATCCGTAGAACGCCAGTTTTCTTTCTCCTGATAACGACATCCTCTTGAGTAGTCCCCGCCCGGAGATCCGAATGGGGGACTATTTTACCTCCGGAATATTTTACCCAAGAGGACGCCATCATCATGTAATCATACAGTAAAGCTGCATGCCCTCGGGAAAAATTACGGCTGTAGTTTCCCCTTGCTTTCAGCCGTTCGCAGTACCAGCACAGCAAGGCCGTTTTGGTTATTGTTACAAGGCCAGATCAGTCAATCATCCAGACTGTTGCCCTTGCAAGTACTGAAAAGGCTGCTGCCCCTCTTCAGGAACCACACGTTTGTCTGGCCTCTCAACAGATACCCCTCCGTTGTGGTTGCACCTACGGTACGGCTATCTGAATCGCTGAGGCACGCAAGCCTCCCCACCAACGGCAAGGTCCATGGTTCATGGGGGGGGTTCGCGTGTGTACGAGTGCGAGTGTATACCTGTCCTTTTTTCCCCCTAAGGTAAGTCTTTCCGCTCCCGGGATTGGAATGACTCCTTACCCTCTCCCTTAAAACCCACTTCCTTTCGTCTTCCCCTCTCCTTCCCTCTTTCCTGATGAGGCAACAGTTTGTTGCGAAAGCTTGAATTTTGTGTGTATGTTTGTGTTTGTTTGTGTGTCTATCGACCTGCCAGCACTTTTGTTCGGTAAGTCATCTCATCTTTGTTTTTATATATAATTTTTCCCACGTGGAATGTTTCCTTCCATTTTATATATATATATATATATATATATATATATATATATATATAAAATAGAGGGAAACATTCCACGTAGGAATATGTCTGCTTGTGTCTGTATGTGTGGATGGATATGTGCGTGTGTGCGAGTGTATACCTGTCCTTTTTTCCCCCTAAGGTAAGTCTTTCCGCTCCCGGGATTGGAATGACTCCTTACCCTCTCCTTTAAAACCCACTTCCTTTCGTCTTCCCCTCTCCTTCCCTCTTTCCTGATGAGGCAACAGTTTGTTGCGAAAGCTTGAATTTTGTGTGTATGTTTGTGTTTGTTTGTGTGTCTGTCGACCTGCCAGCACTTTCATTTGGTAAGTCACATCATCTTTGTATATATATATATATATATATATATATATATATATATATATGTGTGTGTGTGTGTGTGTGTGTGTGTGTGTGTGTGTATCCTTTGTTTTATTTATTTAAAAAAAAGCAGATGAGCAGTATAGGAGGAGGAGCAGTGGCATTTTTGGAAGTAACTATTTTTCCCCTAACATACATAATGCCATACTACCATAATTATTAGTCTGAGTAGATTAGTTATAGTCACAATTTCCAAAAACTTGTGTTCATTTAAATTGAGCCTAAATGCAAAGTACTCTTGTATCTCACCTTCAATAAAATCAAACTAAAGTTTTGTGTTCTAAAATGCAGTTTAGTGTCCTGTAGCATTATGTTAATGATCACCTGTAAAATATTCAATTTTCTAAACTGCACAACAGTATGTCACCATAACAGCACAAATATTTCTATGTTCTTTCTGCTGCTCAGTGTCTGTCATCCGCAAAATGTTTAACCCTTAACCCGAAACATATCTGAAATGTGCCTAATGAGAAACATGCGCTCTCTCTCAGACCATCTAGTATTTTATATCACAGTAGTCCACATAAGTTGACATAAATCAAGTAAATAGTCTTTTAACTCACGTTATGAGTAAGTTAACATAAATAAATACTTAATGTAAAAATAAAAATACAAATAAATGTTTAATATAAATAAATAAATTTAATATAAATATTAAACATTCCCAAATATAAATAAAATATTGCAGAAAATCTAAAAAAAAGATATTAATCAACTGAACTGAAATATTAAATCACATCTCTTTTTCACAGTCTACACACGTTTCTGCTGCATTCCAGGCTCACTGTGTGACCACATTTGATGCACTTATACGGCGTTTTCCTATTCTTGGACACAGGGCACTTCATACATGTTTTCCTTTTGTCCAGTCTATCACTCTGTATGCCTTCGCTTGATTGCTGAGTGTCTCCCAGAACTTTTCCTTGATATTTGTAGATAAATTTTGAAATTTCATGTGTCTTCTTAGATGTGGCTCTATCAGCTCCATGGCCACACTTTTGGTGAATTTGAGACGAGTTAGCATGGGGTTTCCTCTGTAGCACAAATACAGAACAAAACTGTTCACACAACTGATGTTTACAAGTGTGTAAAAGACTGCCATTTGAAAGCACCTTGTACATCTGTTTGATGAATAATTGGCACATTTTATGTCCAGCAAATTGCTCCCGATTTCGTTGCATTGTAGCAACAAATAATTTCTGGCTTTTTTTTTATAGTATCATTTTCAATGGAACGGTGCATTGAAGACACAAGAATTACTGCCTTGTTTCTCTTAGGAACAAGTGAAACCAGTACTGTATTCTCAGAGGATCCATATAATGCTAACCCAACTGGCCTACTTTTATCAGCCAAAAACTCTTGGAGAATTTTGCGTTTGTTCTTTCTGATCATTCCTACGTATGTTAGTCCTCTCTTTCTCAGCTCACAAATGAGTTCTATAGATGTAAACCAGTTGTCAGTGGTAATGTTTCTGTTACTTCCTTCTATTGTTCTATTGGTTTGTACAGACGTAAAACAGCCTGAGTTGGTTTGGAAGCTTTTCCTCTTCTTCTGTCGGCCACATCCACCATCTTTCCCTGAATATATATAGGCATTGAAGAGGTAAATGTTTCTAGAGTCTGCTAGGCACATAACTTTTGTGCCCTATATGGCTGGTTTGCTAGGCATATAAATGCGGAAAGGACATTTTTCCCTGAATGGTACGAACATTTCATCCACTGTAACATTGTCTTTTACATGGTACAATTGCTGAGGCCTGAAAATGAATTTCTCAAAAATGTTTGATATTGCAGCTGTGCGATCTGACTTCTTTGTTTCATTTCTGGTCGCTGCATCGTCAAGTCTCTGGCTGCTTAGAAGTGTTTCAAAGTGCTTAGCCAACATTGTCATCACAAATATAGGACGACCAGTCAGATCCTTTTCGAAAAGAGACAACATATCTTCATGAAACGATTTGAATATGGATGTCATCATTTGAAGGCCTATGAAAGCTTTGATTTCAATGTTGTCAGTATCTCTGTAATTGGATGAATTAATTGTTTCCTGCAACTTTTCCCTTATTGTATTCAGTTTCACATTTGTATGTGGAACTATTTCATCTATCATGTCATCATCAAATAAATTCTTCTATATTTGAGATTTAGTAGGACTTTGTCCTAAACTTCGACTTTTGGCTGTGAAGCCAGGCATTCCTCCTTTCAGAATGTTGTGTTCTGATGTTCTTCTCATTCTAACAGGCTCAGGTTGTTCCCATTAGAAATTATTTTTACCATAAAAGTACTGTGTTTGCTGTGAAGTATTATGTGTAGTATAGACCGCTCCAGGCTCTTCTCCCAATAAAACATTTTCTTCACTAGTATCAATCTCTGTTTCCTGTTGACTATCACCTACCACAAAATCTGGATCATCATCAGAATCGTCAAATGTGTCATCATCAATCCCATTTTCCTCTTCATCTAAATCCCGTAACTGCACTTGGACCCAAGCTTCCAAATCTGGATTAGGTGCAGATATGTTACTCTTTTTAGAAAGTCAATCCATGTTATACCTGAAATATGACAAATTCCTGCATAGAAGTAGACACTATAAAATAACAGCCACTGAAAGCAGAATATGTTGTAATTAGAAACATGTGGTCTATTGGACCAACCAAATTCTTGTACGTAATACGAAACATGTGGTATCTCAGGTACACAACTTCATGCACTCCTCTAAATAATACTCTGTGTGTCTTCACTGACAAAGTAAAACTGATTGTTGACTGCTGCTTTACACGCAGCAAGAATTGCAGCAAAGGTACTGGGAAAGAGAAGCCACACTTTTTGGCAGTGCTTCCACATTCGACATTTAAAATAAATGAGGGGTCTGAGAGACCGATGTTTTGGGGTAAGGGTGAACATCGACGTAGCCGTCTGTCCTGAGTAGAAGATCGGCTGCACACAATATGTAAATCACCCGCAAGAGACGTGTGGGTCTTGCACCACAGAACCATATAGTCTCCAGTCATCTGGAAAACATTAGAACAGATGTCTGTGGGAAGAATCAAGATGGCACGTGTGGTGACACAGGCACTGAGGTTAAGACTGTCATGTTGCAGAACAAGTTCTGCAACAGGATACTTGTGTGTTGCCAGCATACACACTGTGCCTATGAAAATTCATTCAAACTACTTATTTGGTGGTAGTCATACCAATGTAAAAAAGCTGGACAGTGTTTACGTAACAGATGATACAGGAGATGTGTCATTTCACAGGTAGCTCTCTCTTTGATATAATATGTTTTGCCATCTACAGAGCTGGTATACATGATGGCAGAAGGGTGCATAGGTTAAGCCTTACAGTGGAGGTGGTCACAGGATTAGGAACCATAGAGAAGGCAATTACATGGGGAAGGAGCATGAGATCTGAGAAGGAAGTTGTGGATGTTGACAGGGACATGACAAGCTATTCTAAATGTCATGGGCAAAATGTTTGATGGAATGGACATCATTTCACGGTATGATTTTAGGGAGATATAGGCTTGTCAAAGTAGCTGATAAATACTTTCAAGGCCAGGATAATACTGAGTGACAACAGATGTATTCCTAAGTTGGTTTTTGAAGGGATCAGCAGTACCAGAATTGGATGTGATGGCTGAGGAAATCTGCTTTTGGGCTAAGGTGATGCTGTAATTATGTCCAGTGAAGACTGAGGTGAGAAAGGTGATGTATCTCTGTATCTGAACAAATGTGTTTGCCTTGAATGCCAATGCTGTATGAGAGGAAATGTTTGACATGGAAAGGATGGCAATTGTCAAAATGTAAGTACTGTTTTCTATTAATTGTTTTAAGGGACCTGGACATCATGAGGGTTCAAAAAATGAAAATTTTCTGTTTTATTTAATAAAATTCTGTGTATCTTCCTCAGTCTCCAAATACATACTTTATGTGCAATATACAACTCATATTTTTGTGTTTTTAGTGCCTTTTTGAAGCAGATGTGGTGAGTGTTTTTAAGTGCCTAGGAGGGCACAAGATGTCTGCTACTATCAAACATAGGCCTTAATTTGAGGAGGAAATATCTCAGAATGTATGTTTGGAGCACAGCATTGTGTGGTAGTGAAACATGGACTATAGAGAGAAGAAGAGAACTGAAGCATGTGAGATTTAGCACTACAGAAGAATCATTAGATGGACTGTTAAGGGAGGAATGATGAGGTTCTCTGCAGAATTAGTGAGGGAAGAGATATATAGAAAAGACTCAATGGAAACAAGAATGGACAGGATGATAGAACATACCTTAATATATCAGGGAGTAACTTCCATGGTGTTAGAGGGAGCTGCAGAGATTAAAAATTGTAGAGGAAGATGGAGACCGGAATATATACAACAAATAACTGAGGACAGAGGCTGCAAGTGCTACTGTGAGGTGAAAAACACAAAATCTTGCTTAAAATGCCTCATTATTTGATTATATATAAAACCAAAGATGAGGTGACTTACCGAACGAAAGCGCTGGCAGGTCGATAGACACACAAACAAACACAAACATACACACAAAATTCAAGCTTTCGCAACAAACTGTTGCCTCATCAGGAAAGAGGGAAGGAGAGGGGAAGACGAAAGGAAGTGGGTTTTAAGGGAGAGGGTAAGGAGTCATTCCAATCCCGGGAGCGGAAAGACTTACCTTAGGGGGAAAAAAGGACAGGTATACACTCGCACACACGCACATATCCATCCACGTGTGGATGTGCGTGTGTGCGAGTGTATACCTGTCCTTTTTTCCCCCTAAGGTAAGTCTTTCCGCTCCCGGGATTGGAATGACTCCTTACCCTCTCCCTTAAAACCCACTTCCTTTCGTCTTCCCCTCTCCTTCCCTCTTTCCTGATGAGGCAACAGTTTGTTGCGAAAGCTTGAATTTTGTGTGTATCTTTGTGTTTGTTTGTATGTCTATCGACCTGCCAGCGCTTTCGTTCGGTAAGTCACCTCATCTTTGTTTTTATATATAATTTTTCCCACGTGGAATGTTTCCTTCTATTATATTGATATCATTATTTAATTATGGTGCCAACATTTTACTGTCAGCAGGGATTTACTGAAATTGACCTTTCTGTCAATACAAGTAGTTTCCTTCAGTTTATTTGTGCTTTTTGCATGCAGTTACATTGGCAACATGTTGTTGTGATTGTTTTAGATGTATTTCAATGATTTTGCATGACGAAATGTCAAAAACTAATAAACTGAATTGCAGTCATACATTTTATTGTAATCTTCACACGTGTATTGTTGGAAATCATATTAAAACTGTAGAAATTGTTATGTCACAGTGAAGTGAGGTTAGGACTAATACTTAATGATGCCACTACAATAGATATGAAGCAAAAGGACGAAAACATACACATGCACAACCCATGCCAGAAACTGTTATGGTAGAATTCATGCCAAAATACAGAGGTCTTTCAAATTCTAAATTCCTGGAAAAATGTTTACATGCCAAATGCAGAATCCAAAAAAGCTTTCAGTAGTTGCATTTGGAAGCAATTGCCTACAACTGCATTTGTTGACATGTCAGCCTTTCAGATCAGTGTGATGGATCTCATAATATATTTTTAATGATGGAGTAACAAGCAGATTCAAAACCATGAGCAGACTAAGCATCAAAACTGTAGACAATATGAAAAATGGGCTTCCAGAGGTGGACAGGCAATGTTTTAGTGAAGGTGAAAAAGCTTCTGAATTCATGACAAAGGAGGCCAGAGTAACAAAGAAAAGAAAGAAAACTAGAGAAACCTTGTCCAAGACTCAGCATTATCATTGACTAATGGCCAGCAAACATCGTATTGTACTTTAAGAAGCTAAATGAAAATTTTCCCAAACAGGGCTTGATCCAAAGTGCAAATTATTGTTGCTGATCCACTGTCCAGTGATCCCTCCAATCCACAATCTGCATATACCTATGAACATGGATAAAGATAATGGAAATGAAGTCTTCAAGATAAAGATCTCATCTTGAGTTTTATTTCTGATGAAATGCAATAATCCTATTCCCTTGCCCACTGCAATTGTTAATGATGTTAGTATCATCCACAATGTGGACAGTTTAGTATGATTACAACTTGGAACCATGTAATATTACAATAAACAATTTACTTCTTTGTCTGTCTCACAAGATGTTTAAGCAAATCGAGGGCAAATTCTTTTCTTTATCCTCAGAGCCATGGCAGAAAAGGATAGGAACAGGTCTTAGAATTCTAAGCACTTTGTATGCATGTAGGAAGGGAACATGAACTGCTATCTCTGGCATGCAGTATTAGCATTGTAGTGCCTCATTTTCTTTCCTCACAGTAACTCACCAAAAAATCTTAACACAAGCTTTGATAAACAATATTTATTCTAGCATTACTGAGGATGAGGAACTGGGGAATATGAGTCACTCACAAGCTTCACATTAAGTTTGCATTTATTGCAACGCAACCAGTTAAAACACCAACAGTTATGTGTTGCAATTGATTAGGTGTGTCACAGCTACACTGACAACAATTTACAGAAAACAGATTAAGGCTTGCAAATTTAGAAATTTTAAATTCCACAAACATTAGGGAATAAACAGTTAAACTGGAGAACAACTTGTTTCAGATTTACCTGGTATACATTATAGCACTGAAACACTTTTGACAAGGTAAATTGTAGAACACAGAGAACTAAGCAAATTCACGTGTTACAGAAAGCCGCCAAACCAGTTAGTTTCATTTGAGAGTGATATTTCAGTGGGCTTACTTAAACACTAAATAAGAGAGGATAAATCTAGCACCCATTAAAGGGGGCACATACATTAAATCATGGAAATAGCACAACAAATTTAAAGATATTATAAATATATATAAACCAGCTTCTAACACAACGCTGTTTCAGCCTGAACAATTCAGATATAAAAGGGGTTACAAATGACTCTTAAAAACCATCGCTTTGGGATCACATTATCCATGTAAAACCAACTTAATAAACTCTACCACAATAAGTTACTCTCTAGAGCTATATAAAACTGTATATAAGATCAAAGGAATCCTAATGGACCAGTGCTGGCCTAAAGCTAGCTTGAGGAATTTTAAACAACTGCCTAACACTGAGGCAGGTAAGGAAAGGGTAATATTGACCTCCACATGGTGCTAAACCCATTAACTGATGCCACTGGCTGAAGAACAAACAGGTCACGATAGAAACTGTAACAGCCAACAGGAGCTGGGCAACTGTAATGGCATATAGGTAGAGACCCGCCATTAAATCTTTGCAGATTACAGGCATTCACACTTCCAGAATAAGGGTAGAAAATACAAGATCCTGTTGTCACTCAAGAAATCAGAGGACTGGAATCAACCGAATAAAATTACTATTAATTAACCTAACTCAAGGAACAACTTGGCATCAAACCTAGAATTAATGAATTAGATATACCCCATATGACTGTTGTGAGTGTTGAGGCACTTAGCAGACCATTAAGATGACATAACGTAGACTTGACGAGAACCCAAAAACATTGCATGTCAAAAATCCATTTCACAGGCGGGACAAGTTTTACATAATTTAAAGTATAAAATAGTCATTTAACTACTTAACTATAATCTCATAGAAAACAGGATAAACAAGTTATACAAATGCAAATTTAAGTCATATTTATCTTGATTGCTTGACGTGTATCGTGAGTGATGGGACATCCTAGTTATCAATTCAAACAAACCCAGGACTCAACCACAAGACAACAAGAATTCATTTCTAATACATTGGGCTGAATATTAACACTGAAATGAGCCCAACAGCACACAGCAGAAGAAATGGATGAGAATACTAAAGCATCTGATAGGAACAGTCAACAGGAGTAACAACAAATAACTTAAGCAATATGGCTGGGTTACTGAATCACTATTTTAGCGGAATGTGAATGTCAATCACCACTGACCAAAGGTGTATGATAGGTCTTGCTTTGATTGATGCACACTCCAATGAATAGCTACTGGTACCGGGATGCAGTCTTGCTTGATAGGTCTCACTTTGATTGATGCACCCTAAAACAAATAGCTGCCAGTACTGAGACACAATCTTGCTTCCACACCAGGAACATAGAGAAAACAGAACTGATAGACTGGTTGAATTTCCATAATGTATTGAATCAGACACCTCTATTATAACCTTATCAAGGCCACGTCCACACTGGGCATCAAGCGTCGACAATCGTTGCACTACTCACAACCACTCGCCACACTGTGGCCCTCTGCTCCCCCATGCTGTGAGTGCCACAAGGAACTGCCCCACGCAGAGCACACAGTGCCCCCTTGGAATCGCTAGTAAACAAAAGATGGTTCATGGCGGGAATTGAAATTAATGCTGCAAGTGACATTAAGAGGGAGAGGAATTGAACTGTGAGGAACACACAGTTCAAGCATAATTAACAAAATATAAAAAGTTGTACCACAGTGTCCCTCCCCCTAGGAGAGCAGTATCTTAACCTGCTAAACCTAGGTATATTTTCCTATTTATTTATGCAAAATAGCATGTCTTTTTTTCAATAATAGAATAGCTGCAAGGATAGAATTATATAAATATAACAACTAAACCAAAAACTTATGTTTGAGTTGATTTTTAATTGACTTTCAACATAAATAATCAGGAAAATGTGAAAATCCATTTAGTGTTATACAAATTGAGTAAAATTATTGATACGTTTTCTGTGTAGTTCATTTCTTAAAGGAAGGTTCTATGCACAAGCTTGGGAATATGAATACAAAATTGCTGCCACCAGAAGGTATATGTGTAAGTATACGTATGAGACTAGAGGTCATAAAAAATGTGACTCCCAATATTACAGATAGGAAAACAGTAACCTCAAATGTGCCAGAGCAAAAGAAAAAGATTTTATGGGAAAATAGCAGCCTATTATGTTCCAGAACAACAGAAAAGTAATTGATGGAAAAATCACAATTTGAGATGTACAGACAGAGCAGAAATAAGATTTGACACAATAGTAATGGGCCCTTTAAAATTGTCTGGAAAGAGCTAAATGCACCCATCAATATTGCCCATGGATGGAGGGTTAAGGTATTAATATTTCTGCTAAATTATTTATTAATGCCTGCTAGGATTAAATTGTATGCTATTCTGGAAAATATCCCATCAAAACTGATTGAAGTTACAGAACATTACAGACACTGGCAGAATGTCTGTTCTAAAGTCTTTTAAATGTTCATATACATAAAATTCATGTAAATGTTCATCAGGCTGATTACTCAAATTTGGAAAAAAAAAAAATCCCAGAGAATTTCAGGTGCAATGGGTAGGAGGGTGTCAAGGAACTCCTGATAAATTAATGGTGGGTGGGAGTATGGGGTAGGGGCAGCATATCACAATAATGACTTTTTTTTCCTCTCACCTGAGTTACAATTAGACACTATTTTTTATTGGAAGCTGGTACAGACAAGCTACCTAAAAGGCCCCAACATTGGTAAAGGTTAGACAATTAGTAATTTTTACTCATTACTAATTAGCAGCTAGTGCTACTGGGGATTAGATTTGCTATAAGCTTCCCTATTTGGGCTAATCCTGAAATGGGAAACTGTGGGCAGCTGTGAGCAAAGTTATATCAATCTTGGTTCATAATAAAGTATTTGCATAATCATAATGACAGTACTATAGAAATGATAGGTTGTTACTCTCCATATATTGGAGATGACGTGTTGCAGACAGGCATAACGAAAATACATACACACACACACACACACACACACACGCAGGCATAATGAAAATACTGCTAAACAAGTAGGCTATGGTTATGGAAGGGGCTCGGGCAAAAGGGGAGGTGTAGCAGGGTGGGTGTTATAGATGGTAAAGTGCTTCTTGTGGGAGCATTAAGAGGTGTCTTGGGGAGAGGGTATGGCAGCTAGGTGCAGCCAGAAGGTTAGATGGAGAGGGGAGTGGGGGAGGGTGGGGGAGGGAGTGAACAAGGAGAGAAGTATAAACATGAAAAGGGTAGGTTAGAAGCATAACTCACATGCTCCAAAAACATAAATTTTCATAAATGACTAAAACCGTGTTTTACATGGGTCGTGCACATGTCCCATATATTGACATCAGTATGTGCAAGAACAATGGCTATAAATCATTATGTATATTGCAGATTATGTTTGCTCATTGAGAAATTACAATTATTTAAGGTTATATTATGGATCATGTGAGTTTTGTTAATGAGCTATGGAACATGTAAGTTTTGACAATCACTATTTTGGATCTTGTGAGTTTTGGTACTGAACTGTTTGAACGATGTTGGTTTCGCGGGAACTATTGCGTTGTGACTCAATATGCAACACTATTTGGTTCCGACTGCAAGCCATTTTATCTTCTACAGTGTATAAATAATATTACATTCCAATGTTAATCATGATAAATACTAATTAATCATCTTCTATGGACTTTGCTTGTGTTAGTTTACAAAAGATATTCTCTAGTTTGGAATACCATTTGCAATTTCATAAAAGAAATGTCTATCATGCACAGTTCTTCAGTTTAATGATCAACTAGGTCGATGTCTGATGACGTTGCGCTGGCCGGAGTGGCCGTGCGGTTCTAGGCACTACAGTCTGGAGCCAAGCGACCGCTACGGTCGCAGGTTTGAATCCTGCCTCAGGCATGGATGTGTGTGATGTCCTTAACTTAGTTAAGTTTAATTAGTTCTAAGTTCTAGGTGACTGATGACCTCAGAAGTTAAGTCGAATAGTTCTCAGAGCCGTTTTTGATGACGTTGCAAATTTCCACATACTTCAATATGAACTGATTCTGATAATTTCTTTCCGGTGTTTTATAAAACAAATCATGAAAGTTTTTAATATCATTCACAGGAAGTGAACAGCAATTAAATGTTCCTCCACGGTGTTGACATGTCGGATAGTGGGGCAGCACTGAAGGTTTGTATCTATAATGATAGAACAAACTACACTGTGAGGTTCTGTTTATTTTTCAAAAATCGACTTAAAATATTGAATTTGCAATTCCTCACTGTTAAGTTCCAAAGAAAGAGTCCTATACATTCTTACGTGGAGGAACAAATCAAGCCAATAACAAGAATCAATTTAATTTGAAAATAATGAGGAAAACAGGATATTCTAACCTCATTTGTTTGGCTTCCTGACTGTTCCACGTTTCTGGATGCTGTGAACGTTTTCTTGGCCTTCCTCTTCTCCAACACGTGAAACATTTTCTTCCATGACTTGTGTCTCAAATCAGTTTTATTCCAACCACTATATTGAATTATATTCCCCAAAATAACTGAACAGAACAGAAAACACACTCCACTGGCATCAATATTTACTACTACATAAGAAAATGGCGAAGAGTGAGCTAATCGCTGATTGGTCAAGATGAGGTATGGGACAAAACTCACAAGATCCCATGGATCATGAGACTTTTGAAACTAACTATGAAGTTTAACACTGGTTTTCTCAAGGATCTTGTGCCAAATGTGAATAACTGTTTCGTGAATTATGTTCTCTGTATAAAGCTAATGAGAATATGTCAGCATCTCAATTTTCATTATTTTGGAGCATGTGAGTTGTGACTGTAACCTTTATTTTAAATAAAAGAATGGTGTGTCCTCATCTTATAACCCTACCTGCTGGAAAAGGCTCCACCACAGTTGTTTTGAACTGCAAGGATTACCTGGTGGCAGAACTTTGCCAGCTGTTAAGACTGGTCCACCAACAAACCCAGCCATAGTAACCCCAATCCAGAAATCGAACAGGATCTCCAGTCTCTCTTCACATCCTAAGGCCAATCCCAGAACCTCTCTACTGAGTCTCTCTCTCTGTCTCTTTCTCTCCTCACACCTACCACTGCATGGACTCCTACCTTCTACATGCTTCATAAACACCATACACTCAACCATCCATTGTTTTTAGTTCTGTGCCCCACTGAGAGAATCTCTGCTCTCATAGACCAACACCTTCTGCCTATCATCAGCAACCTTGCCTCCTACATAAAAGACACCAAACATTTCCCCCACTGACTCTCCATAGTTTCTGTTTCTTTGCCACACAATGCCTTGCTTATTACTATTGATGCCACCTCCCTTTATACTAACATCCCTAATGCCAATGGTCTTCCCACTATTGAATACTTCCTTTCTCAAGGCCCAACGGATCCCAAACCTGCAACTTGCATCCTGGCACAACAACCAACTATATCCTAACTCATAATTACTTCACCTTTGAAGACATCACCTACACACAAATATGAGGTATGCCAATGGACACCTGCATAGCACCATCCCATGCCAACCTTTTCACTGGTTGTCTAGAGAAATCCTTCCTACCCACCCAGAATCCCAAACCCCTGATCTGGTTCAGATTCAGTGATGACGTTATTGTAGTTGGGATCCAGGGTGAGGGCATCCTAGTCACATTCCTCCAGAATCTCAACAAATTCTCCCACATTTGCTTCATCTGGTTCTCCTCAACCCAAAAGGCCACCTCTCTGTATGTTGACCTCCATCTCAGCGATGACTACATCAGTAGCTCCATCCATATCAAACCTACCAACCACCAGCAATACCTCCACTCTGACAGCTCTAACCTATTCCATACCAAGAAGCGCCATACATACAGCCTTTCGCTTCTGTAGTGACAAACAGTCCCTTTCAAAATGCAATAACAGTCTCACTGAGGCTTTCACAGACCAAAATTACCCTCCCAATCTTGTGCTGAAACAGATGTTCCATGCCTTATCTCTACAATCACCCATCACCACACAAAGTCCCACCATCCAACCACAGAGGAGCGTTCCCGTCATAAATTAGTACCACACAGGATAGGAGGAACTGAACCACATTCTTCATCAGGGTTTTCACTATCTCTAGTCGTGCCCTGAAATGAAGAGCATCCTATCCACTATCCTTGTCACCCCTCTCACAGTGTTTCACTGCCAAATGAACCTATTTAGCGTCTTTGTTCATGCCACCCCTGCTCACATTCGCTTGCCTCATGTTTCACATCCCTGTAACAGACCTCCTTGCAAGACCTGCCCCATACATCCTCCCAAGACCACCTACTCCTGTCCAGTCCATACATCACATATCCCAATTAAAGCAGGACTACCTATGAAAGCAATCATATGATCTACAAGCTAAGCTGCAACCACTATGCTGCATTTTACATGGGCATGCCAACCAACAAGCTGTCTGTCCGAATGAACGGCCTCTGACATACACACAGTTGGTCCACACAGTTGCTACGCACACTAACTGACACAAAATTTTTCACTTTAGTAACTGCTTCACAGTCTGTGCCATCTGGATCCTTACTACCAACATCAGTGTTTCTGAACTGAAAATGAAGGAAACCCTCCATGCAGATAAATGCTACTCTCCCATACCCTCTGGACTCGACTTTCATCAGTCATAGTCCTTCATCCACCTGTCTCTTTCCCTGTTCCCACTTGACATAGCCTTCTCTTCAACCAATGCACCCATGTATTTTCCTTCTCATTTTTTTACTTCTCTCTTTTTTGCACTCCTTCCCCCACCCCAATCCCTCTGAAAATCATCTGTCTACCTCCTGACTGTGCCTACCTGTCCAACCCTCTTCACACCAGGTCCCTGTCTGCTCCTACAGTCTTTTTACTGTGTCTGACTGCAACTCAACATCTCCACTATACTGTGTGTAGCAATGTGCCTTTTTCATAATATTTTCAGTATTCCATTCATAAGTTGTTCGCACTAATCAGAAAATTAATATTGTATATTACCATAGTAATTACACATGATATGTCTGTTATCATAATAGTGTTCATTTGTTATTTGCATGTATCACACCTTTGTGGAAAGCTCATTTGTATAGTATGCTTTGATGGTCAAATACTTATAATCTAGGCTACATAAAACTATTCAATCTTTACTTTTTGCAAAAGTTTCTTGGGTGAAGGCTTAGGTACCACACCAATATTCCAGTGGAAAAGGAAACAATACTAATCAGATGTAATAACATCACTACATGTCTCTGAGAAAACTGAAGGGAAGGTGGTGATGAATTTGGTGTGATGGACAGTGAAACCCCATGGGATGGATAGGAAATAGGGTTGATCCAAGGGATGGTAGAATGATGGTGATCTGACCTACATTATGCCATGTCAGCACTGATGGCATGTGAATATACAACATAATTGAACATGAAAGATCAAAACTTTATTGATTTGATTAACTTAAAGAGAACTTATTAATTTATGATTGACAATTTGGGCAAAGTAATCTCTGTTTAACTTTAAATTATCAGCAGTGCTGAATTTGTTGGATTTAGGAGAAGTTTAATTACAATGTTAATTATTATGCAATAGTAAATATTCCTTAGACTGTCATTAGACCATCACTTGAAACTCTAATTTCACTGGCAAACTGGTTAATGCCAATACAGCACAGTCACAGAATGTCTGTGGTACATTTCGCATATCTTTCAAATAAAACAGCATCCTTATACACACTATCTTCACTTCAGTGGCAACGATGTAGTCTTTATGGGCCAATTGTCAAGCTGCATTCATGAGTGATCATCTGTCATTTGATACACTTTGTGCACACTGAATGTGTTTCCTTCTTCAAAGCACTGTACTCACATACTTTCATGATTCTATGCCCATTTTACAGCAAAAAAAATCATCATTTTCTCTTGATGTTCATTGTTCCACATATTTATATAAAATCCTCTCATAAAAGTTCCATAAACCATGGCAACTACAGTAATTGAATAGCACCACATCATATCCTCATGAATTCATTTCAATGAGCTGATATGTGGAGCAAGTAGCTCAACCTTAGGCAATGGAAAATATATTATGCCAAACACCCAAGGTCAATACTCGGAAATCAAGCGTGCATCTCTGAAGAAGGATGAAACTTAAGAGTGTAGAACACATCCCACCAAATTCTACGACATATCCTACCTGCACCAATGTTGGTGTAGCTTTAATCACAAGCTAGAATAACATCTAAACCAATGACTATCATCATTGAAATATACATCACATTAGAGCCACTTATTACATTATTTAATCTGGTTTATATTTTTATATTTCCTTAAGGCTTTTGACATCATTTCTCACAAGTGAGTCCTAATAAAATTGCTTGCCTATGGTGAATTGTCTACTTGTGTGAATAGATTCATGATTTCCTGTCAGAAAGGTCATAGTTGACTGTAATCAAAGGAAAGTCTTCAAGTACAATAGAAGTAATATGTGGCATTCCCCAAGGAAGTGTTGTAGACCTTTGCTCTTTCTGATCTCCATAACAATTTAGGAGATGATCTGAGAAGCCCTCTTAGATTGTTTGTAGATGATGCTGCCATTTAATGCCTTGTAAAGTTATCAGATGATCAAAATGCAAAATGATTTCAACATTATATCCGTATGGTGCAAAGAGTGGTAATTGACTCTAAATAGTGAAAAGTGTGAAGTTATCCACAAGAGTACTAAACAGAATCTGCTAAACTTTGTTTACAGGATAAATCACACAAATCCAGAGGTTTTCAATTAATATAAATACTTAATGATTACAACTACATATAGTTTAAATTGGAATGATTACATAGATAATGTTGTGGGCAAAGCAAACCAAAGACTGTGATTTATTGGCAGCACACCTAGTATATGCAACAGATGTACTAAAGAGACTGCTTACACTACACATTTCCACTCACTTCTTGAGTATTAGTGTGTGGTGAGGGTTCTGCATCAGATACAACTGATGGAGGACATCGAGATGGTTCAAAGAAGGGGAACTCATTTTGGATTATCACAAAATAGGAGAGAGAGTGCCATGCAATATGATTCATGAATTAGAGAGGCAGTCGTTAAAATAAAGGCATTTTTTGTCACAGTGGGAGGTTCTCATGGAATTTCAATCACCAACTTTCTCCTCAGAGTGTGAAAATATTTTGTTGGCACCCACCTCTATAGGGAGAAATAATCATCACAGTAAAATAAGAGAAAACAGAGTTTATATGGAAAGACTGAAATGTTCATTTTTCCTGACTGCTGTTTGATAGTGAAACATTACAGGAATGCCTTGAAGGTGGTTTGATGAACACTGCCAGGCAATTAATCATGAATTGCAGAGTAATCATGTAGGTGTAGATGTAGATCTAGATGCATCAAATAGTGATCTTATGACTGGTAGGTCAGAATTGTTCACACTACGTTGACAAAAAACGTTGTCTTACACTATGTTGTAATAATATGCTTCATTTGTAAGCAGACCTTATTACTATGAAAAATGACTGTGTGTATTCTCAGAACATGACTAATTAAAATTCAAGAATCATTCATGAGCTCCTGCATATTTCACAGGGTAATAGTTACCTGCTACAGACAACAATAGATAAATCCATACCACATAGTTACAAAACCAAATATATATCTTCTGCCTAAATTAAAAATGTCATGTTGTAAAATGAAAAAATCCTAATATATGCATTACATTAACTTCAATATTCTGCTCAACCATTCCAATTAATCCTGTGTTCCTGCAATGATGCAAACTAATTCCACTATAAATAACATTTCCTTAAATCTTGAAGAGGGTCATGTCCTGTAATTCAGTGATTACTCGAGTTCCCTAATAAATATGCACCCGGATTTGAAATTGTTAGAATGAAAAAAAAGTCCCATATACAATGGCTGCCACATTTTGTTCCTTTTGTTCAATAGGTGGGTGGCTTCTTAATAATATTTTCTTGGCCACTAGATACCTTACTATTTTTACCATTTTCTTTCTTGTGAATGCTTTATCTCTCAAACTGATCAAAGATTTCTGAACCTTTTCTACCATTAATCTCTGTCATTGGCAACCTGTGAGATCTGGTCCACCCATTCTTTCTTTCCCCTCATGTGAAACATTAGCTCTGCTGTAGTGTAGTGTGTTGACAAATGAGACAGATGATTCACTACCTCTCCAAAGGGTACCATGTAGCCAATCTGTAGCATTTGCTGGTCATGACAATATGTCCTTATGAACCTCTTATGTTCTCAAAGCATCCTCCTGATTTCATTATCTAGAGCTTTCCACTGAGGTCATGTGATAAGATAGAAACTGCTGTACAAGGTCACACGTATTTCCTTGGATTATTCCAGGTTTTTCTTCAATTGCATCCCCATATTGATTCCTAACTACTGCTGTCTTTCCTTGCTGGTGAGGTTCACTCTGTTCAACAGTATCAGAAATGCACTTATACTGTGATGTTCCTTTACAATAGAATTTGATCTTAAAACCTTGGAACTACTGTCTGTGGCTACCATCCTTCCAGAGCAGCTCAATTTTAGCTCTTTCACTGTCAGTCAGAAAGGAAATCATACTGGTAGATGAGGTAATCTTGTGTCGTCACATATAAACTAATGGCTTGGAATACAGTCAACAATCATGTCTTCAGCTACTAGAAGAGTGCATGGTATTACTACATTTCCTAGTTTTATTAACATCTCCATCATTCTAACATTTCTGGGTCACATGCAAGTGGCTTCAATAATCTTGCAGTTCTGTACAGGAATGCCATGCAACTTGGTTTTTGTGGACACTTTATTCAAAGAACTTCTTGAAATTGCTTTGACAAATGCTCCTGTCTCTAGAACAATAGTTAATGGAACATCCTCATTTGCAATATTGCCATATGCCATTTTAACTTATTTTTCAAAATATTGGCACAAGCTCCCAGTTTCAAAATCCTCATACGCTGAGGGGTCAAAAGTCGTGTGATACCTCCTAATATCATGTTGAACACACTTTTTCTTGGCATAGTGCCCCAACTCAACACAGCACTGACTCAACAAGTCATAGGAAGCCCTGCAGAAATATTGAGATGTACTGACTACAGCCATTCGTAAATGCAAAAGTGTTGCCAGTGCATAATTTTGTGCATGAACTGACCTCTTAATTGTGTCCCATAAATGTTTAATAGGATTCATGTTGCACAGGCTGGGTGGCCAGATTATTCACTCAAATTGTCCTGAATGTTCTTCAAATCAATTGCAAATAATTGTGGCTGAGCGACATGGCGCATTGTCATCCATAAAAATTCTGTTGTTGGTTGGGGACATAAAGTTTATGATTGACTGCAAATGGTCTCCAAGTAGGTGAACAGAAACATTTCCATTCAATGATCAGTTTAGAGGGGCTACAGAACCCAGTCCATTCCATGTAAACATAGTCATCACCATTACGGAACCACAACCAGCTTGCACTGTGTCTTGTTCACAACTTGGGTCCATGACTTCATGGGGTATACGCCACACCTGAACCCTACTGTCAGCCCTAACTACCTCAAATTGGGACTCATATGACCAGGTCACAGCTAGAGTCCAGCTGGTATGTTCACAAGCCCAAGAGAGGCGCTGCAGGCAATGTTGTGCTGTCAGCAGAGTCTCCTGTCAAAGCCCATTAACACCAAATTTCACAGCACTTTCTTAACAGATACATTTGTTGTATACCTCACACTGATTTTTGTGATTATTTCATGTGGTGTAATTGCCTGTTTGCAATGACACCTCTGCACAAATGCCGCTGCTCTCAGTCAGTAAGTGAAGACCATCAGCCACTGTATTTTCCAAGGTGAGAGGTAATGCCTGAAATCTGATATTCTCAGTACACTCTTGATATTGTGGATCTCAGAATATTGACTTCCCTACTGATTTCTGAAACATAATGTCTCATACATCTAATTCCAACAACCATTCCATGTTCAGTGTCTGTTAATTGCTGTCATGTGGCCATAATCACATCAGACACCTTTTCACACCAACCATGTGAATACAAATGACAGCTCTGCCAATGACTAGTCCATTTATACCTTGTGTATGTGATGCTTCTGCCATCTATATATGTTCATATCTCTATCCCACGACTTTTGTAACCTTAGTGTAGGTTTCATATGAATGATTTGTTTCAGTTACCCATAGGGCCCCATCGCCATTTATATATTTGTTTACGTAACCTATTTTTTGTGTCTTGTTCCATGATCATGGCAACACACTTGCAAAGCCACAAATGAATACCACAGTATATACCATCTTCTTATCTGATGAAAATATTTAAAAATTCTATTCTTAAGCATCTTCTATCATTACAGTTGTGGGTAGTGTTGTTGCCAGCAGCATGTCATGTGTAGAAGGTGAAATATTTTGAACAGGTTGATATGCATCCAGATCGTTACAGTTTCATCTGGGACTCAAGGTCAATGTCATTTTGTTTTCATTCTATTCACTTTGGCATTGCCCCCCCCCCCCCCCGCCCCTCCCAGACAACTATTAATCCATTCTTCACAATGCTGACTGTTTCAACTATTTTATATCTCTACTGAGAAAAATTGGATCCAGCTTGTTCCCTGATCTGGAGTAATTCATTGTTTAGCCCACTGTCAATGGGAACTTTACCATGAGATTGCTATCGCAGTCTTGATTCCCTTATTCACAGAATCGAAATTTGATCTTTCTTAAACTTTGGCTAAGCATCTATCTCTATTGAGACTTGCTGCCTGTGCATGGTAAGCTGTTCTTGTATCATTTTTTTCTTGCTCTAATGACTAATTCATCACTCAATCTAAAAGCAGCCTATCGTGTCACCTAGCGATTCCTGCCAACCATGGTTCTCATTCACTTCTGTTGGTAGCTTCTCCATAGATCCAGGAATTCGGATTCCTTCACTCTACCTTTGTCTTCCTCTGCTGATTCATAATTTGAGGTGCTCACTGCAGTCATGTCTTGTCTAAAGGGCCTTGTTTCCCCACTAGTAGTCTTCTCTTTTTGCTTTGTGGCTTATGCTGCAACCTGAGTGTCCATCTCTGTTTGTTAATGAACAAGTCCACCAACTCTACCTTATACTGAGCATAGGTTTTTACCATAACACATAAACTGTTAGGGTGAGTGACATAAAAGTAGATGTCTTAGGTGTTGTGAAACAACTGAAATCACTAGAGAAAGACAAGTCTTCTGGTACAGATGGTATACCAATCGGTTTCTCTTCAGAGTGTGCAGACACAATAGCAGTCATATAGAACCACTCACTTGACAAAAGGTCTATTCCTAAAGACTGGAAAGTAGTATAGGTCACAGCAATATTAAAGAAAGGAAATAGGAATAAACCATTGAATTACAAACCCATATCAATGACCTCAATTGGCAATAGGATTCTGGGGCATATACTGTACTCAAACATGAATCACCTTGAAGAAAATGATTTATTGATACATAACCAACGCTAATTCAGAAAATTTTGATCTTGTGGAAAACGGCTAGCTCTTTATTCCCATGAAGTAATGAGTGCTGTCTG